>NC_135661.1:30422610-30780110 GCF_964188315.1 Podarcis muralis | reverse complement strand
ACCCATTCCAGCAAGGCTTCCTGGAGTTGATGCCATTATGGAGCATCAGAAGGGAGGGGGGAGGCTTCAGCCCACCTGCACCTTGGCTTGGAGAGTCCAGTCCTTCCCCCACCCCAACTGCTATGTTAGAAATGGCCCCCAACCTGGCACTAGAGAGAGGCATTTGGAGACCACAAGACATGACTGGATGTGTCCTGTGGGCCCCCTGTTTCGTTTATCCTTGACCTGTAGTTTCCGCTATAAAAAGTGGTGCTGTGGGGGTGGAAGACTTCGTCAGTTAGCGGAATATGTTCGCCTCTTGCAGCACTGCATTGCTGCTTCTTTTTTTACCTTTTCCCCCTCTTTTTTTGGGTAGGGTTAACAGACAGTGTAATTATTCATGAGTAAATAGGTAATATAAATCTTCACCACCATTGTGAATGCAGACCAAAGTCATCTCCATCCCTTTGCTACCATATTGACATGTTCTCATGACTAATGTTCACCAGCCAGGGGTCTTTAGTACCACTTCTGTATTAAGAGATGCTAAATGTTTGATAGCCCTGGTCTCTGGAGTACAATATGCAGTGTTTTATATATAGATTTATACATAAAATATACATGGGGCTTTGGTTTCAGCCACAAACTGGATTTGACTGGTTGCAATGAGAGCAATTTTTCACACAAGCCCAGAGCAGAGAATACTAAACTGCTGCTTATCCTCTTTTCCTTTTAAATCATGACAGACACTTTTTTTGTTGTTTGCTACTTGGAATTTATTGTGTCAAAGAGCGAATGTTATGCACGTAAGGAGAAGTTAATTACTTTTGCATTAACAGCAGTCGACAACCAATTTATGCCTTGCACCTGAAACTGGGACTGATATGTTCTTGCCTTGTAAGCTCCCGGTGTCAGAAATGATTCAGTCATTATTCATTTGGCCCCTTTAAAAGTTCAGCTGAACTTCATCTCATTCAGGGTTTTCTGCATAGGATAACTTTTTTTGTTTTGTTTTGGCTTGCAGTTTTCTACCTCAGAAAGGTTTTGAAAGCCAAATTTATCATTACGGACCATCAGGCTTTCTTAAGAAGGTGTTTATCTGAAAGGGGGCGCACTATTCAGTATACAGTGAATTGTGCTGCATGTTGTACATCATGTTGTTTTATTCCCATTCTTGTACAATAGTGGACTGGAGCCTAAGGGCCCTTTACCACCTTGCTTCCATATTCCTATCTCCTTTACCTCCCAGTTCATGTTGTAACTTTCAGTTCCCCTCTCTCTCTCTCTCTCTCTCTCTCTCTCTCTCTGTGTGTGTGTGTGTGTGTGTGTGTAATCTAATATGGAGGTTTTACACTGCTCTTACACAAAACCTCTGCATTAAAAACTTAAATAAAACAATTAAAAGATTGATTTATGATCTGCAAATGTGCCTTCATTCCCAATTCATGTTTGGCTGTGGATTACTGTTTGTATTTTTAAATTATTGTTTTTATACAGAGGTTTTGTGCAAGAGCAGTCTTGCCAAACCTTCATATTAAAAAAATAAAATAAAAAATAAGAGGTTGATTTATGTTCTGCAAACGTGCCCCCAGCGTGCAGCAATTGGAAAAAAGCATCATTTTGTCCAATGAAGGAACAAATGGCTTCTGTACCTGCTGGTTCTTCCTGAGGGGACAGTTTTATTTTTAATACAACTGTTTTGTGCAAGAGCAGTTTTGCACAAAACAGCTGCTTTTTTAAAAAAGGGAAATATAGCACAAAGGTGCCTTCAGCATCAACTAGAAGAAGCAGGTGTATGCTGCATCCTTTCGTTTGGGCTAATGGAACTAAAATGGATAGGTTGTGCTGAAATGAGGAACAAAGTAGGGGTGTGTGGCAGTGGGCAGCACTCAGTCAAACCTCTAACCCCCATAAAAATTGGCTTTTCTAAAAAGTGCTTCCTGGTACAGTGGTACCTCGGGTTAAGTACTTAATTCCTTCCGGAGGTCCGTTCTTAACCTGAAACTGTTCTTAACCTGAAGCACCACTTTAGCTAATGGGGCCTCCCGCTGCTGCCGCGCCGCCGGAGCACAATTTCTGTTCTCATCCTGAAGCAAAATTCTTAACCTGAGGTACTATTTCTGGGTTAGCGGAGTCTTTAGCCTGAAGCGTATGTAACCCGAGGTACCACTGTATCTTCCTTTTCTTTGTTACTTTACTCCTTGAAGCTGCATCAGCGGCCATCCTAATTCTCTAGAAGTCTCAAAGTTCTGACATTTCTAATATTGCATTTAGAAGTGTCTTGTAGATACATTATTTGCAGCGCTAAGCTCTAAAGTGGAGGAGCTCAAAATGTGCACAAAATGTTCATAATTTATCTCTTCTGATTTGACCATCAAATAAATCTTCCTCTTTAAGCGTGACTTTTTGCTTTGAATTTTCCTTGAATCTTAAGCAGGGTTCTTTCCACCCACCTTCCTCCAAAATCGTACATGGAGCCCTGTAATTCCCATTAAAGCTTTCTGTTGTAAATGAGTTATTTTGTAGTAATCCTATAATTCTTAAAAGTGTAGATAAAGCAGAGGTTCCCATTTTGTATTATAGTGCTCAGTTTACCCCATTAGTTCAGCAGTAATTAACTTGTTGAAGCTTAGAGCTTCAAAAATAAATGAGATTATTTGTTCAAAATGCCATCAGGTCCGCTTGGAATGACATTTAAATTACATAATGTAAATCAGTTTGACCTGTAAGTCCTTGTCATTATTTAGTGACATTTCTTGCAGAATAAATTGTTTGCAGGTTGGGCAGCCTGGTTATGGAGCTTGGCAGAAACCTATAAAAACAAATTATCCTTTCATTTTATACATCATTTGTTCAGACATTTGTAAAAATTGCTTCGTTTTTCCATAATGGAAAAGTGTCATTTGGGCCTTTGAAGACATTAGCTGTGTAAGATTCAGGCTGAGCTTTTTAGCAGCTGCATTGGGCAATAAGGATTAGAGCAGAGGAATTCGGTGTTCCTCTTTGCAATGTGCCTAAGACCATGCTGGCTAATTGTCCCCCTCTTGTGGTCATTCCCTGGGAGAATTACTCTACATTTCTGCCACTTATTTGTAGTAAATGCAACCATTAAAGAGATCCAAGGGAAGAAGCACAGGTGAATCCTGACTCCTCTTTTCTTCCTTCTACTGAAGCACCCCAGTTGAATTTGTAGACCTCATCTCATTTTCAAAATGCTGGTGAAATCGCCACCAGTGGTGCCATGGCAGAATCTGACAAGTCAGGAAGAATGTGCCCGGCTCTGGATAGAACTAGGCAAAACCTGACAGGGGTCGTGGTTGATGACTGGCAGAGTCAGAAGTCAGCTGGGTTTTCAGCTTCGAGTGCTGGTTCCCACATAGAATTGACTTTTACTGCTTGGACTAGTAAAACATTGGCTGTTTGGTGACCCTAATTGCTTAGGTCATCAGCCAAGGTCCTGCTCTGGGTGTCTCTGCCTTCAGAGGTTAGGCCTTCTCAGTGGTGATGCCTGTCTGATCTCATCACTGTTAACCTTGTTAGGCATCAAATTGTTGCTGTTTTCCTGGGACTTATCTTGAACAATGCCCGTCTTTTCCTCTTTATTGCTGCTGGCTATTTAATTTGATTATGCTTAGTTTTGTGATTCAGTTTCATTATTTGTTGCATTAAGAGATCTTTAAGCAGGGTGGAAAGATTACAAATTAAATAATTAAATGATTTTTTTAAAAGTCCCAGAATACTTACCATGGATGAGGTCCCACATCTCTCATATTGCAAGAGACATAGGAAGTGCACGGGTCGACCTAAGGGTCCTCTTTCAATCTGACTTTTCAACGGGTGCTGCATTGGCCCTTGGCAGAGTTTCTTCCAGCTCAGATGGTTGAGGTCTCAGCTTGAGACCTGTCTGGAATTCATCTCCCAATTTGGGCTAATGGAGAGAGATGATTACGCACACGCATCACATTAAGTTCTTCTGCCGATTCATATGCTGAGACCACCTCGCTTCATGGTATTTGTGACTTTGAATATTTTAAATGTAATTATAAAATATTAAACCGGAGCAAAGAGATTTTTCAAAAGAAGCTGGCTTTAGAAGTCAAAGAGAAACTGACAGTTTTCTTTTTTCATCAAAAGTTTAAATGCCTTGCTAAAAAAACATTAACTCTGCTGTCTGTATATGAGATTCACTTGGCCTTGTAAGAAGTTTTAAAGCAGCCCTGTGGTATGTCTTGCATCGTTGCTACAAGTTTTCTCCTTTGGGGCTATAGAAAACATTTATGGTTGTCTCTTAACATATTCAAAGTTTCATCAGAGAATTCAATGGAAAATTAAGTGAGAGCTTAAATAATGTGCAATAACTTCGGCAGGTACACATAGTTAAGTGTAGAGAAATGTTCATGTTGGCAGCTTTCCAGCTTTCTTGAAATGATCTCTTCTCTTTGTTAAATTGTATACCTTCAGTCAGGTATCTGCAATTACTTATAATTACAGTACAGCCAGCCTACGATTGTATTACTTCAGGATGAGTGTTTTAAAGGCCTTTTCCCTACAAACTAGCTTTTCATAAGCAAGATGCTTTTGACCTTCTGAATTGCATGGCTGCAATCTGAAGTGGACTTTTACTAGGATGGTTGACCTAACTCTTACCTGCATGGACTGTTTCCTTAATTCTTAAGCCTATCCTAAAACCCCAAAATGAGGGCTGGTCAAAAGACATGGGGCTTGAGGGAGTTACAGGGGCAAATAAGTGTGTGTGTAGAGATGGTCCCCTCTAGAGCCCCACAAGACCTAAGTCTGCCTCCAATGGGGACAACATCTACAACTTTGGGTATGTAATTGCCAACTCTCAGTCCTTGACTGCTTCTTCATCTTTCACTCCAGTTGCAAAGAGAGTTGCCAGATAAAACCCACTAAAGTGATATTCCTTCCATCAGTCTCGGGAACACTTGCTTGAGAAAGTTGTTCAGGTCCTTTTGAAAAGGACTGGGGGTTTTACATCCCTTGTCTCTCTTTCTTTAACTAGATCAGCACACAGACACACAGACACAAATCACATTAATTGTCTAAGAACTAATTAATTTAAAACAAAATTCTTGCAACCAAATGTAGCTGTTTTGCATGCAGATGTGAGGATATAGGAATTTCTCTTGCCTATATTATGAAGTATACAGTTTAACCTTTAGCTATACAGTTACACCAATATGATAGTAAAGTTGTTCTTAATATTTGCCCAGGTCTAACACCCCCAAGAAGTCAGTGATTGCTGGAAGCATGCAGCTCTTAGCAGGCGTCAAGCTGTGTACAGGAAGGATTTTAACAAATCACCCCCACTATGAGGACAAGAGCCTGAGAGAAAGAACAAAACAGGTAAGGGAGACCTTCTCAGCAGGTCCTTACAGCTGAGCCATTGGTCAGGCCTGGCATAAAGTTATTAATGGGTGTAGCTAAAGGAAGCTCCATTATCTCCCACTGACACCTGGCCCAAGTCAAACATACATTGCAAGGCACTGAGCAGTGATTAAAACGAAATCAGTATTACCAAAACTGTTCTCTGAGGGAACAGATGCACTGTTTGGGGGTTCTCTTTGATCCACCATTGTGACATAAGGCCCAACTTGTAATCAACACACCAACAGCAACTACACCTGGACCTAACATAATCTGGTATTGAGAACTACAAGGCTTAATTACTGAGTGTGTTCTATGCAGTGCTGCCATTAGGTCTGGCCATAGCTGGTGCTAGACTGCTAAGTTTGACATCCCATCCCAAACACAAACTTGATGCTGAGCCAGATTTAAGGAACTGCTGGTAACTTACCTAGCAGTCTAGTAGAGAGTATTCCCTTCCTTTATATTTCAGAAGTTGTGCATTCAGATTCTTTGGTCTTTTTCTTGTACCCATTTCTTATCCATATCTCTAGTTTAGTCAATGCAAAAGAGCCATGCTAAGCCAGACAAAAGATCCATCTTGCCCAGTGCCTTATTTCCCACAATAATTAGCAGGGTGCTCCCAGGAAGTCCACAAGCAGCCATCAAGGCTGCAAGCCAGTTCCTGCTGTTACCTGCCATCAAGTCGTATTCCATGGTATACTTTCTCTGAATACAGAGGGCCCCATCATGACTAACTGACAGACTTCTTCACGAATTTGTCTTTTAAAACCATCTAAGCCAGTGACTGTTACCATAACTTGGCACAGTGAATTTCATACTTCAATTTTGTGTTGTGTGTGTTCTTCCTTTTGTGTGTTCTGAAATATACCTCCATCCAATTTCAGTGGATGACCCTGAATTCTAGTATTATGGGACAGGTGCAGAGGACTGTCAAATTTCTCCATGTTATTTCATAAATCTCTGTCTTATGCTCCTCTTGAGTTGTCTTTTTTCCCCCAACTTCGAGCAATAAAGAAATGGCGGAAATGGGGGTGGGAATCACAATTCTAATTAAATTACACTGTTTCTAGGTTTATCAGGTGTATGCAAAAAGATCTCCTGAAGAAGTCCACAGGATCCTCAGATCTTTTGGGACTGACTTTGTGATCCTGGAGGACAGTATTTGTTATGAAAGAAGACACAGCAGGGGCTGTCGGCTGCGTGATCTTCTGGACATAGCAAATGGCCACGTAAGTACCGGAGCCTGCCTTCCTGTTTGCATTACAGTATTTGCAGGAACTCTGGCACAGGATCATCTCTCCCTGTAACACCCTGTGGCTTTGTAGCCAACACGGTGCACTCCAGATGTTGTTAGACTCCAACTCCCATCAGCCACAAAGCAGCCTGGAAAATGGTTAGGGACGATGGGAGTTGTACCAACAGTAACTGGATGGTGTCTTGATTGGCTTAAATACACAGCAAACATAGTGTGAAGTGTACTATGAACCAGATAGCAGGGCTATTATGTCACTGGGAAGTCTAGCATTTATGTTCTGTTTGGAGTTTATAAAGAAGGCTGCAATCGTAATCCCACTTGTCTGTGAGTAAGCCCCATTGAATTCTGCTGGACTAACTTCTGAGTAGACATAGTTAGAATTGTGCTGTAATCTGTGGTCAGGCGTTAGGATTGCCCATGTGAATTAATATAGGATTGAATCAAGTAAAGTACAACAGTAAAGTACAACGTGCCATATACTGTAAGCACATTTTTCCTCCAAAGAATCTAGGGAAATCTAGTTTGCCTCTCACACAGCCACAATTCCCAGCACCCTTAACAAACTGCAGTTTGTAACAAACTACAGGATTCTTTGCTGGGTGTGTGAGGTGCGTGTGCTTTTTAGGTGTATGGTGTGTAGGCAGCTGTGGGCTTTTCTCTGACTATACAATGGCATCTGGTGCTTGTACAGCTTAGTGTGTTTCCTTTGTATTGCATTAAGAGAGCAGTTCATTGTTTTAGAATGTGGCAACAAGAAGATGTTTGAACAACCCTGTAATTTCTGTTACAGACCATGGATGGTCCCGGGGAGAATGATCCTGATTTAAAACATTCGCCACATCCTCGCTTCTGTGAGGAAATCAAACGAGACCTGCCTTCATACACAATGTATTTTGCTAAAGTATTTCAGAACAAAACGTTCCATGTTTACAAGCTCGCTAGACATAAAAAGACTATGTAGCTTTGCTGTGACCACAGCAGCTCATGCCAAGTTTACAGAAACGGTTCATGGGGTGAGGTGGAATCATTGTACACTGGGTTAAGTGTTTTACCTTTTAATTACTGTGATCATTAGAAAGGGTTTGTGCTGATAATGTTTTTATGTGTCCAGAAAGCTTTTCTAGACTACAGAAGGCTGGTTCAGAAAGGGCTCTGGTGCAGACACTGTACAAGTGGTGTGGTGCAAGCTCCACCCTGACGTCTTCAGTGTCATGTGGGAGTGACTCTTTTGTGAAGCACGATGGCACATCCCCCATGAAAACGATGCTCAACATACAGAGAAGGGGGGGTGGAGTCTGAGACAGTCTCACCTGCATTGCACTCAGAGCATACTTACCCAGGACCTCTGTGGACCAGCTGTTGTGTCTTTCCATCTACTGCTAATCTAGGGGAATCTGCTCAGGGTTCTGGCTTGCTAACATGATCCTGTTGATACCATTAGTGTCTTGTTGTTGCTTCTTCGGTTATTTTCCTTAGGGTGCTTGGGAACACCAATCCAAAAACATTTTCTTGGGAGTAGTTTCTCCAGATTTTTCTTGGTGCTTTTTCCATGGTTGCTTAAGCATCACAGACTAATCTTCTGATGTCTCAGCCCTCAACCCAGAGCTTTGCTGCCAAAGTGCTTAGGGTGTATATACCAGTGACCTTTTCCTTTTCTAATGCTAGGACCCAGATGTGAGCTTTGTAATAGCCATCAGCAATGCAATGCTTTTGGTAACCTTCCCTTCACACGCACACCCTGCTCTCCCTTGCTTCTCTCTCAGACAGCACAGCTCTGAGGATACTTGGCCCTCTGCTGACAAGGATGGAGCTGCCAGTCTCTTAGCAGCCACTGTGCAGCTAAGGGCAAAGTAACCCAAGAACATCCCTGTGTACAGTTTTGCTCTTAGCAGAGGGTTAAAAAGTGAGGGTTTTCCCCAGCAGGGACAGCTATGCTGTTCTTGCCACAGCATTGTCTTTGTGCCATTGCTCATCCAACACCGGGTCCTTAATTTTTGCTGCACGTTGATCTGCCCCAAAGCAAAGCTCTGGGCTTTGTGTGAGTGCTGTTGCTGAAGACCATAGTCCAGCAAAAGGCTTGCGTCCGTCATTTGAACATTGCTCCCCTTCCTCATTGTATGGTACTTCTCAAGCTCTCTTGACTTTCAAACACGTGTTGCTCAGCATTCCATTTGTAATGTTTAGTGGCTGCTTGTTTGACCTGTAGTTCCACACTTGATGACTGATTTTTGTGTGTGGTTTTCAAACTTCGAAGACTGGAGCATGTTGGGTTTCTTCGTTTTTCTTTTGATAATGTAGCATGCTGTGGCGTCCTTTCAGAGAAGCTTTTACAAACAAGCAAAATGCCCCCCATGTCCCCTCCTGCATATTACAATGTTCAATTACTGTATTCTGTTCTCCCACCCCCCTTCTAAGTGTGTCTTTTTAAGTAAGAATACCAAACCCAAGAGAAACACTGTCATGAGCTTCGTTATTAAAAGTGGTAGGATATATTGTGCTTTAAGGGAGATTTTTGCTTTATTGTATGTGACAAGTACTTACACGAACCGTTTCCTCTCAAAGATCCTCCCCCCCTTCAATGTTTTCCCCCCTCCTTACTTGGACAAAAAACAACAACCCCATGAATCATGTTCCTTATGTTGAAGCAAATAGATTTCACATTTTTGTACTTTTATGAAGACTATCAACTTTATAATGCTGTGCTTTTTTTATTAAAAAAAAGTCACTGTGATGTTTTTAAAGCTAATTTTAACATTTTTATATGAGACTTATGGCAGGGTTGGTTTGGAAGTAGAACTTTCCCAGTCATTAACAAGTAACTTGGCAGCTGTAGGAACAATATTTATTAACTTCAAAGTCCCATTCAAATGAATGGGAGTTGGGCAAGGCCACAATCCATCTCTTGTTAACTCCATTTTTTCCCTGGTGTAATAATGGCCAGTGTTCACTTCTGGTGCAAAATCTGATGGTAATCAAGTGCCTCTGGAAAAACATCAATAGGAAGCATATTTGGCCTGCTCAAATAGTTCACGTAAGAAAATTGTTGCAATTAATTCCTAACGATGAGAAACTTACAGAGCTTCAGCTAGCCTCCCCCACATTTAATTAAATCAAGATGTGTAATGAGATTAAAGTTCCCCAACTGAGCTATGTTCCAGTTCCCAATGATTTAAACACTTTTCCCCTCTGCAGTTGTTCCTTGGTAAATTACTGCAGGGCTAGATACGGTTCTGTCACCCTCACACAAAATAATTTTACATTTAGGCGCAAGTATTCATTAAATAACACACAGGATCCTTCTGCGCTTTCATCCCAGCACCACCAAAAGGAAAGCAGACTTTAATCAGCTCACACTTAAATCAAATCTGGAGGTGAGCCATGCAGGATTTTTTTTTTATTATTTTTTTTTTAGTGAGGAAGCAAAGCCCCTGAATAATTCCTACTCTGTTTCCCTTAATGAGGTTGGAGCCCACTGCCGCTTCAACATAATACAATAATAAAACATTCTAATAAGTAGTAAAACTTTAATTAAGCCTGTAGTGATGTGTGCCTGATCTTGCTGGGAGCCTGGGTCAGCAGATTCCTCGCTGGTAATGCTGCATGCTAATTCAGGATAAGCACATCCCAGGCACAGTGGAGTGAGATAAGGTTGCCCTGTCCTTTAGAGGCAGCGGGCATAATCAGCTGAGGATGCAGGCACTCAGGGCCACTTTGCCCAGAACATTATGCACCTGTCTCCCAAGCAGCCCACACAGCCGCAGTATATCAGGCCTCATCTTATTTTAAGCCTTAAGCTCGGCCAGTGTGGAGGAGCAGGCAGAGATATGACAGCCTGCATGTGGTTCTGAGGTCTTATTGCTGCGGCTGCAGACACCACTGTCATGGCATATGCAAAACGGGGGCATGGCCAGGTGCTGGCAGCTCACCACTTTAGTACCTGCTGCTTAACTTCAGCTTCCCCAGCAAGAATTCCGATGGCACTACTATCTTTTTTAAAAAAAGAACACTGACCCATGCACTGTTTCAGTATTTTCACGTCACATTTTTTATTACCAAATATGTATGATCTAATATTGCCATCTTAGATATGCAAGCTTTTAAAAAAAACAAACTGGAGCTGTCAGTTGTCCCACCCCACCCCACCCCCCGACCAAGCCAAATCTGACCTTGACTATAACAAAACAGAGTGAGAAGGCAATCTTTTTTATTGGGCCAACTAAAATACTGGATGCAAGTTTTTGGGTTGCACAGAACTCTCTGCTGCGCTTAGTGTGACCTTAAGAGGGACATGGTCACTGGAGAAGGAGGCAAAGAGAGAGAGAGCTGCTACTTGGGTCATTGGAATGATGAAGCTGCATTAAGGGTGTTAAAAGGGAAATTTCCTTTTCTTTGTAATGTGCCTGATACCTGCAAAGCAATTTCAGGGGTCTGGGTGGCTTGGTGTTGTTGTGGGAATGTGGTAGGCATCAGGAATAGCCTTTGAGATGCTAGGTGCCAAATGGTTTTTGTTTGCTTTGCTCCTGTAGTTATCAGTGCTTGAGGGCTGTTAGAATGTGCCTGTCTAATATTCCTTCCTTCCTTCCTTCCTTCCTTCCTTCCTTCCTTCCTTCCTTCCTTCCTTCCCACCCTTTCCAGTCATAGAAGTGTACCCCCCCCCCACTTCATTTTAATTTAAGGAAGGAAGGAGGATGTTCAGAAGTAAAGATTGGCCAGTAGGTTGGCTGGTGAGTCCCCATCCCGTGCCTTTTGTCTGCGAGCACTCAAGGCTACACAGTGCTGGCACCTTTTTTTTCCTAGAAGAAAAGCACTGGTTTAAAGTGTGGCATTTAATGTAACAGCTTCATGGTGAGTACCAGCACCGTTTTACTAGAAGAAAAGCAATGGTTTCCCCCACATCCTTACTTGAACATGCACAATCGGAAGGCAGGTCTAACAACCTGAAAAAGCCCCAACATCAGGGATTGTGGAATAAATCCAAGCAGCGACATGTATAATGAGGAACACATGCGATACACACCACAATAGCTAGAGCCTCAATAAGTGCAGGAGATGACATTTTGGATGCCAGCATGGCACAGCTCAAGGTGGTGACACAATCATCAAAGGAAGTTTGAAGGACCCTTAGCAAATAAGTACTGGTACATGGGGAGCAGGAGTAGGGAACAGAAGCCTAGAAAGCTGAATTCAGAACCTTGCAGGCATTTGCCCTGTTTCTCAGCATGCTGTGGCGGGGTGGCTTCCTTTTACAGGCCAAGGGTCACACCTGCCCTTGGCCCCCACCCATTGGGAGCTGCATGCCATTAGTTAGCGTGGCCAAAACTGGGTGCAGCCACCACACACTAAAGCAGGAACACACACAGGCACATAGCCCACCTGCCTCAGCTGATCCATGAAGAAAGAGCTATCGTCTCACCACTCAACAAATGATCAGTCTGATGTCTGGGAACGGCATGATTTGCATTGCCTCCAAGGTCCTGGGCTCTGCCCAGCCTGTGCTGAGTACAGCCAGCTCACAACTTGTGTGCATTTAACTTGCACAATCACAGCTTTACGCTCTTAGTGGCCGGCCAGCACACAGTCACCCAAATTAAACACACACAAGGCGGAGAGCTTAAAAGCTGTTTCTGCATCACATTTTCCTGCCGTGGAAAAAGCTTTTAAGGTCTCCACCTTGCTATCTGGTTCTGGGAAGGTATCCCATTGGCTCTGGGAGGCTCCAGTGAGATCTCAGGAGCCTCCCAGAGCTGGTATGAGAGCTTCCCATAGCCCATTAAGCAAGGCAAAGAGCTTATATATAAGCTCTGCCTTGCTTGGGTGGCAATGCTCACTTAGTGTGCTGGCTCCAGAAAGGTTGGGATGGTTGCATGGGAGTCGTTCTGGGGTTGTTTTGGCTACACGTGATTTTGGCTTTACACAGAGACTCCAGAATTTAATTCCCATGCAAGTGGTGAGTCATCTGTATTTATTTTCACTTTTCTGCTGCAACCAAAACTGGAAAAGTCGGGGGTCCCCTGTTTTGAGGGATGCAGGTCAAGCCCTTGAACTTGGGGTTAGAAACTACAACATAGGAGGGAACTGTAGGAAGGGGGCACTGCAGTAGAATTCATAAGCTGCCAAAGATTCAAGTCTAGCTGTGAGCTAGTTTAGCGACAGGGCTAGTTCCCATTCTGGGAGCAAAGATTGGGGGTTTTCATGCTGCTTCAGGTCAGTTTTTCTTCTTCTTTAGTATTGTATTCCCTTAGTTCAGGCCTGTACAACTTATGACCCACCAAGCCATGTGTAACACACCAGCCATGCCTATTGGCCCACCAGATGATCAGCAAATCTGCCTGTCTTTGACTGCAAACCTGGGCGGGACTGGGGGGGGGGGGACATGGCTGATGAATTGCATTTGGTGAGCTGGCTTAGGAGGCACATGGGGTGAGAAATCTGTAGCCCTCCAAATGTGGTTGTACTCATTGTTCATCAGACCCAGCCAGAGTGGCCAGTGTTTGGCAATGATGGACACTGGAGTCCCAAGTGGAAGGCCACATGCCAGCCATCCCCGTTCCTCACTGTGCCATCTGTAACATTCTGCTACCAAATGCATGCCAAAAAAAGTTGTTTTATTATTAAACGTGGTTCTCTTCTCGCTTGCAAGAAACACTTGCATCCAACCTGCAAGCTACTTGCAGTGCAATCCTAAACCATGTTTACACAGAAGTAGATCCAACGGATGTCCAGTGGATCTGCTTCCAAGTTCAAACCCAACTTGTTGCCGCCCTTGTCTGCTCCTTGGCCCCTTAGTGTGGAAGAAAAGGTTACTCTACATTTATACAGAAGAAAAGTTTTCTATACAGTTACGGTCAAAGTGAAATTGTCAGTCTGTGGAGCTAAAAAGTCAAAAGGAGGCCAGTATGAACATGAGGAGACACACATCTTCAATATTTTTGCTGGTTAACACTTCACCGTGCAGGCATTTTATAAGATGCTGTACTGAGATGCATGAATATTGTCTTCTAAATAAAGTTTGATCTGCAAATCAAAACCTGTTGCCATCTGTCCTTTTTAAGGCAGCCATTTAAAAACCTGCTTCTCTTGTTGTTGCTCACATCCTCTGTCAAAAGCAGCTCATTCTTCTGCCAAAAGAAGCTTTTTGACCTTGTCTTAAGCGCCTTAACATGCTGAAAGGAGTTAATATTTATTTAAATCATCTTTGGGTTTTGACAGCTTGTAAGAGTAGCTTTTATTGAATTTCCAAGTTAAATGATTTAGCAGTAGCATTTTTTCCCCCCTGCCATTGCTGCCTGGCGCACTTAACTTTTGTGAGGTTAGCAGCTTGTCTGAGGAAGTTATTTGGATAGCGTTAAATAGAAGTTGCTTTCTGATCCATGGGGATCCATTGCTGCTTTTTTTCCTTTCCTCCTAATGGTGAATTTCTCAATAGTTTTGAAACTTTCTAGGATAGAAAGAAGCAGGTCTCTTGTCAGGGAAGCCCAGCCAAAAGTAATTGCATGTGGCATGCGGCCTTATTTGAATTTCGAAAGGTTGGTCTAGGACAAGGGTTTAAAAATACAGTATTGCCGAGATCTCATGGATAAGCATGGCCTGTCTTCAGTCAAAACCACTGCCTTGTTTGACTAGTAAAGTGATTAAAAGTTTGTAGTGTAAAGCAAGTGCAAGCTAGGAACTCAAACTAGATTGGGTTGATGACGGTCTGTGTTGGATGTAATTGCTTCAGGAAACCTATTTCAGAAATAATTGATCTAGTATGAGCCTCTGTAGAGCAGCAGTATTACTCAAGAGCACGTTTACTATACTGTCAGGAAAGCTGGCAGTGACCCTTTTTACATGTTGCTCCAGAGGTGGAGGTTGGGAGGTTGCCTGGAAAGTAAAGGAAACACAATAGCTTGGGGTCCAGGGGGTGACAATAAGCTGTTGCAGTAACCATGAGCTACTGTGGCTAGTGCTAGCTACATCAGGTGAAGGGAGTGGTCTGGTTACTAAGGTGTTCATATTAAATAAAATGCAGATCCATGAAGCTGAGCTAGCTGGACAAACTTCATCAAGGGAGTGGCATGCAGCCATAGTCTTTAGGGTATGTAGCACAGAACAATTGTTAACCTGTATCGGGAATATCTTTGGTAGCATCTGGTAAGAGGTGGTGCAGTGGCTTGTGTTCCCTCTGCTAGATAGGAAGATAGGAAGTGGTGTGATAGCAAGTCAGAGCATTGGTCCATCTGGCTTAGTATTGTCCATGCTAATTGGCATGACTCCCCAGGATTTCAGATGGGGGATCTTTCAAAGACCTACCTGGAGATGGCAAGGAATTGGACTCGGGACCTTCTGCATGCAAACTCTTTGCTCTGCTGCTGAGCTACAGCCCTTTGCAGCTGGTATAAGGAAATCATGCCTGACTTTTTGGGGGAAATAGTTGATTGCATCACTGAGGCCACCAGGCTCAGAAGTCTCAACTTATTTTTAGTTGCTGCAGTGTCTACTCTTAAGGCATGTAAAAGAGTACACTTTATTCCTGGGATGATGCTCAGAGGGTTGCCTCAGTGCCACAGAACTATGTTATCTGTTGACTTTCATTTTGTAGAAATGGTGGTTGGAAACTTATGAAAACCAATAGAGCTTGACAGGTTGACAGATTAAATACTAATATATAGAAGATTATTTAAATTGCAGGCCTATACACAATTTGTATAGGAAATAGAATTGTTGTTGCTCCATGTTAGCCTGTAAAGAGCTTGGCAGGAGATTAGTTAAAGTACCAGATTACTGAAAATCCAACTACCTAGGGACATACTTATTTCTTTTCTCTTTCCCCCTCTTTCCTGTCAGCTGCAGGACTTCTAATAATCAGGTCTGCTGGCCTCTTTCTTGACAATGCCACAACTCCCTTGCATTGGCTTTTAAGGAAACGAATAGGCAAGTCCTGCAAGGCAGAACATGCAACACAGTGGTGGCCATGAGATACTGGAAGCGTGGCAAGAATAACAGTCTCCATTAAGAGGAAGATGACAGGCCCTGCCATCATTTCACCTTGCAGAGTTGCATGAATAGCTGGAAATGCTTTTCACATCTCCACTTAGTAAGAAGGATGGAAGGTTATCCATCCAGTGCTCAAAACGAGATGGGATGCCACGCAATTTCTTTTAAGATTGACATACCACTCTTCCATTTCTGTTCAGGCAGACATTCTTGAGTCTAGCCTAACCATCCCACATCATCATTTCCCTCACACTTTGAAAACTGCATCCCTAACAGGGCGGTTCATACCTAGGAAGCTGCCTCATGCCAGGCAAGATTGTCCATCTCACCCAACAGCGTCTCCTCTGCCTGGCAGTGACTTTGTGGGTCTCTCTGACACAGGGTCTTTCCCCTCTTCTGTCACCTGATCGTACTCTTAACTGGAGATGCCAAGGATGGAACATAAGACCTTCTGCATGCAAAGCATGAACCCCAGCACTGAACTATGATCCCTCCACACGTGCTTTGGTAACCTTGAGGCTTATGTGCCATCCAGATAGATCAATATGGCTTGGGAAGCTGCAAAGGCAGCGTAAGACAGGAAGGAGGACCTATGACCCAGTAGATACTGTTAGACTGTACCTGCCACTATCCCCAAGCATTGGTCATGCTGGCTGGCATCAATGAGAGTTGGGAGTCTCATAACTTCTAGAGGACCACGGGTTCTGACCCCTGCCATGTAAAATATCAGCTCTTCTGCAGAACCAGGTGAGCCTTTGAGAGGACTTGATGTCCATTTCTTCTGGTGTGAACCAATATCCTTCAGGGTGCATTCTGCAGGCACTACTAGCCATGTTTCCTCCACAGTTGGGAGGCAGGAATTCTTCTGAATATCATCTGCTGGGAACCAGAGGGAGGGAGAGTGCTTTTCTGTTCAGGTTCTGCTTGCAGGTTCCCCTCAGACAATCTGGGTGGCCAGTGTGAGGACAGGATGCTGTTCTGGGTGGGTCATTGCCCTGCTCCAATAGGTCTCTTCTTACAGTTCTCTCTTTGTCCTGCAGTAGTCACCTGAGTCAATGAGAAAATCCATCTGTCCAAGGACTTAAGTCACACCTTCAGTTTCTTGCACCAGAGTCTGGTCTGAAATGAACCAGAAATTGTGGCTTGGGTGAGTGAAATACTTTTGAGCCAGGCTGTGTGTTGAAAAGCACATTTTTATTCTGCACAGCACACCAAGGGAGTAAATAGCACGTTACAGGCAAAGGAAATAGTCTAAATTGGCCTGAAAAATGCCGTCAAATGATAGCATATCCTACTGAGAGTGGCTGGGATTTAGATGAATGGATAAGAAGCAGTAATTAACACTGAGCAATGCCTTGATGCATTTCGAGCAGCAGGAGATTGGGGGAGGGATATCCATTTCTGCCTTTTCCCCATAGTCTTGTTTGGTACACTGAAAAAGCACACGATGCTCAGCAACACTTTTTGCTCAGTTTTCTGGAAGTGGGTTATTACATTTGGACGAGCTTTATTGCCTGTACAGGTGAAAAATATTCACAAAAGAATATTCAACAGCTGTGAGCTATGATAGGTAAAACCATGTGAACTTCTCCCATTATTTAAGGATGGGTATGCCACGTCTCGAAAGGTAAGTCCCATGGAAAGCCATATTCTTCCAGTGCGCATATGAATTGGCACCAAACATTGGAAGCATCTTCCTGGTTAACCAACTGTGGTACAGCACTGATCCCAACAAGACAGAATTTCCTCTTTAAAACAAAAAAAAAACAAACGGCTTCCACATATGCAAAGATTAAAAATATGCATTGCCCTAAACTTGCTTTGCAAGGTAAGTGAAAACAACTTGATCTTGACCTTTTCTGTTGGCTCTGATCCATGATTCAGAAACAACTACAACTCTCCAGTTTCTTGAAGACCACAGTTTGAGAATTGTGGAGGTAGAATAATGTTGCGGGATTTACAGAGAGATGGCTAAATAATTTCTAGTATCCTCTCAACCTCAAAGGAAAGTGGGAGCAAGTTCTTGAGCTTTTTGTCGTTAGAAACTATGAAGAATAACCGGCTTGACGTGATGACCACCACAAGCTCTTTATCTTTGTGTTTCTTTTGAAACTCGTATTGAAAAAGCATTTGGGGAAAATCTGGGTATATATGGTCTCCTATGAAAACGTTGGTCTCCACTGTAGCTTAATACATGCTTGAAAAATTGGACTTAGGAACTTCTGGAAATGTTATTTGGTGCCCTGCCAAGCACTTTTCAATCTCCATTACCCGTCTCTCAGTACACTTGTTCATTCCCTCCCCATGGACAGATGATCTTCCATTTTCTGATCCCCCCCCCTCCCCGAACAAATGAAGCGTAGAAGAAGAGAGATATAACGTTATGAGGAAAGTCAGGGAGATGAGGGGAATTTATGAATAATCTAAGGAACACTCATAACTTGGAGATGTCCTTTTTTTGCAGAGCCGAGGGAGCAGGGTAAGGTTCTTTGGGCTTCACATGTTGGCAGAACGAAATCTAACTTTAGAATTTTTAAGTCCGCAGTCCCTTTTCGCTCACTGCACAGCATTTACTCAGAATAGCTAAGTAGAAATGCAGACTCGAGATAAGAAGATTGAAATGTACTGCAGAGGCAGAGCCTTCTTCACTTTCGATATTAGTGGTTTAGCAGAAAAATAAACCACACCAGCATCTGAGCTAGTCAAAAGAAAATGATTTTTTAAAAAGGACTGATTAGTGTGTAGCAAATCATACCATAACACCATTGCTCCTAACGGAAGGGTTTCTCCCACATGCATTTCAAAGGCATTTATCCTCCACCAGACAATTTTTGTTTTTTGCAGAAGCAATGGCCGACACTGGGGCGTTATTCTCTATGACGGTTTGTCAGACGGCAGAATCTGGGCTCTGCTATTCAATTAAGGAAAAATAAACAGACACGTGCAAGCAAGCTTTCCTTTGAAATGGCTTGTTGACAAATTTGTGGCTACATTATTTCAAGCTTTACAAGAAGCTTGGTTTTTTTGGGTGGGGGGACATGAATCAGGGCAATTAGGACAGGGCTCTGAAAAAGAAAAGGCAGTCCAAGGCTATTCCAGGGATAGAGGCAGTGTAGACATAATACTGGTTTTGAATCCTACCCCATGTAAGAACCATGCAGTGGGGAAGGGCTTTAGCTCAGTGAGGTCTCATCCATGTTTCCTCTTGTCCTGTGTTTTCTTCTGCTTGTCCTGTTCTTTCTAGGGAAAGTAGCGGGGCAAATGAAAAAACATCTCAGACCTGTGCTTAGAAAGCACAGGATAAGTGTGGGCAATAATAATAATAAATTTTATTATTTATACCCCGCCCATCTGGCTGGGTTTCCCCAGGCATTCTGGGCTGCTTACAATGTTATCTAAAAGCAACAACTCAGGGGGCATCTGCTTTGCATGTGAAATGTTCCACATTCAACCCCAGGAACCTCCAGATCGGGCTGAGAACGTCCCTTGCATGAATAGGTTTGAATTAGTGTAAGGCAGCTTCTTAGGTCCCTCTCTCGTTGAAAACTAGCAAAGCAAGAAGAAAAGGTCTAGCCAGCTCTCTGTCTCCTCCTCTCATTTTTTTACCTGTATGAAGTAGTTAAGGTTCGGGAGGGGGGTTACATGGGGGACACAGATGGTATCTGCCATCTGATGTGGTACTATCAACTTTAGCACCTTAAATAGGTACCGCTCCAGCGGGAAGGTAAACGGCATTTCCATGCACTGCTCTGGTTCACCAGAAGCAGCTTAGTCATGCTGGCCACATGACCTGGAAGCTGAACGCCGGCTCCCTCGGCCAAAAAAGCGAGATGAGCACTGCAACCCCAGAGTCAGCCACGACTGGACCTAATGGTCAGGGGTCCCTTTACCTTTACCTATGCTCCACAAGCAGGACGTGCAAACAGATGTTGCGCTGCAGCCTTCCTCTCTAAGGGAAGTCTGCCTATCTTGGATGCCAGCCAGCCATTCCATCTTATCTTGCCTCCCACCACACCCTGTCCTCTTCATCTTCCAAGCAGACAACATTCTGTGGCCACTGAGCATATTTAGCCCTCATATTTAGCCCTCCTCAAAAAAGAAAAGAAAAAATGATTTTGTACTTCTGCAAATCTAGGGGTGCTTATGAAGTGGGAATAAGATGCCCCATTGCAAAGGTAAGTCCGGAGGTAATAGACCAAGCAGCTAGCAGGAAGTCCACAACTGGTTTCATGTTACACAATATTGTATCTGTCAAATATGCCATCTCCTGCTACAACAACATTTGGTTGTTTATGGCTGTCCTTACTTTGAAGTCTTTGGAACCACACATGGAACAACAACTCTGGGGAACAATTTCTCATCTGGACTGTTTCAGCGGCAAAAACCATGTCTTATGAAGGTAAAAAACCCACAAAGAACTAATTTCAGTGTGTCATGCCCAGGTGCCAGTTGGTGTTCCCTCCGAATCTGGGGAAGGGCACACAGGAATTTAACCAAGTAACAGGCACGGGCTTCTGGGAGTATTGAAAACAAGTCACACACCCCCAAGTTAAAAGACTGTTATTGCCAAATCCATAGCATGGCTCTTCTAGTAATTTTGAAAGGAAAGAAGCTTCATTCCAACTTGGTACACTGATTAAAAACCACAAAGTACAGATTTTACAACTTATTGCAAGAGGTGCACAAGACTCAGGCCAGGTATCAGCCCCTGCAAAGTGTTGAGACAGTCTCCTGCTTCCAACTATGAAGATGGAAAAAGCTATAGGGACAAAGCACCTGTTCTTGCAACCAATACAGATGTTGTTTCTTTACATTTTTATCTTTCTGCAATGGTTCTTTGGTTGCCTCCAACTAGTTTAATTCTGTCCTTTCTCAGCCTTCAAAAGACAATGATCTATGTATATTATATCTTTTTCTTTTTTTGGGGGGGGGGGTGTCCAAAGAAACAGCCAATCCAAAATCAAAGCCCTTTTTGGGCTACCTGGTCTCCATCTTAGTTGTGCCTTTGAAGTATCTCAGTAGGGATTGACTTTATCAAAAGTATGTTAAAAGTACCTTTACCCGCCCCGCCCCCCAAACCCCAAAACACCACAAGGGACCTTCAAGCATTGTGCAAAGATGAGTTCAGCAGCCTAACCATCATCGGACTCTGCTTGAGAATAGAGTTTGCTGAGATTTTCAAACTTCGGCCCCCACTCTTTCATATCCCCGTAGGCTGTATCTTCCTCCCATCCACCGGAGCCCAGGGAACTTAGGCTGCTAGCTTCTGAACACTCTCCTTCCGTGTAAAAGACTTGCAAGGAATCGCAGGGCAGGGTGTGGTGCAGCTGGTCCATGTTTCTCACCACCCCTGAAAGGTAGCAACCAAAGTCGATGCTGGAGAAGGAGGAGCCCAATCCTGTGGAAAGGGCTTCCAGCTGCTCCTTTGGACTGGCAGGAAGGTCGCAGCTCACGGGACTCTGCAGCTCTGCCCGCTTCCCTTTCTTCTTGTAAAGCGAGTAGGCTGGGCTGGTTTGAAGGGACATCTGGAGCTCCGCCATGTTGTAAGCATCCTGCAGGAGGAAGACATCAACAGCAACGTCGGACACTAAGTCACATGCACCCAGCCACAAACTTATGGATTCATTCTCTGTTCCTGGAAAGGTGTTAAAACATGAGGTGGGGGGAGATGCATGCTGGCCCCAGCCCCAGTGACCACCCTGCACACCGGCCCCATTTGCTGCACCCTCAAGCTTCTTCTATGAGACGCAGGTAGCGCTGTGGTCTAAACCACTGAGCCTAGGGCTTGCCGATCAAAAGGTCAGCGGTTTGAATCCCCATGACGGGGTGAGCTCCCGTTGACGATCCCAGCTCCTGACAACCTAGCAGTTCTAAAGCACGTCAAAGTGCAAGTAGATAAATAGGTACCACTCAGGCGGGAAGGTAAACGGCATTCTGTGCGCTGCTCTGGTTCACCAGAAGCGGCTTAGTCATGCTGGCTACATGACCTGGAAGCTGCCTGCGGACAAACGCTGGCTCCCTCGGCCGCTAAAGCGAGATGAGTGCTGCAACCCCAGAGTTGTCCACAACTGGACCTAATGGTCAGGGGTCCCTTTACCTTTACAAGCTTCTTGCAGTGAAGGAGGCTTTGATTGTTAAACCACTCTGGGTACTGTAGCTCTTGGTGGGGAAGAGCGGGTCTGCTAACAATTCTCAGCAGCCTTAACAAACTGTATTTCCTGGGATTCTTTGAGGGAAGCCATGACTGTTTCTTCGGAGCAAAGATTTTAGCTTCTGTGGCATTGGACATGGATGGTCTCTCTGCCTCTCTAGATAATGCAAGGGAGTTCCCTGCACTTACAAAAGTTTTGTCACAGGCAGCAATGCAATATGGATGTGGAGATCCACCCTGCGCCGTAGAAACAAGCTACCCTTGAATCATTTGGGCTCGTCTTGCTCCTTTCTGAAAGGAGCAGATACCAAGCTCCTGACATGTCAGATAAACAATGCCTGCTTCCTCAAGATAGATCCCCTGCTCGGGTAAACCTATTTTTCCCCTTTACAATTTGCAGAGGGAGTTAATCTTATTAAACACTAATAGGATTTGTATACTTAGCTCGCTGTGTGCCACCTTGAAGATAAATATCCATTTAAAGTGTTTAAAACATGTTCACGGAAATTTATCAAAACCTTCAACTTTCTTTTTTCCCTCCGTTTTTTAATGAGGAAATTTGCATTCTGCTAGTAGGAAATACCAAGTGTAAAATTCAAACGAAACTCGTACATTTTTTTTTTGGGGGGGGGGGTAAAATCCTACTCTGGGTGCAGAATTTGCACAGAAGTCATCCTAGGATACAGTCCTTCTAGGATAGGGGTAGGGAGCATTTTTCAGCCCAAGGGCCACATTCCCTTCTAGGCAATGTTTTGAGGGCCACATTCCAGCAGTGGGCGGAGCTAGAGGCAAAAGTGGGTGGAGCAATAAATACATATTTTACCATTGTGTAATAAGTTAGTTTCTACACATGCTCACTCACATACACAACCCACCCACCCCTCTTCTGTTCTCCACCTAAGAGGGAATATCGGAGTTCAAGGACGCATCCCAGCCAAGCAAAAATGGAAGAAAAGCAATGAGAGTTGTGCATCCTGTTTTCAAAGTGGCCCACCAGATGCTCAAGGAGAGCCTAACAAGCAGGATTTGCAAGCTTTAACATTTTACCTGTACTATGATCCCGACTGAAATTTGAGCGATTGGGGCGAAGGGTCCATGTCTACTCTTGGTGCTATGGGGAGGAGGGGCAGTTAAAGTCCTCCCCTCCACCATCAGTGTCCCAACCTGCTTCCCACATTAGCTAGTAAAAGAAAACTGAGCTGCACAGCACCCAACAACATCCTGCGTAAGACAAAAGAGGAGCTTCCTCTTCTGAGATGGTGCTTATCACCAGCAATTGTTATAAGTCCATTTAGCATTCCTAATAATAATAATAATGAAAGCCATATTAATAACAAGAGTATGAATATTATTATTTAAGCATATTTCCTGGCCTTCCACCCAAAGGTATTACAGTGGTACCTTGGTTCTCAAACTTAATCCATGCCGGAAGTGTGTTCGACTCCCGAAACCATTTGAAAACCAAGGTGCAGCTTCCAATTGGTTGCAGGAGCTTCCTACACTCAAGCGGAAGCCGCACCGAATGTTCAGCTTCTGAAAAACGTTTGCAAACCAGAACACTTCCGGGATTGCGGTGTTCGGGAGCCGATTTGTTCAGCAACTAAGCCGTTTGAGAACCAAGGTTCCACGGTATTAAAAAAAATACTGATTTGCCTTCTAAAACCTGCTCCCTTCCTCATGATTAACTGGGTCATCTTTTTGTCAGATTGATTAAAAAGTTGCAGGCCTAATTGACATCGGTGTGTGCGGGCAGGTGAGCAAACAAGAATGTTTGCAGCTCACTGACTTCTCTGGACTTTTTATACTATGTTTTCTCCCAGGCAGTTTTAGTGAAATGTCTTTGGTTCAAATGATTTGGAGACTGATGCTTTAATACATTTGCAGTGCAGGTCTACTCAAAAGTAAGTTCCACGGAATTCTATGGGGCTTACTCACAGGCAAGTTGGCACAGGATTGCAGCCTTATCTGAGGCAATACTAAGATAGCAACATTCACTGAGCATTTCTACAAAACGTTGCAAGGACTTGCAATCAGGACAGAGTAAATGTTAGGTCTGGTGGGGTGGAGGGGAGATATATGCCCCATTTGCTAAAACTGAAATGTGCTTTTCTGAGTGCCAGAAGGGAAAGGAGATAATATTAAACAATTTTGGACAAAGTCCTATGGGTCTCTAGCAGGGGCCACGGGACAGGAGTGGATCTCGACCTCCGGGCTGCAGAGAGTCATTATAACCACAGAAATCTCTGCAGCCACTTCTACTCTGCTATCAGTGTTCGAACAATGCAAGGGAGAAAAAATGGGGCATGCTAGGAGAACTTGGATCCACAGGATCCAAAGACCATTTACAGAATTTTAGAGTTGGAAGGGACTGCCTCCCACAGGTTATTTAGTCCTAAAGCAGGTGACTATCCAACCTCTGCCTAAAAATCTCCAACCACAGGAGAGTCCACCCCCACCAGTATGGGAAAACTACACTAGTCCCTGGAACTGGCCTAGTGAATCCCCTTCCCTTAGGAAGAAAAACCACCACATATGTGCACAAAAATTATCTGGGGGGGTGCTGCCCCCTACACAAATTCTGCCCTGTCCGGTGTGAGCCTGGTACATGGCGGTTCCCCTGCCATGGGCTCTCTCCTCCCCATTATGGCCATCTGTCTGAGATGCCGTAGGTACATTGAGATAGGGTTGGACTTCATGGCCTTCACAGTTCCTTCAAAGTCTAGGCTGTACTATCAAAGCAGAGCGAGCAATGGCTTTTCCTCTGGTGTAAGTTTCCTTGCACACGTCAGATCAACCGTCAGAGAAAGAGCCTTACTTGATCCTGCTCCCCACCCCCTTCCTCGTTATAGTTGAGGATGTTCTCTCGAATGTCCTCCAAGTCATCGTGGCAGGTGGTGACGTGGTAAACTCCTCCGTTCATGCTTTTGTGGCTCTTCCACCGAGTCCACAGGAAGACACCGCTGAGCAGAACTGGGTGAGAAAGCGAAGAGCATTAGTTTAGAAACCAAGGCCAAACACACCATTAAAAAGGAGAAGTTCGAGAGTTAGGACTTAATGCGCTGGAAGGTCGCCACATCTGAAACCACCCTCCTCTGCCATATCACCTTTGAAATAGACTCACATGGAGGGTGCAACATTTAAACCCCAGTTCAAGTTTGTCCAGAAACTACTTCGTCTCAGGCTAACAGACCCAATCCCTGCTCTCAAACAAGCACCACCTCAGTAATCCTACCAAAGCCAATGGGATTCTGCTGATTTAAGCATGCACAGATTCAGAACTTTAAGTAGACAATCCAATAAGTGCAGCTAGTTTTAGCAGGGACTTAGCTCTACTTTTGATTTATTGCTATTAATAAAAGTAAATCAGTCAGAAGGTGAGTAATAGCCAGAGGAGGGGTGCAGCAGCAGCAACAACAGCAGCAGCTAAGCACCCACATTTGGCCTGCAAGCCCAGGAATGCTAATTTGGATGAGCATCCCATGAAGTGAGTGCACTTAGAGCTAAATATATGTAGGGCTGTATTATTAAAGACCAGCATGGATTCAAGAGTGATTGAGTTTAAAAACTAACTGGTGGCACAGAGGATTGCTAGATGCATCTGGGTACATTATCTCACACCTTCAATCCCTCTTGGTTAAAATAGGAATAATAACAGCCTACCTTGTAACGTTTGTCACTGAGGGTGAATAACATGAAGATTACAAAGCACTTTGCACTCTCAAAGTGCTACTATGCAGATGACAGACAATGCAAATGGTGAAAAACAACTCATGACAAGTCCATAAAAGCCATCTCGGCTGGACATGATAGCAGCAGCCCATCTGATCTTGTATCGTCCTTGTGGCGGCAAAGACTTGTCCAAACAGGAGAGATGCCGGGGGGGGGGGGGAGGAAGGAAAGAATGGAGGTCAGTGGGGAGGGTCAGTGTCAATGCCAGCAGTTCCTACACAGGTTGGCAGCAGCCACTGTGCAACCTTCACCTCCAATGTGATGTGAGTCTTCAAAGCAATGCCTGCTCATAGGAAAGCCCGACCCAATGTAGTTTTTCTCCCCCGAGAAAGATCACAAGAATGAGACCTCCATGTGATTGGGTGTCCTTGTGCAGTGCCCAGCTAATGCCCTGCAGAGGGAAGACTCTATGAACCTGGAACTAAGGGTACTACATCAGACAACAGATCCATCGGATTCAGTCTTGTCTACAGTGGCTTAGCTCATATATAACACGAACCTAAGGTTTGTTAAACTATGGTTATGGAGGAATCCTGCCCAACTGATTATCTATAGTTGGTTTACTGCCAGCCATAGTTTATTGTTGGCTCACAAACCTTGCTTTGTTTAACTATGGCTTGATTCTCCTCCCGCCCACCAATTCACCTAATCCTGCTCATGGTCATCCATCTTTCTCCTGCTTGCATTCCAGATGTTAGTCTGGATTCAACCTTGCATGCTAAAAGTTGAAAGTGTCCACTGTTGGGGCATGTGGAAAATCCAAACCCTATCGCTGCACATTTACCGGGGGGAGGGAGCCCCGTTGAATACAGTGGGTCTTACTTCTGAGTAAACATGTAATACACAAAACGAGGAAGAGCCTATGGAACAAACAACAATGAAAATGAATGGAAGTGATGAACAGGACATAGACAAAGAGGCACATGACACATTTTTATTAGAAAAAGTATATATTCAGGCACAGGGTTTGTTTGCTTTTTCTTAACTATGCGACTCCTCTCACATACTTGAATTGAAATTTACATTCTGGCAGTCCAGAGTATACTATAACAAAGGTGACTGGTGTGTGTTCTCTAAGGCTAAAGAATGCAAGATGCCCTTCATGCAATTAGAAATTAAAATTACAGAGCAGGGAAGGGTAATTCAAATCCAGGTTGAACCCCTGGTGGAGAGAACAGGAGGGCTTTGACCCCTCTATAGTGCTGATCTGGACTGGGGGCCCTACCATCACAGCCACTGCCGCCTGCCATTTGCTTTGAAAGATTAGCCCCCATTCCCCATGCAAGGGGAGCTTTTACTCAAATAGCATCCCCCCCCCCAATCTGGACCAGAACCACAGCAGCAGGCAAAAAGGGTAACACCCCTACCTGGTCTGCCAGGTTACCAAACCACACTGGGCTCTATTTCTTTAAAATTGCCATGCAATTGCTAATTGAGTGCAATGGTAATCTCCCCAAGTTTTAACATCCAGTGGTTACTGAAACAAAAAGCACCCCTTTGTTCGCAGGACATTCTTATGATTCTCAGACTGCAAGACTGATAGCGATCGAAAATATACGGCGTCCGAAACTGGAGCCCACTACTATGACCCTGTGTTGCATCCTGATTATGAGATACACACATTTGGAAAAGAAATGGCCTGAATAAAACATGTTCTTTGCCAGTTCAGAAGAGCCTACGAGATGCCATTTTTACCACCCTGCAGCAACCATCAAGGGTACTAAAAACAGGCAGACAAAGGTGGCCTGTAAACAGAGCCACGTAGACACAAAGAGCGCTAGCCCAGTTTCAAGAGTATTTAACTGACCCAGCCATGTCCCCCAAGGAGAGGATTTGGCTTCAAACTCCTGTTCCCAGCACAAAAGGAGGCCTTTTCTCACTACAAAGAAATAAACCTCTTTGTGAAAAAGAGAAATATCATGCTGGATGTAAGCTCCGCTTCTTCCAAAATGCTTTCATTCTTGTATTCCGAATACACAATTCTCAGAGGAGCAACTCCTCTTGTAACTGCCTGTCAGAAAGCGCCACCGGATGAAAGTGTTACATCCAGAAGCCAGCTTCAATGTGCATCAAAGTCAATGGAAGCTTACATTGAACCGTCATAAACAAGCTTTATCAGAGAAGAGCCTATCAGCACACTAAGGCTGCAGCAGCTGTGAGCGATATTTAACACTGTCCCAAGCACACCTTTTCTGCCTCCTGTTGCACAGCATGGGGGCGCGCTCTCCCCAAACCCAATTACAGCACAATGTGGCCTGATGGAAACACGGTGCTTAAACTTCAGAGCAGAAATGCTTTACCATCTGCTACCAGTTCCCTTGTTTTCCTACAGAGCAGAGGTTCCCCACAGTTCGGAAAAGTAATTCTGACCTACTTACAAATACCTGTTGTCCTGTGTTTGCATGGCAAATATATTCATGCATTGGAAATTCAAAAATGCTAAAATATGAGTGACAGCAAACAAACAAACAGCAGCAAAAAAGAGGAAGCAATTACTTTTCCAAGTAGCTGCAATTTCATGAGGATGACTTCAAAAGAGCCCTGGGCAAAGACATGAGATTAGGGAAGTGTTCGCTGCAGAAGGGAAGCTCAATTTAGCAGAAACTTCCCATGTTGTGATGCGGGATTTCAGGAGGCGGTTCTGCATTAACCAAGACTGTAAATGTGGACTAACGCTCTGACCTCAGATGCTTCACCTGGGGCTTTTAAGATACAAACCACCTAACCAGACTCATCATTTCCTTGGCAGCAGGGCTGTCTTAATCAGTGATCCAGTTGACAGAGCGCTAGTTTTGGAGCCAGGAATCCTAGATGTGACTATCACCCTCCGCCATGAGCTAAGGCCCACCTTTGCAGAATGAGAAGAACAGCAGTGAATCCCACGGGGTTCTTGTTGGGATGAACAAGACTGTAAAAGCACTTTGCAAATTTGAAGGTGCTGTGTGCCATAGCAAGTAACAACGATAACAGACTCAATGTAAACAATTGCACAATGATAAAATAAATATATATAAATAAAACGGGGGGCATCGTTGGACATTGGCTGGGAAATCTGTTTCATGTTGCAGTGCACCCTGGGAAACACATCTTCCTGAACCACTCAGCTTAAATAGCTTTATAAAAGGGGTACAGACTATAAACGGCTATTGTCCATGATGGTTCAAGAGTATGTTGCTGATTACCAGTTGTTTGGGGGGTGGGCAGGGCAACAGAGGAAGCTGCCTTACACCGAATCAGACCCTTGGTCCATCCAGCTCAATACTATTGACACCAACTACCAGTGTGTCTCCAGGATTTCTGAGGGGGGGTCTCTCTCCCAGACCTGCCTGGAGATGCCACTGGGCATTCCACCTGGGACCTTCTGCATGCAAAGTAGATTCTCTGCACTGAGCCAAGACCCTTCTACTTGTGGTCTTCAAGTCTGGCTTGTGAGCTTCCTGGAAGCATCTGGTAGGCAAGTCTGGGAACCAGGATGCTAGACTAGATAAATCTTTGGACCATTTCCAGCTGGGGTTTTTTTCTTAAAGCAGCAACATCTAAGGCCTAAGAAATGGACACTTTCCATCACCAGACTCTTCATCAAGACTCTCCCTGCCAGAAGGAAGAGCCAGGGTCTGCAAATGATCCGGCTGCCAGTGCAAGGAGATGCACTGTGTCCTCCCTGAGGCTAACACACCTGGTCCTCCCTGGCCCTGGGACATGTCTGGGACCAGAAATTCTCTGCGCTTTCCATGGAGCAGCAGCTGAGACAGCCATGCTACCAGCAGCAGCAACACAGAACACCAGGAGGAAGAAGCACATTTGCGATCATCACCATCGCCAATACCCCAAGCCTTTAAAAGCCATCGCTGCCTTTTGAAAGAACCTCATTATCATGTTACTATGGGTATCTTTTCACTCACTGTCAGCCACTATAGAAGCCTGTTCTTAAGAGAGCAAAGCAGAATGTCAACGTCATAATGTTCATTTCCCCTTTGTCCCTTCTGAGCCAGTTCTCAGCAATGGAATGTCGAAGCAAGAACAGAACGGAAAAGATGAGAAGGACCTTTCCCAGGGATGAGTCAAATAAAGATGCAGATGAAACTGGAAAGGAATGTCTTTGATGATGATGATGATGATGATGGGCCAGAGAGAATGAAGGACAAGACAGTGAAGGCATCATCCAGTGGGCGTCTTCACAACTAGCCAGCATGGCGAGCATCCAGAGCAGCACAGAAGGCGGCTTACGGTTCATTACCAAAGGTAGTACAAGATGTAGTTGCCGTAACTACCTAGTAGGGCCAGGAAGCAAATGCAGATGGCAAACATGGAGCTGAAGCTCAGCCCAGCGTCTTTGTGGAAGATGGCTAGTGTGATTTCACAGTTGCGGCCGGAGTAGCCGTCGGGGCAGTGGCATCGGAACTTGCTTGCCGACTGGGAGATGCAGGTGCCAAAGTTACAGGGCCTCTGAGCACATGCCGTGTAAACACAGTGCCGGCCGGTGACGTTCTCCACCAACATGTGTCCTGGAGGGCAGCTGAAAAGACACAGAAGGCAAATCAAACTCCTTGGCATTAACCTCGCTGCTGGCCCAAGCAAAGCTCCAGGGTGCCGCAATCCAGATTAATTTCACACCCTCATTTCAGCTTCAGTAGGAGCCAGTTCCAATGTAATGAAATTTGCTCACAGATGATCCTCTTGAGCTGGATTCCTGGAATGGGCCCAGTTCACAGGACCGCATTCCAGCAATGTTTACTGGGTGGGGGAGGGGGGATATTTTTTTTAAAAAAACTCCCCAAATGCAGAAAGTGTCTCGTAGCACCTTAAAAACTAATGGATTTATCCTGGCATGTTTTTGCAAATCAAGAGACCACTTCATCAGATGCCTCAGATGGACAGCGTATCGCACTTGTGCAACAATGGGGACGATCCAATTTGAAAGTGGGAGTAAAAGATGAATGAAGGAACCCTAAAAGCAGTTGCGAAAAACATGGAGATCAATCAAATGCCAGTCATCAGGCGCATGCTTGAAAATCCCCAGTTTTGCAGCCCCCGAGTAACAGAAGAAGGTATAGTGCCCCCCCCCATTCTGCGCTTAAGTTGGAGGATGCCTGGGAGCAGCACATCAAAAAGCACAAGGGGCTACTGCTCAAATAATATTTAGCACTTCCCACCAAATATGAGGGGTTTCTGTTCAAGCCCTAGACGGGCAGGCTTCTCCCGCCTTCTGATTTCACCGAGGGGGATTTGTTACCTGCACTCATGCATCATCCACAAGTCAATGCAGATGAATTGCTGGCTGCAGGGATTGCTCTTGCAAGCTTCGGAAAGGCAGCCTTTTCTCACTCCTTGGGCACTCAGCACAAGCTCCTTAGGGTAAGAATCTAGAGGTAGCCTGTAGTTATTGAATCTGACATCCTTCATGCATCCTAAGGCAAAATACAAAACAGACTTGATGTGGAAAGCTCTTGATCAAGAGCTATTTTTGAAAGAGATGTCGCAGCACTGCAAGGCCGAGTTATGTGCTACGTTTAACAACAGGCTGAAGCCAGAGAAGTTGAGATGCAGGTCAGATCCTGCCTACACAACCCCTTCTGGCTCACAGAACTGCATTGCAAAATCGGGAGAAGTGCAAATTTCGGAGGATGGCCGTGCTTTGGTTTGAATATTGTTTTGGAATGTGCAACTAATTGGGTCGAGTCACATTAAAATGCGAACTGAACTAGATTTCTCCATCCCTCTACTTGAAGAAGGTTGTTGGGACACACAAATGTAAGGGGAGCCTGTTGGATCAGGCTAACGGAATATCATGGGTGCTAACCAACAGGCAGCCTTCCCAATAAGCTCTTCAACCTCCAAGGGCCACCATTCCACACACCTGCCAACCTGGGTTTCTGGCATTCCCACCAGGGAAAAACACACTTTTGTTCAGAGCAAAACAGGGGTGCTATCATTCTACATTTATCTTCCCGCCTCCCCCAGTTTCCACAAGGTATTCACTAGCTAAGATTCCACAGAATGAAAAGTTAAAATAACCAGAAGCTGGGTGGGAAACTGTCACCTTAAGTCTCTTCATTCCTTTTAAATCCTCCAGCTCCGGAGCCGTGCAGAAATAACAAAAGCAAGAGCAACGGATGCAAAATGCTAACACAAAAGCATTGTGAGCACTGCTCCATTGCGGGCTCATAGCTCTTTTAATAGCTAAGTCCCCGTGATGGACAGTTATCCAAGATAACAGGCAGGCTTCTTTTTACCTTGGAAACTGCTGCTCTGATTGACAGGGTATGTGTTGCCAACCACCAAGCTGTTGGGATCAATTATGATCTCTTTGTAGGCGCCGGCTGCCTTCAGGATTTCTCTCTTCCCGCCTCCTCCATCCAGGCGAAGAATGAACTCGTTCTCATTTCTCTCCAGGGAAACGTGATGCCACTCTCCATTATCCACTTGGTAGGAGGGGAGGCTCACCGCAGCCGCTCCATCTCCCAGGTTGTAAGACACTGCTAAGAACCCCTGGACCACCTTGCAGAAATCCAGGAATTGGTGTCAATCATTTTTTATTTATTTTTTATTATTTTGCATGCAGTACGATAAGGCTCTGGGTAATTCTGAAGAAGAGAGCAAGGGCAGGGGGAACAACTCCACAAATTAAACAACTGTGTGTGTTGCACATCTGCAAACCCAGAATCAGGCTAGAGAGCTCCCATTCCTTTCTCGTGATGAGTTCAATGGGATGATCTCCCCGCAGGGTTGACATTGCATTCTTATAGCACGTTATTGTATAATGTGAGTTGACTAGGAAACTCAAACAAAGCACTAAAGGTTCATTTATTTCTTGCAAGGATAGGGAGCCTGTTTCAGGGGGTGGGGGGCAGATGTTTTCTGGACTGGCAGATGTGTTTTCTTTTGATAGGGTTTCCCAACCCCTTTACATTTAGTGTAACTGCTTTTAAGCTAGCCATTCAGCATAGTCACATTCAATAAAAATGACAGCAGTAGCAGCAGTTGTGCAGTCACATGGAAGCATGGAGGATTCACAAACTGATGGCATCAGCAGAGGATTTTGAGCATCAAGAACTCAGCTAAATTGGAAGGAGGGATTTAAAATGCATTTTAACACTGTGACACCAGATGGCGCAATAGAGTTCAATCCTTCGGCAACATGATTTCCCATTATGAGTTTTACAACGTGTTTTCCTGAATTTTTTTTTGATGTGTCTAGATCCAGCCCAAATGTCTAAGAATGTGAACTACTTAGACATTCTGCAAATTTGGAGTTAAAATACACATCTTCTTGAAAATTCGATTTGTTGTTGTCTAGTGCCTAGACATATGGTTCATTCGCCAACCCCTTCTTGAGTAATAATTTCCAGAGAAGTAGCCATGTTCATCTGCTGCAGTAAAGGCAACAAGGAGTCTTGCAGTATCTTAAAGAAAAACAAAGCTTAATATTATGATATATGTATTAGTCTTTAAGGTGCTACAAGATTCTTTGTTGGCTCTCTACCAAATTTAAACTATTTCCATGTGTACATATTCCAACATCACTTGGAGACTATGTAGGTTGACCACACATTGTGCAAAAAAACCCCTGTTCATGCTATCAATTTGAGCATATTCTCCGTGCCTTCCCAGGAATGTTGTATATTCAGCAGTGTTTACACACACACACCTCACTAAATAAATGTGAATCACTGTAAATATTCTCACGCGCTCTACAAGTAACTACAGCTGAAGTCTAGGGAACAGTTTCAGTGATGCCCTCCTCTTGCTTGGGTTCACTTATATTTTTCTGCAAAATAGGACAGTCAAAACAGCTACCAAAAATGTCCTCTCATTCTCAGAAGCCCTGCACCACTGCATCAAACCATCATTTACTAGCAGAGTGTGCAGAGGGGAGACCATCCAAATTATTCCATTAATGAGATAGTCACCTAAACCGCAGTGCTCATTATACAGGAATGAACTTTCCAATATCAGCAGAGGGAGCACAGAGTGTATTAGAATAATTTGATAGTTCCACTGACTGAGGACCAGTTCATATTGGCTACGTTCAGGCATCAAGATAAACTGTGCTTTAACACCATGAAAAAAAGTCTTGGGCACCCCCTCCTCACCCCAGCCTTGGCCATGAGGAGTTGGGAAGCGTTTGTTGCCGAGTCTGATTGACCTCAGCTTAGCATTCCATTTGAATCCTACAATGTGGTTAACCTTAATGATGGTTTGTTAAAACTTTTATCACCCGTGGTTTGAAGCTGGATTCTTTCAAGCAAATCTTAGCTAAGAGTAAACCCATTTATCATACGTTTAATCACAGAATGCCACAGTTAATTAAAAAAAAAAAAGGAAGTAGAAGCTTTCAAAACCATCATGACCATGCCAGAGTAGAGTGGTGAATGTATGAGAGCCTGATGCTCATCTTTGTTCATTCCTATGACAACAAACCATGGTGCATCATGACATCTGAATACAGCTGCTCTCAATTTCCTAAACATAGGTTTTGTACACAGGTACAAGATTGTATGAAGACAGTCTATCTGGAACAAGACTATACATGCCAAGGGGTAGCAGCCCATCCCTATAATCACAGCTGCTGAGTAAAAAATACATCTTCAGCTACGGAAACATCTGCTGGTCCCCACCACCTTTATGGACGGGTTGATACCAATACTTCTTCATAAGATGGCAAACCAGCTTGCAGGAATTTAGGTGTCCATTGGCCCTAAGGTTTGGTAATGAGGACTCTACGGTACTTTAGAAACCATAGCAATTTCTATAAATTCACGTTTTACGGAACAGTATGGCTGTTCTGAATTTCTCTAGAAAGGAGTGTGTGGAGACGGAAAAATCAAGGGCACAGGTGGATTCTAAAGCAAGAAAGATGAGCACACTGCATCAGGAGAGAGACCTTTTCCATCTATGGCTCGCTGGTTCAGAAGAGAATTAACTCTGAACTGACATTGACCATCGCTCCTCATTTACCTGCAGGGTGATGTGTTCATCCTTGTTGCGGGAAGACATGCTCAGGATGATACCATTGGGCTCTCGCATCCTTATCATGGCATCGGCTACTGTTCTACGGGCAGGTATGGAGAAGGGAAGCTGATAGCATATGTGACTCCCAGGCCCAAATGAAGATTCTTCAGCAGCTGGAAGAATTGGGGAAGGAAAAGTGCTTTCTTATACACACACACAAACAAACAAACAAACAGGAAGGTGCTTGCATATATAGATATAGATATATACCCACACACATACATACATACATACATACATACATACATAGCATTCACAATGGAAAATGAGACGCTGAAGTATATCACTAAAAGGCTCTTATCAGCATTACATATTAAGTTCAGACTTGTAATTGGGGAGTAGCCTGGTTGTCTGCAGCAAGCAAAAACAGCCTCTAGTTAAGCAGGCACAGCGTTATGGCCACTGCATGAGAGCTGCTCCAAGAAAACCACACAAAGAAAAAAATCAGAGTGCCCAGGCAGTAAAGAAAGTAAGTGGTCTCACCAGGTTCCAAAATCTCAGTTAAGAACATGCCCACTGTCACAGCCAGTGGGCTCCTAGGGTTGAGAGAAGTCATAGTCCAGCAGCATAAAGGTAAAGGGTAAAGGGACCCCTGACCGTTAGGTCCAGTCGTTGGCCGACTCTGGGGTTGCGGCACTCATCTCGCTTTATTGGCCGAGGGAGCTGGCAAACAGCATGACTAAGCCGCTTCTGGCAAACCAGAGCAGCGCACGGAAACGCCGTTTACCTTCCCGCCAGAGCGGTACCTATTTATCTACTTGCATTTTGACGTGCTTTCGAACTGCTAGGTTGGCAGGAGCAGGGACCGAGCAACGGGAGCTCACCCCATCGTGGGGATTTGAACCGCCGACCTTCTGATCGGCAAGTCCTAGGCTCTGTGGTTTAACCCACAGCGCCACCTGCGTCCAGCAGCATATGGAGGACCAAAAGTTTCCCGCCCTGATTTTAACCATGGCTCATGGTGGCCAGTCATAATGCCTAACCATTGTGAAAGGAGTATGGTGTGAAGGATTGGGGGCAGTGCAGGACCGTGCAGGAGCCTAGAGTCCCTTTCCCTAGTCAATGGCCATTGTTTTATCAGCTACAAGGAACCCAGCTGCATGCACAGCAAAACATACACTGCGCTATCTGAACAATGCATGAGGACGACTTCACCTTTGTCACATTTGGAGCCATAGTAACCTGGCAGGCAGTGGCAGGTAAACGAGTCCCACTCGCCAAGGCATTGCCCATGGAGGCCACAGGGAGAGGAGCCCATCTTTTCACAGCTGCCGTCTGTCCAGGTGCAGCCAGGAGAACTATTCAGAGACTCCGCTGGAGACTCAAGGTCATACACCTATAAACAAAAAAGGAAAAAGCATCAAGGCTGCTTGCAAAAGGAGGAACTTTGAAATGGACTTCTGGCTTCCCGCCTTCCCAGAAAAATACAACTTCCCTGAACACACTAGCTACCAAATCCCTGGTGTCACAAGTGCTATATGTAGTTACAGCCTCTAAAACAGGGGTGGCAAACCCTTTTGGTTGCAAGAGCAACACTGATGGTTAGGCAACCGTCAGGCCACACACACACACACAACCAGATATACAGTCCCACATGCTTTATCTGCTTGCATGTGCAGTGACTGAATTCGGGTAACCACTTTTACAAAATATATGATACAAGTGACAGCACTATCTGCTAGTGTCTCCTCAAGCTTGCTCCCCACCTTTTCTTGAGCAAGCAAGCAGTCAATCAAACAAAGTGAGTTTTGTTTGTTGGCAGGCAATAATGAGCAGTTGTGTTAAGCAGTGGTAAGAACTTCCAAAAGTTTAAAAGGTTAAAAAGATATTTTTAAGCCTTGGAATAAAGTTTAAAACCTGTGTAGATAAACGCTGAGGACGCTGGAGAGGCAGGTATTGGATTCCCTTTGAAGCTGATTTACGATTCTTAGCTCCTCCAGGAATAAAAGAACACCAAAAACAGCCTTGCCCCCAGTGAATTAGATAGCTGCTCAACCAGCGACAGCACTATCACTTATGAAAAACAAACAAACCCCAATGAAACAATTAAACAGCCTAGGGAGCTCAGTCAGGAATGACCTTTCCCCCAGTCTCACATGCAATCAAACACTCACACCTACATGTGCAATGTACACACTGAAGCACACATGCGTGTGCACACACGCGCACATGAAATTAGTTTTTCCAGTCTTCCCCACCCCACCACTGGGGGCTGAAAATGCTTCCTTTTACTCTGCACAGAAGGACCCCTAAATTTTGTCCCATAGCTCAAGGGCAGGGTGCCTGCTTGGCATGCAGAAGACTCAATTCAATTACTGGCGGCATCACCAATTAAAAGGTTCAAGTAGCAGGTATGGGGAAAGTTGCCTCCAACTCTAAAATTCTATTTGTCTATGGTTCTGCACATGCAATAGAGAGAAGTGGTGTAGAGAGAAGTGAGGGGCAGATGAGGCTCATCAATCTGGGGACGTAGCCAATCTAGGAGAAGGAAAACTCTGATCCTAGACCTCTGCTGCCTTGTGGGAGAAGAAAAGGCTAAGAAGTGAACTCCAGAGGGGAGTCCCTAAGACAGTTGGATGGCACCTTGTACACCTCCTTCCAGCAACTCCTGCAGCCAAGCTGGTGCCAAATGTATCAGTCTGCTTTCCTTTGGACCACATCAGTGAGATTGAGAGTGGGGTCTTGTCATCTGGGCAGCCCAGGAGCTCCATGCTCACTGCCCAGGCTTGCACCCTGGGGAGGTCACTTTGGTGCTGCTAACACAGCAGCTTGATTCCCCCTGCCCCCGCCAGAGGTGCACTCCATTTTCTCTTGAGACAGATGGATGCCAGCGATGCCACTTACGTGAGTGTCCAAAACAAGACTCCGGATACAGCCGGTAAAATGTTTGTGCCGCAACTGGGGGTACGAATATGGAACCGATTCTTTTACTCCGCCCAACTGGAGGACCTGGTTCATATTCAAGTACCTTCAAAACACAGATGTGCTAAATAAGAGATGAATGTTAGTATTATCATGCCACTAAATATACACAGACAATAGCACAGAGTGGGTACACCAAGCACCAGGTTGTTGTTGTTTTTAAAATGCTCCCCAAATAATGGAAGCCGTTATTCCTATTGCAAGGAAATAACTCCCCTGAGTCAAAAGCGTCTTGCAGTCAGAAGGAGTTAACTGATAGCAAGAAAGACATTGCAAATGTGCTCAGTAATCGACGAACATGTTGCGTCTCTATGTTGAAAAAGCGGCAGCATAGCCTGGTCCTATGCTTGTTTATTCAGAACTCGATGAGCATCCCTTTGTTCACTCTAACAGACAGTAGGGCTTTATGTGCCACAAAAGCCACAGTGGGATGCGCATGATCCAAATGAGCACATTCACATCCCTCACAGGTGCTTAAGAAGTAATGCAGCCTTCCCCTTCCCTTGCCTGATGACAAGGAAAGTTACCTTTGGGCAGGTAAGGGGGAAACAGAAGAGGCAGCAGCTACAAGTGCCTTTTCCCACTTAAGTGGATGCTACCAGAACCCTAAGCCACATCTCCCTTTGCAGTATTGTTTCATTCTATTGTTCCTACTGAAGAGGCCCTCCTGTCTCAGCAGGAACAGCATGTGCAGTATCACCTTCTTCCTGGGGAGGAAGGGTGTGGCTTAGAGTCCTCTCCAGCAACAAAGTGCTGATACAGCCACCACCACCGCTGCCTTCCCCCTGTCCTAAGGTAGACTGTCGGGGAGCTCTGGTGCAGGAGAAAGGAGACATAGCAGTGACTTTGCAGGATCAGGGTGAACCCAGCCCTATCTGCCCTGCTATAATCAGGTGTGTGGTTCATACAAGAGCCCCGCTGGATCCGGACAATGGCCCATCCAGTTCAGTATCCTGTTCTCACAGCGGCCATCTGGATGCCTGTGGAAACCTGAAACCTGGATATGAGCACAAGAGAACTCTCCCCTCTTTTGGCTTCCAGCAACTGGTATTCAGAAGCATTGCTGCCTCTGGTTGTGGAAGCAAAGCACAGTCATCATGGCTAGTAGCCAACAATAGCCCTCTTTTGCTTCTGGGAATTCAAGGAACAGTGCTGGCCTTCACAAGCCCTCCCTCCTGAATGTCTGCAGCTTCACTACACAGAATGGCACCCCCCCTGTGCTCCTAGGGGCTTATTTCCAAGTTCACCTGCACAGGATGGCGGTCAAGTAACCTGAAACTGCACAGAATCCAGTAGGGCTCCATGTGCCTAATCCTGCACAGGAAGGATTAAACCCACAGAAGCACCTGTAAATGATTTTAGTGAAGTGATTCAGTGAACCTCTGCCTTCATCTTGATAAGTACTTTCATAGATATAAAGATAAAGACATAGATATTCCAATTCTGGAAAGTAATGTAAAGGCTACCTCCTTGACTGTGGAACAAAGGCCACAACCTCACAGTTTGTTCGGTCTTCGGTCGACAACCATTTTCCTATCCCTTCTATCTCTGACACAACTGCAGCTCCACAATGATCCACGGTGAATCGAACATCCTGTGCCAAGGGGGAAAAAGAAATGGAAAGAAAATGGAAAGATTCTCATGTGCAGCCTCAGGCTCTTCGAAGATGAAACTGGAAAACGAGATGTAACAGGAGGAAATGAAAATAAAAGCGACAAGCCTACAGAACGTCAACACAATAGGCAAAGAATCCAGATACAAATATACCAATTGCAGTTGGGCATCCTTTACACTCAGAATGGTTAAGAGCCTGCAGAATCAGGCCAAAGGGGATCCATCTAGCTCAGTCAGGGGCGTCATCTTGGGCCAGTCACTTCCTCTCAGCTTTACCTACCTCATAGGATTGTTGTGAGGATTTTGGAAAGGCAGGAGGAATAACCATTACACTGCCCTGAGCTCCTAGGAACAAAATTGGGATATAAATGTAGCAAGAGCTGTTCAACAGTGGAACGGACTCCCTTGGAAGGTGGTGGACTCTCCTTCATTGGAAGTTTATAAACGGAGGTTGGATGGCCACTGGTCAAGGATACTTTAGTTGCGATTCCTGTATTGCACATGGTTGGACTAGATGGTCCTTGGGATCCCTTCCAATTCTACAAGTCTATGAGTCTAAAATAATTATAATAATTCCAATATTCGCAATGTACACCAAGTCTGCATAAATCAATTAAAATACTTTCTGGCTGCGTTAATGGATTTCTCCATTCCTCCACTACTTCCTTTTCTTTCCTGGCGCATTCCTTCTATAAACCAGGAGCCTCAAAACCCATCAGGTGCTGCATGGGCAACTCACCTGCCGGCTGCTTCTCACTTCGAGGCGGTGCCACCTTTTGTCTGTGAGGTTCACATAACTCGGCAGGTGCAGTTCCACAGTGCCCAGGCCATGGTTGACTTTCAGCACTGGAGTCCCGCCAGAAAGCTCTACGATGAATGAGAAAGAAAAGCGCAGAGTGGGACTGGGACCCAGGATGGCCGTGGGACGGAAGCAAGGAGGCAGTTTGTGTTGACTCTAAGCCCCTGAATCTGGGCCAAAATGTGTCACTTGCAGTTGCAAGAACCTTTCTTTTAAGAAATAGTAAACCCAGGATTCCTTCTGTTCCCTTCCTTCTGTGTCCTGTTCCCTTCCAAAACATGACAGGGGCTGCTACTTGTGAGTAAAAGCTAGATTTTATTCAGATCTTATTCTATCCTTATTCAGGCTCAGCAGAAAGCACAGAGTCCAGAAGTCATGATTCCAAACTCCTGATTAAAATCCCTCTCTCCAAGCTGCTGTGAGACACAGGAGGGAGACTGAGGGACTCCCCTACCAGCTGTAGAGACTTATAAGGTAAAGGTAAAGGTACCCCTGCCCGTATGGGCCAGTCTTGCCAGACTCTAGGGTTGTGCGCTCATCTCACTCTATAGGCCGGGAGCCAGCGCTGTCCGCAGACACTTCCGGGTCACGTGGCCAGCGTGACAAAGCTGCATCTGGCGAGCCAGAGCCGCACACGGAAACACCGTTTACCTTCCCGCTAGTAAGCGGTCCCTATTTATCTACTTGCACCCGAGGGTGCTTTCGAACTGCTAGGTTGGCAGGCGCTGGGACCGAGCAACGGGAGTGCACCCCGCCACGGGGATTCGAACCGCCGACCTTTCGATCGGCAAGTCCTAGGCACTGAGGTTTTACCCACAGTGCCACCCGCGTCCTGTAGAGACTTATAGCACAATCCAAAAACCTAGAAGTAAGTCAGACTGAATTCAATGAGGCTTACTCTCAAGTTAAGGGGGGAGTTAGGATTGCAGGGTTGTTCAAAATTCTGCCTCCCCCCCCCCCCATTTGGATGGTCAACACTGCCACTTGTGAGACAACAACTATAATAAGAGAGACGGGGACAACATAAAACATTCTGTCACACCCTACATACTTCGACTTAGGGTGTGACCAGATTGCTGCTATTTTTAGGGTGGGATTCAATCACGTACAAGCAAATTCGGGTTTCACAAGAACAGAATCATAGAACTGTGTAGAATCGGAAGGAACCCCAACCCCCCTGAAAACCTGCCCACAGCTATCCCTGGATTGCCTCAAACCACCAACTTCTGGTTAACAGCCAGACGCACTGACCCACTGCTCCACGGGAGGTGCTTTTATGGATAGCTGGCTGGGTGGTCTTACCCCCCAAAAAGATCAGCCTTCTTTCAACAAAGGAAGTGACTGAAGCAACTGAAAGTGTGAGGAAAACGCTTGTTTTCAAGCAACATCATCTAACCTCCCTGCAAAAACATCCCAGTGAACGCTCATTAAATATAGCTAACATCCCTGCAAACAAACCAGGATGAATTCTCAAAAAACGGGGCATCTGGAAGCACCCTAACAATACTACGAAAAGAAAAGAGAAAGTGACTATAGTTTTCGTTCAATCTTCCCCTTCCCAAAAATAGATTTGCTATTTCCACCAAGCCATGTGAAAATAACATGAAGAAGTAAGGCTTCATTAATCATGCAATACCTGCCTCAAAATAATTTGAAATACTCAAAGCAATAGATGCTTCCCAGTGGGATCTTTTTGACAGAAGGTCTGCTTCGTTTTCCCTTTGATGACTTCAACTCAAGAGATGAGCCAGAAGCCACACTCAGAAAGCACTAAAAACACCCATCGCTACATCATTCAGTGGCCCTGCTCGCATGTCACAGTGAACCAGTTACCGTGAACTCGGGAGATTGCTTCCGCTTCGCTTCTCCCCTAAAACAAACAGGGAGAATAAACCACATTGCTCATAGATACAGCAGAACTGGGAGTTGCGGTTTGTTTCACTCAAACAAACCATGACCAAGAAGCACCATCATGGTTAGTTTGAAGCAAAACAAATTCCAATCCCCAGGTTGGTTGCAATGCTCAGTCAGGGTTCGTGGTTTGTTGTTCCCGGTTTTGTTTGGGGAGGAGCCAACTGGGAGCCGTTTGCACATTAACAGCAAACCATTCACTATGGTTTGCCATGATGTGCAAATGCAACCATTGTCTTTTTTTAAAGGACTGGCATACCATTAGGGAACATAAGCAGCCCTGCTAAAGTGCATGTGCTAAACAAGTTCAGATTTCTCACCCCACCCCCCACCCCCCAAAATCTGTATCTCATACCAAAGGAACAGTGGCCTGGCTCATATGTCCCAGTAAACCATAGCTAAAATAAGTTAAGGTTTAATGTCAACAAGCAGCATGGTGGTGCTGGGACTGCCTTTTGCAATAAAAAGGTACCCAAAGGCATATAAAATCCCTATTTTAGCTTAAAATGTGTACAAATGTGCATTTCAAATTAAAATGTGTGTTTTAGGGTAAAACGCATAACAAAAAAGATATTATTTTCTGCCGTTAAAAAAAATAAATCACAGAAAAGTGTGGAAAGAGGAGAGAATAGACCTGGAACATATGGAAATCTGACATGGACTCGAACTAGACTCTTCCATCCATGCCTGCTTCTATGGCACAGTACAGTGGTACCTTGGTTCTCGAAAATCAAGGTGCAGCTTCCGATTGGCTGCAGGAGCTTACTGCACTCAATTGGAAGCCACATCGGACGTTCGGCTTCCAAAAAAACGTTCACAAACTGGAACACTTAATTCCAGGTTTGCAGCATTCAGGAGCCGATTTGTTCGGGAGCCAAGTCATTCAAGGACCAAGGTATCACTGTATACAACATTCATGGCTAACAAATGTGCATTTTTATACTATTTTGTCTGTGGGGGATTTAAATGTGATTCAGCTCTTCAAAAACAATCCAGGATACTGCCTAGCAACACTTCATCATTATCAAGTAAAACACCTGTCCTTAAATACCTTAATTAACCTCCCAGGCGGCAAAGAATTGCACCCTCTTTTTAGATTAGTTTGTTATGGGCATGTATTTTGTTAGAAGAGCTGCAAATTCCATATGTGTTTGCGTGGGTGTGTTGGCAAAGAAGCAGGGGGGGAAATTGTGCTCCTACTGGGGACAGCAGGGGTAGAGATGCATACAAAATTGTGGAAAGGTGCCTTCCTCTGTTCAACTTTCCCTGCTTTTTTAAGCAGACACCATTTTTTGGCCAGGAATATGTAGTAAGGCAAGGAAAGTGGGGCAGGCACACAATGTAGGAATCTGTCCTCCTCTCCAAGGAAATATATATTATTGGGCAGCCTATATAAATGTAATAGGAAGCGGGTGGCGCTGTGGGTTCAACCACAGAGCCTAGGGCTTGCCGATCAGAAGGTCGGCGTTTCAAATCCCTGCAATGGGGTGAGCTCCCATTGTTCAGTCCCTGCTCCTGCCAACCTAGCAGTTCGAAAGCACAAAAGTGCAAGTAGATAAATAGGTACCACTCCGGCGGGAAGGTAAACAGTGTTTCCGTGCGCTGCTCTGGTTCGCAAGAAGCGGCTTAGTCATGCTGGCCACATGACCCGGAAGCTGTATGCTGGCTCCCTCGGCCAACAAAGCGAGATGAGTGCCGCAACCCCAGAGTCATCCGTGACTGGATCTAATGGTCAGGGGTCCCTTTACCTTTACCTATATAAATGTAGTTAATAAATAAAAAAAATCTCGACAGCTTACCATCATACAACCTGCCTGTCTGAATGAACTAAATAGCTGAATGAACTAAATAGCTGTGATAAACAGATGAGCAACATCACTTGGGATTGTCGCGATGATCTCCCTGCAAGCCCTGTAATTGTGTATTTCTGTGGGCAATGTGAGGTTCCACCAATCAAATGCAAATACCTATTGCAATGAAGTTTTCTGAGTTCCCAGGTCCCGATTCTGACAGGGGGCCATTGTATAGCAAAAGCCCATCTGGAACATCGGTAATAAACTCGAGGGAGAGGGAGCTCTCAAAGCAAGGTCTGATGGGGCGGAACCAGGCATAGCCATTTCCATGGAAACTGTGCTTTGTCTGCTGGCAATCTGGTCCATGAAACGAAGCAGAACAATGGCACCTGAAACAAACAAAAGCAAAAGAGTAAACTTTTAATTATACAGCATTCATTATTACTATTCACATGTACACGGCACTTTGCAAAGAATGACAAGGCAGGTCCCTGCCCCAAGGGACTTACAATCTAAAAACAGACACAAGGAAGACAACAGAGGAAGGAGAGAGGGAAGGAGGCAGAGAGGACTGAAGGCTTAAAGAACAAGGATTTGTATGATTTTATATAATTTATTAACAATAATACAGTAATCTCCCTTCCGTCTCAGTCACAGCAGCCACTATGGAGAAATTATCTTAGCACTTTAGATTTAAGTATACCCTGTGGGTATGAGCTTAATCTGAAATGCAAAAGGTTCCCCAGCTTTGTTCTGATGCCATGTGGATGGACTGCATACAAGGCTGAACATCACATACATGCATTTGTCTTGGAAGGCAACACTTTATGTTGTTAGGCAATTGTTTTAAAAATGTTCAATAAAGTTAAGAAAGAAAGAAAGAAAGAAAGAAAGAGAAAACAAGGACCTCTTAAAAGGTCCATGCACTCCCCCCCTCCCTTTTTAACACAGTAGTTTTATAGCTTGACTTCTTATAAGAGGAAAACAAGAGGGATGGGGAATGTGCGAAACAGAGTCTTTTCTCACCTGTAACCATTCAGCATGTCAATGCAAGTTCCTCCATTGAAACAGGGGTTGTGAGAGTACGAGCTACATGACCGGTGGACTCTCTCTCTAGCTGCACAGGTGCAGACGGCGCTGACGCTGGTTGTTATGGAGACAAGTGACACACTTCCGGTGTCCATCACTGTGGGGATGTCACTCACCGTGATGTAGTTCACGCACCCGCTGCTGCCGCTGCAGTCTGTCCTGTGGCATTCATCCACATCAACCTGAGAAACGTTCACTCCTAAAGCCAGCTGGATCTAAAGGGACAAACAGCCGCCACACTGCTTAGCAAAAAGGGCTTCCCAATCCTCCCAGTCAGTTTTCTGCGTCTACAACATAAACGTTTGTCGTCACTGAACACGTGTCCTCATCGTTCTGATTGCAACACTTAGAATCATAGATTTGTAGAGCTGGAAGGGGCCCATCCACCCAATGCCCTGCTGAACAGGAGATGAAGCTAAAGAAGCCCTGGCAGATGGTCATCTTACCCCTGCTTTAAAACCTCCAGTGAAGGAAAATCTGCCATCTTCCAGAGGGAGTGTATTCCACTGCCTAATGGCTCTTACTGTCAGAAAGTTCTTCCAAAGGTTTAGTCAGAATCTCCTTTCTTGCAATTTGAATCTAATGAAATATTTTAATTTAGTCAACTATGTAACAGGCTTATGTTACAAAACGAATATGGATTTTGAATTTGATGTTTGTAATTCTTTTTTGGTTTTGGAATAAAGTTTTAAAAAAGAAAGAATCTAATGGTAACAACAACAACAACAACAACAACAACAACAACAACAACAACAACAACAACAACATTTATACCATCTGGCTGGATTTCCCCAGCCACTCTGGGCAGCTCCCAACAGAATATTAAAAACACAATAAAACATCAAACAATAAAAACTTCCCTAAACAGGGTTGCCTTCTAAAAATCAGATAGTTGTTTATTTCCTTGACATCTGATGGGAGGGCGTTCCATAGGCAGGCACCACTACCGAGAAGGCTCTCTGCCTGGTTCCCTGTAATCTTACTTCTCGCAGCGAGGGAACCACCAGAAGGCCCTCTGCGCTGGACCACAGTGTCCGGGCAGAACAATGAGGGTGGAGATACTCCTTCAGGTATACTTGGTTGAGGCTGTTTCAGGCTTTAAAGGTCAGCGCCAACACTTTGAATTGTGCTCAGAAACATACTGGGAGCCAATGTAGGTATTTCAGGACCAGTGTTATATGGTCCCAGTCATCAGTTTAGCTGCCACATTCTGGATAAGTTGTAGTTTCTGGGTCACCTTCAAAGGTAGCCCCACATAGAGCACACTGCAGTAGTCCAAGTGAGAGATAACCAGGGCATGCACCACTCTGGTGAGACAGTCTGCGGGCAGGTAGGGTCTCAGCCTGCGTACCAGAGGCCTCCCCTCCGGAGCAGCAAAAAAACAAGCTGGTTCCATCTTCCATGTGACTTTTGGAAAGGCCACAGATGTAGTAGAGCACATGCCGAAAAGCCCTGGATTCAATCCCTGGCATCTCCACTCCCATCAACCCCAGCCAGCACAACGGCCAGGGGCCAGGGGTGTTGGGAGCTGTTCTCTAACAATGTCTGGAGGGCTGTAAGCTCCCAATCCCTACATGGACTAATTGTCTGAGCTGGAACAAGGCAGCTTCCCACTCTTAAAAATACGTTTGCTCCATCCACAAGCCTTTCTCCCCGTGACAGTCCACTGGGTTGCGATACATTTCCTCTGGAGTCAATGGGATTCTGTCTTGCGCCCTGAAAGGACCTGCACGTCAGCCAACATCACATCAGCCCAGACGGCAGACGGGTTGCAGCCTCACCTTGCTTTTGAAGGCAGCTACCTGTCCCAGCAGTTTCTCTGGCCTGTAATAGGAGGAGCCATTTTGAACCGCAAATCTCACGTCAGTCTGTCTCCCGTCTATATTTGTCACGCTGAAAACAACGATGTCCTCAAGGCGGACTGAGAAGATGCCTGCCAGAAGATCCTTAAACTTGTCGTGCCTGCTCTCCTCAGGCTCGTCCTTCCTTATGAACTCTTCTGCAGTCATGTCTGATAGGGAGATGGGTGGTTTAAAAACAAAACCAGCTTATCGGTCAAAGAGTCTCAGGACATGCAGTTAACTACTTCATATATGTTTATTTGAGACACACACACACACACACACACACACACACACACACACACACCTGTTCCCATTTCTAAGCAGTGCACACAATCCTCAGAAAACAGGACAATAAAAGAATAAAAATATATCATAAAACCAACTATATTTAAAGCTATTTTTACACTTCACTTCCTTCCCTTTTCCCAAGGAACTCGTGGCAACGTACATGGTTCCTCCAAGCCCCATTTTATCCTTACAGGTTAGAGCATGGGTGGGCAAACTAAGGCCCGGGGGCCAGATCCGGCCCAATCACCTTCAAAATTCGGCCCACAGACGGTCCGGGAATCAGCATGTTTTTACATGAGTAGAATGTGTCCTTTTATTTACAATGCATCTCTGGGTTATTAGTGGGGCATAGGAATTTGTTCGTTTTTTTCCTTCAAAATATAGTCCGGCCCCCCACAAGGTCTGAGGGACAGTTTTTCAGCCCACAGCTGAAAAAGTTTACTGACCACTGGGTTAAAGGGTCAACCTGGAGATTTGAACCAGGCTCTCCTTGCTCATAGCCTAGCGCTCTAACCATTACACCATACTGGCTCTCTCACTGGCTTCCACTGCAACCTGGCTAATGTCCATTTGGCATCTAGGAACATAGGAAGCTGCCTTATACAGAGTCAGACCAACTAGCTTAGTACTGCGTACACTAACTGGCAGCAGCTCTCTGGGGTTTCATACTAGAGTCTCTCCTAGCCATTCCTGGAAATGCCAGAGACTCAACACATAAATAAGCTCTCTCTCTCTCTGCCAAAATAGCTCTTCCCGCTAGTTGCCTTTCTTTCATACATTATACGATCACAGACCCGTTAAAACAACAAAGAATGGGAACAAAACGGCTTCCTGATAGTACTCTTGTGAAGTGGTTCGCAACAAATTCCTGTTCAGTAAGTTGGGTTATTTTTAACTCAATTATAACAAATTATGCAAAACCACAAAAAAAAAGCCACATTAGGTAAAGAGAAAGCAGGCGGCTGAAGAGAATCTTTGGTGAGGACCCACAGCTCTGGGGCAGATGCGTGGGGAAGTCTCAGGTCCAATCCCCAATGGCCTCTCCAGTTAGGGCTGGGAAATATTGATGGAGAGCCCCTAAAAGGGGAACCTCAGGCCCCCCAGAAACCAAATACTGCCCTCTAGGTCTCTCTACCTGGTTCTCGGGATTCTCCCCAGCCACGCCCCACTCCCTAGGCCACACCCCTTGCCAATCCTCCTTTCTTGGCCTTTTCTCCTGGCTGGGATGGAGGACAGAGGGGTGAGTCTGAGTGCTTGTAGAAAATAGTCTACTGTGCAAAGGCAAAAAAAGTGACATCTGTTGCTTCACCTCACGCCCTGCCCACCCCTGGTATGTGACCCCTGGAGGAAATATGGGTTTTTCTGTCTATCTAAATGAGGTCCCTTACCCTGGTTGGCACAAAGCAGCTTCCTTAAACCTATGATCAATGTGTCTCAATTTTTTTACAAGAAACACCAGCAGGCTTGGCTGTTCTGCCAATAGAATTCAGCCCCCCGAGATCAGTAAGAGGTGAGATGTTTCTACGCACGATGGGAATCAAAACTCAGCCGACGAAACAAAACTAACCTGCCAGGCGTACGGTCGCCGAGTTCCGAATGGCTTCGTTTTCTATCTCTTTGACATGTATCTGCACAGTTGCTAGAACGTCAGGCCAGATTCCATCTGACACTCTGATTTTAAACTCGTACGTTCCCTGAGGAGCATTATCCACCATAAGCAGAGAGCCAGTCCTTTGATTCAACCTGAAAGATCTTGAACCACAAAACACACACTCATGGCTCTGCAATCAGTAACATGTCTCATGGGGAACACGCTTCATTCTCAAGGGGCACCATTTTCACCCGGGCCAAGTTTATTTAAACATTCTAGGGGCATTTATTCAGATGCGTTCTCTGGTTCTTGTTAACACAGGGAGATTTAAGTGGAAGGTGAGCCTCCCTGCACCTGATTTTGCTTCCGTATTCTCTCTGTGGCTAAGCAGTGACCAATTCTGATGTCAATGTCTTCTTGACAAGGATTACTCCTGCAGAGGCAACTGGGTGGGGGAGAAGCTCTACTTACATTAACGTATCTTCCACATACCCAAATTACGTAACATCTACATGTCCGCTGCCCAGGGGAAGACTGGGGAACCGCAGGAGTCCATGCCTCTCTTTCTGGCCCTTCAGGTTCTCCCTACACTACACCCCTCACTAACCCTTGCTTTGCACCCTTCCTTGAGTGTTTTTGCCTGACTGGAATTTGTCCTTGAATTCTGATAATGCCTCTCGTTTCCCTGAATGAAGGACTGGGGGCAGGAGAGAGAGAGAGAGTTGAGAGTGTATACAGAAACTGGACCCCTTTACAAAGGTAACATTTACGTTCCTTGCTCTTCCTATTTTTGCCCACTGGCAAGTTGCTCCGAGGGACCCCGTCCCTGGCCAAGAAGGGGTGAGCATTTGCAAATTCAGAGACGGCAGGCAAGAGCCAGGAGACAGAATAGCACCAACAAGGCTTCCAGGGGCTGGCAACGGGCCTTTTGCTGGGAGGTGGTCCTCAGCCGATGCCCTGCTGATGTCAGACCTGGCTTCCGGCAGAGGGCCAACATGCCTTCTTAAACACTCAAGGACATTCATTGGGATCACTGATGGGTGTGGCTCCACAAAGCATGTATTATTTGAGTGTTGAAGGATGCACATTTGTCATTCACACTTCTAGTTACAGGTAGGTAGCCGCGTTGGTCTGCCGTAGTCAAAACAAAATTAAAAAATTCCTTCCAGTAGCACCCCAGAGACCAACTAAGTTTGTTATTGATATGAGCTTTTGTGTGCAGGTATCTGAAGAAGTGTGCATGCACACGAAAGTTCATACCAATAACAAACTTAGTTGGTCTCTAAGGTGCTACTGGAAGGAATTTTTTTATTTTGTATTCACACTTCTGCCGACCTTGATGTGGGGGGGGGGGGACACACAACTGCCGTGCAAAATGCTGGGATGCTATACATACGGTGCCCTGCATTAACCCTGCTTCACACCTTTGGTAAAGGGGGTCTCAGCATTTCATGGCGCAAATGCTGCTGCATCAGTGACACGACAGATTGTCCCAATTGCAACCCGCAATAAATGGCAAGTACAAGTTTAATAGATTGTCATCTCCATACCAAGCAATAATCTAGGCTTTATATATACAAAGCACACATAACAAAACGTAAGAAAATAATTACAGAAGCATAAATATTAAATATTGCTCTGCTTGACACAAATACAATCCTCACTTGTGCATTTTTCCTTCAGAGACAAATGTTTTATTGTCCCAGTCATCCTGGTCGGGTGCAAACACTTCCCCAAGCACCGTTGTCGACCATTTTCCTGTTGAGATAAATTATAATAAATCTGCATTAATTTTTTTCCCCTTTTTTCCGAGGAGCTTGATATCCCAGAGCATTTATTGCTGCATTTGTCACTTTTATTGCTGCTTGGCTTTCACAAAGGTTATGATCCAAGACGTTTCAAGTAATGCAATAGCAAGTACTCTGATCTTTCATGTAAGTGCAGCTGGGAAGCTCGTCCACAAATACTGCATATATAGGATTGGGCAAGCTCTGCTCTTAAATTAAATAAAATAAGATTTCTGTGCAGAGCTAACTAAAAACTCTTCCCCAGATAAAGCTGATTTCTAGTGCTCGAATATATTGCAAAAAGAGAGAGAGAACATCTGCATTTGTGGGTTTTGTCCCTCAAATGCAACTAGCGGAAGAAAGAAAAGCAACAATGAAGAGTGCAGCTCTATAGCAACGGCTCTGCGTACCATCCCAGGTTCAGTCCCTGCTTTCTCCAGTTTAAAAGGCTCTCTGGGAAAAGGAGCAGGGGAAGACTCAGCCCAAATTCTAGGAGAGGAGCTGCTAGCTGGAGTAGACAGCAACTTGGTCCAGCTCAGCAAAATCCCAATTTGTATTTTTACTATACACCTCATTCTCCCCATCTCTGAGATTTGACCAGCCACTTCCACACAACCTTTTCCATTCGTCTGCACTTCATGGCCCTTGAATCTAGCAGTGACCCAGACCGTGATCAACTCCCGCCTGGAAACCTATGTCCCCACTGTGGAAAGACGTGTGGATCCAGAATTGGTCTCCACAGTCACTTACGGACTCAACTGTTAAAACCATGTTTATGGAAGACAATTATGGAGACTGCATGGACAACAGAAGGGGAGCAGGGCTCAGAGCTGACTGCATAATACAGGGATACAAGTGTGCCTGAAGCAGCTGGGCAGGAACCTCTCAAACTGCCAGGGCCTAGTGCCTGGACCTTCACAGAAACCTCCCACTAAGTACAAAGAACCAGATGCCTCCCAGCCTATGTCACCAGCCTGGCAGGGCAGGGAGCCTACCAGGAGGGGGGCAATGGGATGGAGGAGGAGCACCTGTCTTCAGGACAGAGGGTTGGCCCTTTAAAGCTCTGTAGTTCTCCGCAAGGGGGTGGAGCCTAGAGGAGGGGCATCTGGAGACAAGAGGCTTAAAAGGCCCCCGTTTCCCTCCCAACGTGCCTCTGAGCAAGTTACTCACTTGCCGCTTTCTCTGTGGGATCTGGCACCGGACCAGAACACAAGGCTGCATAACCATAAGCACTAGAAGCTTGTTCCTGTTTTAAAGTGGCGTTAAAAGGCCTAAATGAATTGTGGCCATTAATTTCAATGGGGGAAACTCAAGAGTAGAAGTTACACTGGATACAACCCCAGAGATTCTAATTCAAGGGAAAGCATTCCTATGGATTTGCCAAACTTGATTCCATGTTGTTTTAGGAAATCCCCTGCTGTTTCGCTGGTTCTAATCAGCAAAAAAAAGTGGGGGAAAGGGCACGGAAGAGTCCTTGCCTGAGGGAACTGGCTAATGAGGACAAAAGTAATATGAAAGCTAGCAGCTTGCTTTGTCTGATTGCCTAGGCAACACAGGAGGAGGCAGTTCTATGTAACCTGTGTTCAGGACAACCGCTTCTGCCTGCAGACTGCACAAATTACTTTGCAATATCAAATGCATGCAGGGTGACATTATTTCGTTATTTTGAATCACCTTGCCTGCTTGGGAGGAAGCCCATTTGGACTGAACTGCATTTGTTTCTGAACAGACACGCTGCAGATCTTTGCCATCGACACAATGTTCCCTTTTTTAAAAAATGAAGTCAGCATTTGGAGTGTTACTCCCCTGCTACCTTTAGCTCCGGCATCTCCAAACTCGGCTCTCCAGATGTTTTGGGACTACAACTCCCATCATAACAGGACCAGTGGTCAGGGATGATGGGAACTGTAGTCCCAAAATATCTGGAGGGCCGAGTTTGGGGGTGCCTGCTTTAGCTGATTGCACATGGGGTTTGCGTGCTACCTTGCAAATTGCTACAAAGGGCCTTTTAAAGAAATGAAATATATAAAATCTTTGCCATTTCACACTGAGCATGTACAGAACGTTTTCCATCTCTTCGGTTTAGGATTTATAGGAAGAAGCATCATGGCTGCAACTAACAGAATCTTTCCTTAGATGGAAAGAGGCATCAAATCCCTTTCCAGTTCAGAAACAGTCATTGGAAACCAGTTGTTCTTTTAATAGTACCTACTGTGGTGAGAAGAAGCAGCTTGCTTGTAGCAACTCAAATCTGCACCACCAGGACATTTTCAATTTCCCCATCTATCTCTCACCCTTCATGATATAAGTCTGTTTCAGTCAGTCACTTATCTTTCTCATTCTCCCCATCCAGCCACCCATTCACAAGCTGTTAGCAAGGATGACCCACAAGCTGAAATTTTCGTTTGGCCACATTCATTCAGCTAGTTTGGACCAATCATTCCATGGCTGGTTAATAGTCTGGAACAGTCAGCTAAAATGTCATCCATTCACCTATGTTGAGGAGGAAGCGCGATTCCTACCCACCCCACCAATTGCCTACCAAGCTTTGACCTGCACATATATGATCAAACTGCTATAATGGCGGTCCCAGTGAGTGGCAAAGGCCTTTTTCATTGTGGAAGCCATTTTTATTTCCCAAAAACGCACATAAAAATGGTGCCCACTTATCCTGTTGGAACTCTGATTCTCCACTCCACTGAAAGGAGTTCTCCTCTCTGAAAAGAAAAAGAGGAGGATTCAAACTGCAAATTTCAAGCTGGGTAAAATGTTTCTGAATTCCTCGTGGTCATTTCTGACTAGCCCTAGTGTAAACTGGCTCTCTGTTTAAGCTGCTCTGACTACAGGAGAGGAGATGACAGTTAAAGCATGTCAAGACATCTGTACAAATATGCCCATAGTTTATGCGATACCCACCTCTGTGTACATAAACATAGATCACTTTGTGGCCAGCTTCATGGCTGTTGTCATTTTCGTCACCAATAGTTATGGTCAATATGTTTGTGGAACTCACAGGGGGGCTCCCACTATCGGTTATAATAATGGGGAGGTGGAATAGCTTCTGCTTCTCTCTGTCAAAGGACCTCAGAGCGGTGATTGTTGCAGTATTATTTCCATTGTCGGTAAGAGAGAAATCCAAAGAATTCTGATAATCTGGTGGCAAGAAAAACATAAAAGGTGGCCCATTCTCATCACTGTCTGGGTCAAAAGCCCAAAGGAGAGGAGACGCAGGGCTCATGGAAACCAGCTGAGGCCCTGGCATATTTTCCCAGACCACAGGCATATATGGGGCCTCAAACCTTGGCCCGTTGTCATTGACATCCAGCAAGGCAACCAATACCGTAACACTTCCTGTTTGGGCAGGTAGGCCTTGATCAGAAGCCTGTATTATTAGACGGTACTCCTGAATGACCTCGCGATCCAGCGGTTTGGCCACAGTCACGTGGCCGTCCTGGTCTATCGCAAATTGTCCAGCTGGATCAGAATCCACCTGGATGGAATATTCAGTATCCCCATTCAAACCAGAATCCTCGTCCGTGGCCGTCACGGTGATTATGGTGGTTCCCACAGGTATGTTTTCAAATAAAGGGCTCAGCTGGACAAACTGAGAACTGAAAACCGGCTTGTGGTCGTTACGGTCTTCTACTTCGATCAAGCAAAAGGCAGTGCTGGAGAAATCTAGGTCTTCCACCTTGATTGTAAGGTTGAACCACCTTTCGTGGATTTGCTCATAATCCAAGGCCTTTTTCAGCCTGATGGTAGCATGGTGGCCTTCCTTGTGGCTTTCAATGTAAAACTTCTGTTCTGGATCCCCACCAATAATGCTGAATGTCAAGTGAGCGTTTTCCCCGCTGTCTTCATCAGTTGCCGACACTTCCAGAACCTCTGAGTTGACGGCGATGGTTTCGGGGATTACAATATGCCAAACTTCCTGCGTGAAGCTAGGGATATGATCGTTTACATCTGCAACCCAGATGGTTGCTGTGCCTGTCCCCGCCAGTCCTCCGCCATCTTTTGCTTCAACGGTAAGGAAATATTTTTCCATCTTTTCTCTGTCCAGCATCCCTTCCGCCACATAGATGTTGCCAGTACTGGGATTGATTTTGAACAAGTCCATATCCAAGTCATTTTTCACACTCTCAATTATACGGTAAGTCAAAATTGCATTGAGACCCACGTTCGGGTCATCCAAGTCTACAGCTGTCATCTCCATGACGAACGTGTCTTCAGGTGAGCTTTCAAAGACACTCCCGTTGCAATCACTGGGCATGCAGGTGAACACAGGGGCATTATCGTTTATATCCCAGATGTTTATAATCACATCTGCAAAGCCAGTAAGCCCTTCCCCTCCTTCATCCGTTGCCAGCACAACAAATCTCCAAAGGGCTCGCTCTTCCCGGTCTAACATTTTCTGGGAATAAATGCTGCCTGTGTTCTCATCGATAGCAAATACATCATCTGCTCCATGTCCATGCAAGGAGTATCTCAGATCACCTCCATCCAAGATGCTATCAGGATCATTTGCTACAACCTATGGAGAACAAAGTTTAAGATGCATAGATCAAGTAACCACAGATCATAAATTCAGCATCATATATCAACACAGAACAACAAATAAAAACGATGTACTATGTATAGGCTGAAAACAAACAGTATCCTTATCAAATGCTGGCAGCAGCATCTTTCAAACTGAAGCTATTATCCTAAATAAGCATCTGGCATTCAGACTGCATGTGAAGCGCCAGCATATCTAAGAAGGTGAGAATCAGAGCCACATTATCGTCACAAAACAACCTGATTCAAGTTTTAGATTTAGGAAATTGGCAAGAATGTAATCCGTGCACATCAATGGAATCAGTTTGTTAAGGTGCAACCTGTGCAAATGTCCAGATTTATCCGTTGGTAGAAGAAGAAACTGGCCATCATCCTACCCTTCTGTACTGGAAACAGGAAACCCCAGGTGCACAGCTGAGAATCCCAACCAAGTTGCCACCAACAAACAGGCCAACTAAGGGCTGGTTCACTACTAGAGGCAGCCACTTTAAGCAAGCAGCAAAGCCACGAATCACTTTTGGGTTGCAGTTTCTGGAAAGTAGGCGAGATAAAAGTTCACTTGTTTTTATTTTTAAAAAAGCTTTTATCCCACCTATTTTCAAAGCAGCTATCAAGTCAAAATACCAAACAGCATTGAAAACACAACTATAAGGCACCATGAGGTTCTTGGTTGAGCCCGATTTGTGAACTGCTGCACCACAACTAGGCATCCTGTGCACTCCAGGGAGGAGTAACTGAAGAGTTGAAGCCAGGTATACACAGGTATTAAGGCACTGGCTTCCGCACATGGAACATGAGCAACTAAGTGGGGCTGTGTGACACCAACTCTTGGTGCACTGTAACCATTCACTGTTATTTGGATGAGCCATTCCCAATATACCTGAAGAACGAAGACCGGAAGGCCATCCAGTTCCTCAATCACACTTCCGTAATATTCATTGAGAGAGAAAACGGGAGCTTCGTCGTTTTTATTCACAACGTTGATGATTACAATGGCGTAATCCTCCCATTTCCCATCAGAAGCCAAAAGGTGGAGTTCATACAACTGGGCTTCTTCGTAATCTAGTGACTGCGCAATGAAGACGACTCCTGTTTCTGGTTCAACATCAAACGCGCCTCCGGTGTTTCCGGCTGTTATCTGGTACCTTAACTTTGCATTAGTTCCTAAAAGTGGGGAAATGGAAAATATGCTTTCTGTAAAACCAGGATCATGGTGATGAAGAAGATGACGATGAGACACTCCTTTCTGCCTGGCATTCCGTAAGGCGGGGTAGCCAATGCGCTGCCCTCAGGATGTTAGTGAACGGCAACACCCATCATGCCTGACCGTTGGGCACACTGGCAGGCGTTGATGGGACTTGTAGTCCAACAACATCTGGAAGGTACCCTGCCATAAGGGCAGCATTCGGAAGCAAATTGCTTACTGCAGAAAAGTAGATCTAATCACTGCATCGAAGCTCAAAGGCCCTGCCTGATGTTCCCACAGCTTCCTTGCTCTCTTTCCTGTATCAGAGATGCGTACCGCCATATGGCAAACCCAAAGTCATCCTCCCCCAGCCCTAACTTTGTTTAATGTGCCTAAAGTAAATAATTATTTGCCCCAAGGCCTCGCGGGGGCTTCATAAAGGAGTTGCTCAGCACCTGTCAAACTCAAAACGAAATGTTGAGAGATAAAAGACCCGTTTCCCCCTTCCTGGAGCTGCCACAAGACGGTCCCGACGCTCCGGAAAAATTAACTCATTAATATTTCAGGTGCCGCCACTGGGAATCCCGAAGCTTTTACCTTCGTCTTCATCATTAGCGCTGACGGTGGTGACAGTTGATCCCACGTCTTGGTCTTCCTCCACATTAACTTCATAGACACTCTTGGTGAATATGGGCTTGTTGTCGTTGACGTCGCTGATAAAAATGCGCACGTAGGCGGTGTCTGGAGAGATGAGGAACAAGAGATTAAAATACTCAGCTGTGCCACTTCTGTCAGCTGCAATTCCTGAAACTGTCTTGCCTCACGTTAAATGAAGACGAATAGCGCAGACAATACAGCAACAGAGCCTTAGGGTTGTGGACAATTTAAAATACTAACATTACTCAAAAAAAAAAAAGTGCTCGGATATCACATGAATGTCACATCCCATTTGTTTAAGCAGATAACATGTGAATAACGGGTGCCTAATACGGGAACTGTAAATGTTTTGTTATCACTTTCCTATCCTGAAAGTCGATAGTGCGGGTTTTTAGCCCTTTGCTTCAGAACAGCTAAGTTCACCAGTGATTATATTATAATTTGTTTATTTATTTATATCCAACCTATCTCCCAGACCGGGCACTCAGGGCCGCTTACTCAAATGAAAACCACATGGAATAAATCCAGAAAGTTAAAAAAACATAAAAAGGCGATTGTTTAAAAGCAATTAAACTCTAATATAATGAAAAAGAAATCTATTAAAATTCAGTTGATGAAAGCAGCACAGCTCCATTTAAAAGGACTCTCTTTTCAAAACGGTCAATTCCAAAAAAAGCCTGTTAGAATAAACGGTTGTCACTTGCCATCGGAAGGAGAATGATGGAGCCAGTCTAGCTTCTCTAGGAAAGGAGTTCCAAAGTCGGAGCAGCCATCAAGAAGGCCTTCTCCCCCTCTCCCTCTGAGGGGGAAGAGGACTGAGAGAAGGGCCTCCCCCAAAATATCAGAGTCCAAGCAGGTTTGTATGGGAGAATACAGATAGCCAGGGCCTAAGCCTTATAGGTAAAGGTAAAGGTAAAGGCACCCCTGCCCGTACGGGCCAGTCGTGTCCGACTCTGGGGTTGTGCGCCCATCTCACTTAAGAGGCCAGGGGCCAGCGCTGTCCAAAGACATTTCCGGGTCACGTGGCCAGCGTGACAAGCTGCATCTGGCGAGCCAGCGCAGCACACGGAACACTGTTTACCTTCCCGCTAGTAAGCGGTCCCTATTTATCTACTTGCACCCGGGGGTGCTTTCGAACTGCTAGGTTGGCAGGCGCTGGGACCGAACGACGGGAGCGCACCCCACCGCGGGGATTCGAACCGCCGACCTGACGATCGGCAAGTCCTAGGCGCTGAGGTTTTACCCACAGCGCCACCCGCGTCCCAAGCCTTATAGAGCTTTACAAATAACTAAGTTCTTTTCCTGTTCATGTTGGGTTGGCTCAAAAACCAGAGAGCCAAGCAACCATCTCCTTGTCCTATTTTCTGGCAGCCGCCCTAGGAGTGGGGCTCCCATAGTACAGGACCTCCAATTCCCACCTCCTTGAGTCACTCCAGAAGAACACCATGTCCAATGGTGCCACAAGCCACAGGGCAAGAAGAACCAGCAAACTGTATTTCTCCTCCCCATCTCTCTCCTGACAAAGACCATCAGTCAGGGCAGCCGAGGTGCTGCTTCAGTGCCAAAACGTCTTTCGGAAAAACGAGTAACAAAAATTAAAATGGATGCCACAAGTGTTTCCACCACTACACCTCACCGGTATTTGGCTGGCCGTGCTTTCCAGGGCGAGCTGATTCTGAACCATCCGTGGACTTGACTTCCAAGAGGTACGATGCCTTCTTTTCCCTGTCAAACACAGAGGCGGTATAGATGGAACCCGTTTTCGAATCCAAGCGGAAGAACGTGTAGTCGCCGCTGCGGTCAGGTAGCAGAGAATAAGTGATCTGAAAGGTTGAGGGAGAGAAGGGCTATAATGAAAATCAGGCATTATTTTTGTCTACGTTGGACATGTCCTGGGTAAGCAAAATATACCTGACACAGCACATGTACACAAACACCCTAGCCCAAGCATTTCCATTATTTCCATTATTAGGAAAAATAATACCAAGCAATACACCCACAGTGAGTCTTGAACCAAGGCTGGTATCAGCTACCCCTCACTGCAGCCATAGGTCATCCAGGTACTGGCACTGGCACATTTTGCAGGTTTAGTCTCTGAGTGCTCGATGTGATGGGCTTGTAAAGCTATTTCACACTTTGTATTTTTAGGTGCACACCTAGGATGCTTCAAGCACACACAGGAAAACATAATGTGTGAACACAATGCGTCCATGTCTCATACAGGGACAGACGAAAGAGAATTTCATTCAGTCTGCATTTTTAATGCCTAATTAGCACCTTGCTGACTAATATGTGGACTGGAATGTAGTTTGGAATGTAATTATTTTCCAAATTCTGCAATACATTTCTCAGCTTTAGAAATGTACCAAACTCCCCCCCCCCAAAAAAAAAAATGTATTTTAGGATTACGTGTGTTTAGAATTTCACACACTGAGGTGATAAATAGATACTTATTTTATATAGAATATAAATCTTCACTCCTTCAAAAAAGATATCATGGATTAATGCAGAAATGGGATAGAACATGTAGATGGATGGACCCCTGCAAAAGCTGGGAATAAACTGTCCCACCCGCCCCCAGTTACAATTACACCTGTCAGGGAGCTGTGTTTCGCTGTTGTTCCCCATTGAGAAAACCTGTGCAAAGAGACTCCACTGTTGTCTGATGCTGAATCTTGCATGTTCTGGCTTACCTCACCATTCTGGCCCAGGTCGAGGTCAGTGGCAGAGACTTGGAAAACCAAAGTCCCGACCTCTGTTCCTTCCGTTACAGAAGCTTCATAAATTGAGGAGGTGAAGAAAGGGACGTTGTCGTTGACATCTAAGAACGTATTTAGAATTCAAGCAGTCAGCCCATGTAATATAACCATTTGCATGCTTAAGGGGTTTTAAAAATTGTATTGCTTTATCTAGGGGGTCTTGCAAGCCAGAGTGCCTTGAGACCCAGGGTCTTATGCCCAATGGTTTGGAGGGCTGGGAAGGTGCCATAGGCTTATGCAAATCTTCTCTGCACCCACAGCCTCCCCCACTTCCTTTTTCACAGTAAAACAGAGTTTTCCGTTACATGTGAACCAGACAAAGTATGGTTTACCCAGACCGTGTTTTGCCTGCAAACAAGAGCTGGAAACTGTGGTTTGAATGCTGATCGCAAACTAGGGTTTGTCGAGAAAGACAAAGTAGGGAAGGGCATGAGGGTTGGGTTCAGGGAGAGCACATGAGCCTGGGGTTTACTTACACAACACCCAGCTGTGGCATATTGAGGAGAATGGAAGCTGAGCATCACGGCAACTTTGCATTGTTCGTTGAAAGACAACCCAAAGAAAAAGCGCAACTTTGGAAAAAATGATCAGAATTTGTTCTGTCTTCTGAAGGGAGTTCCACAGCTATCAAGTACCCACCAAAAACTGTCTACATCTGCAATCTACCTTCTAGCACACCCAAGGTGACATTCCTGTACTTGGGACAGTGCAATCAGAAGCAGGAATGAAAGGGGTTCTGCTCAGTAAGCGGTATGCTGTTGGCATTTTGTCCCCGTTACCAGAACATCACCCACCTGTCACATTAACGTAGACGGTGGTGAATGCAGCGAGCGGCACCGAGGCCACATTCTGGGCCCGGACCCTCAACAAAAAGGACTTGGTGGTTTCATAGTCCAAAGGCTCAGCTATGAGGATGGATGCAGAACCATCATCTCTGTTGGGAGTCAGGTAGAATCTGATTGGCATGTTGGTCTCCGGAACCAGACCCTCTTCGAGATTGTATGTGATACGTGGGTCACCAAGGGGGGACGTGGCTTTAATTGTCTGCGCAATTCAAAATCAGAGAAAGAAAAGGATTGCTTCAGCAGATAGTGATCATTTTCAGAAGATACACATTTAAAATGCTTACAGAAGCACATGCAGTTCTTTGCATACAAAGAAACTTAAGCAAACAAAGCTTAAAAGAGCCCACCATGGATTTTAACCACATCTAATGTGACTTGACACTTATTTGCATGTTAAATCAGGCTAGCATAAATAATATTCTACCAGGAAGAGGATGTTGTTGGACTCCAACTCCCATCATCCCTGACCACAGGTCATGCAGATGGGAGTTGGAGTCAAACAGCATCAGGGGGGTTCCCCATCCCTGGAATATACTATGCCCCTTTCTGCTGTTAGACAAATGGTACATCTAACCCAGCAGCATCAGCTCTGAATGGCAAAAGGTTGCTAAGTGGCCTAAGGTCACCCAGTGACCTTCATGGTCAAGTAGGGATCTGAAGCCTGATTCCAACACTCTAACCACTACACCGCACTGGCTCTTTACAGTGTGCTAATTTAAGATGCTAGTTACAGGAATACTGTACAACTGTTTCCTTTAAAAAGAGAAAACCCAACTTACCACAATGGAAGTATCTCTTGTTGTATTCTCTGGAATGACGACTTCATAGCTGTCCCTCTCCCACTGAGGGGGCTGGTTCTTTGCACTGGTGATGGTAACTCTAAGCTCAACCTTGCTACTCCTGTTCCCTCCATCCATTGCTATGATTTGCTGAGTTATAAAGGATTTCTGGGCAAGGGAAGAAAAGGATTGCTTCAGCAGGGAGTGATTCTTTTTAAAGACAAAAATCGAAGCTATTCAGCTTTGTCGGTATCACAGTTATCATGTTTTATTTCTGCTCAGAACTTTCATCTTCCAAATAGCACCAGTGACAGAGCCAAAGTACTCCTCGATTTTTCTTATTTCCTGTGAAAAAGCAGCTGTTGCTTCCCCCGCCCCTGAAACCTTTGGTGGAAATAGCATTTCTCTCTCTCTCTCTCTCTCTCTCTCTCTCTCTGCACGAAGCACAGTATAAACACTATATGGTTTTATGGAATATCCTCCCAGGCAAATGCTTGTAACATGAGTCAAGAACCTCAGATATGAGGCCCAGTATGTCTCTATAGTCTCCTCTGACTATCCCTTCGGAGTCTCCCCATGACAGACTCCCTCACCCATCCTCAGGTTAAGAACAGACCTCCAGAACGAATTAAGTTCTTAACCTGAGGTACCACTGTACTCCAGTTCAATGATAAACAACTTCCGTGTATCATCCCTGAAAAATCAACTTCATTTTTAGTAAAACTGTCAATCTCCTACAGTAGCGGAGAAAGATTCAAAACCCACCACCATCGTCTGTTTAGAGCCTCACAAGCACTCCAGAGCTTCCTGTGGGTAGAACATTGTCTTTCCAATCCTTTTCTGGCAACCCACCAAACGTGCATTGCCTGCTAGGGCCTCCTGTAGCTTCTACTTACCAAAGAATCTACTTTTTGAGGGTGGGGGGGAACCCTGCAACTGTTAAATCTGTATGTCACCATAGTAATCATAAGCACAATTTCGTTCCGTTCACAGAAGTTCCTAAGATTCCTCGCTGCAGAACTTCAGAAGGTTTTGAATGACGGTAAACTTAAAAACCGACTCTCCCGGATATGACCTGTCAAAACTGTTTATTGCTTCTTTTCCCACCAAGGCACAAGAAGAGTTATCAGTCTGACATGACAGCTGTGAATGGCTTTATGGTTAAAGTTACAGATGGGTAGCCGTGTTGGTCTGCCATAGTCAAAACAAAAAAAATTCCTTCCAGTAGCACCTTAAAGACCAACTAAGTTAGTTCTTGGTATGAGCTTTCGTGTGCATGCACACTTCTTCAGATACCTGTATCTGAAGAAGTGTGCATGCACACGAAAGCTCATACCAAGAACTAACTTAGTTGGTCTTTAAGGTGCTACTGGAAGGAATTTTTTTTGTTTTGTTTATGGTTAAAGTAATAATTCATTCAGCAGGAGGGGGAGGAGGAAGCCCCTCTCAACTGAAGCGCAGCCATCAGGGTGGCACTAATTTATGCCAGGAGAGAAAGGGACCCACGATGCTGCATGTCTCCCTGTTTGGCATCTTGCTCTATCTACCATCTGCAGATGCCGCCAGCTGACATCTGGCCACAGACCAAAGGCAACTCACAACGTACCTGTAACAAGGGTTGGTTGACATAAACCCAGCCTGTAGAAGGGTTGACCTGGAAGTACTTCGTTTTCCCACCGGCTGCAGAATACGTGATGGAAGCGTTGGAGCCGTAGTCATCGTCGTGGGCTGCAACACGGAGGAAGCTCGTCCCAACACTCGTGTCTTCTCTCAGGAAGTCTAGGAAAGTGCATTTCATTAACTCAGCGGGGCAGAGCAATGCTACAAGCCATCTGAGCTCAACGCTATTTGCAGGCAACACTCTGCAGATTTTCCGTGAAAAATAAAAGCAGCTGGTGAAGAAGTGCCCTGATTTTATTGCTTGCGGGCTCTTCTTATGTTTTTTATGTTCAGTGGCACATTTGCCTGCCCACAGGTTTCGGGGGCAGAAGAAGGAGATACACAATAGTGGGCAGACACCAGCACCATTCCCCTGGAGGAGAAGAGCAGAGGTTAAGAGGGCTGGTTTGGACTGCACTGCTATTCCTGTAGCACAGTGTTTCCCAACCGGTGTTCCGCGGCACACTAGTGTGCCGTGAGACACCGGCTGGTGTGCCGTGGGAGGGAGGCGGGCGAGTCGGGCGCCTAGGAGAGAACAAAACCAAGTGAGCAGCGCGCGAGAGGGAAGCGACCCGAAAAAGAAGCGCGTTCGGAGTCCGGAGGCACTTTTGGGGCTGCGTACGAAGGGAGGGGGGGGGCACGGACGGCGGAAGGGGGCGGGGCGCGGTTGCAGAAACCCGCCAATGCTTCCACCTCATTGGGAAAGGGAAGGGGTTGGGCCACCTAAAACTCTCCGCCGGGGCCACATCCTGCCTCCCAGCCCCCTTTCCTCCACCCACGGAGGGAGGGATGTTTTTAACACACACCCCCGCTCACAACCCTTTGGTAGCGTTTCTCCAATCTGAGGCGAGCGCCCGCCGACGCCCCCTTCCCCTGCTCAGTCGCGCAAAAACCGAAGTCTCCTCCCTACCCCTTATTCCCTCAAACCCCGTTTCCATAAGGGGGGGGGGAATAACCCCTTCCGTCGCGCGCGAAGCCCAGCTCCCTCCGCCCTTCGCGGTCTCCTCAGCACTTCAGCCAGCCGTTTACACTCTCGGAGCCACTGGGCAAAACTCGCTCTCAGAAGCGCGCGCGCGCAGAGAGAAAGAGAGAGGGAAACAAAGTTAACTTGTGGGGAGAGAGAAAGAGCGAGCGGGAGCTAACTTGTGTCCAAAGGCAGATACAAAGTAGCCCCCCCCGCCCCGAAGGCGACCTCTCTTGCTCTGCTCCTCTGGGGTGGGGAAACCAACTCCACCACGCGGAGCAGCCCCGAGGCGGGGAATTTCGCCCCTTCGTAATGTATGCATGTAAATGAGGCGGGCGCAAGGGGTGGGCGCGGAGAGGAACTCGCGCCTCTGAGGCCGCCGCCTCCTTCTCCTCCTCCTCCGCCCCCCCCCCCTCAAACCCAGGCGGCGGCGGCGGCAGGAGGCAGCAGCGGCAATAACAGAAGCAGCTGCGCTGACAACAACACGTGTTCGCTCGGGCACCATGGAATTCGAGGAGCTGGGGATTCGGGAGGAGTGCGGCGTGTTCGGGTGCATCGCCTCCGGCCTGTGGCCCACGGAGCTGGACGTGCCCCATGTGATCACGCTGGGGCTAGTGGGGCTGCAGCACAGGTAGGGGACACGGCGGTGGGGGGGGGAGACGGTCTGGGGAAGCGGGGGGAGGGTGGGTTGCTTGCGAGACAGCGGAGGAGGAGGAGGCCGGCATGTCCGGGCAGCAGCAGCAACAGCAGCAGCAGCAACTCCCGGCGACGGCTCCTCCTCCGCCCGCTATCGCCGCCGCCTCAGCTGCCGCCGTCCCTCAGTCCCTCGCTCTGCTGCCTCCTCCCACCCCGGCAAGGGGAAGGGAAAAAACTTTCACTTTTGTGCGTCCCTCCCGGCGTGACGCTGCGCGCTGACGTCACGGGGCGGGGCTTTAATGGTGGTGTGCCGCGAGATTTTTTTCCGGTAAACAGGTGTGCCGTTGCCCAAAAACGTTTGGGAAACACTGCTGTAGCAGAGCATTCTGCTCTGCTATTGTTTCCCTATATATAATAGTCCTAAGTTAAGTATGTAGATCACAGTAAGCGGAGAGGAGAGCAATTGCTGGAACCATCCAGGGACACCAGCTCCCCCACCTGCTTCCCCCCCCCCCCCACACACACACCTGGGACTCTTATAAGGCAAAAATGCTGCTTAAGTATTATTGTATTCTCTTTAACATTTTTGTTAAGGCAGGGACATGGATGGGTTTCTGAAATATTTTGAATTTGTATCATTTGTATCGCTTGTATTTGCAATGTTGCATTTGTATGTAGCTGCTTATCTTCAGGAGCCTTTATGGCTGAAAAGCAGGATATTAAATTAGCGGTAACGTAACCAATTTAAAAAGGAATAAGTGACAATTCATCTGTAGGAAGCGGGGTGGGGATGGGGGAAACATATGAAAACCAAACCAGAAACACACACAATAAATCTTAGACCTCAGGTAAGCTTGCGATCGGGGGAACTGAAACGCTATCCAAGGATTCGCAATTACATTCATAATGAGTGTTTTCAAATCTGGGGCTGTTGTCATTCACATCCGAGACCACAACGTTGATCTGGCAGATCCCAATGAGGGGCTCGGCCGCCTGGTCCGTGGCTGTCACAGTAATAGGATGCTCTCGCTGCTTCTCCCGGTCAAATATCTGAAGTGTTGTCAAGATGCCTGAAAATAAGACCACAAGCAGAAATAATTCAATACTGTGTATTTAACCAAGGACTGAGATGAGGGAAGAAGCAGGAGGGTTTACTGCCCGCTGTTTTTTCTTGCAGTTTCAGTTATTGAGTGCTGGAAGAAAGATGTAAACTGAACTAAAACTCATCTACATCTGTAAATGTCCTTTCCTCTCTGTTTCTCATTTCCCCCATCTATAAGTTCAGTTTGCCATATTTCCATATCAACTTGCTATTTTCTTTTTTTAAAAAAAGATACATGAAAATTCACTAGCATTTCAGTACAAATTTCTCCTAATGTGCACATTTTTGTTTGCAATGTTGCCTTATCTGCATATTTTCCCAAGCGAATTCTTCTTCTTCATCATCATCATCATCACAACATTGTCGTTATCATCATCATCATCATCATAACATTGTCGTTATCATCATCATCATCCCTGTTCTTCACCTACAGGGGTGCCCAAACTTTTTCCAAAGAGGGCCAGATTTGATTAAGTGAACATGTGCGAGGGCCGACCAAAGTTGTTGACCTTTTTTGTTGTTGAGCTTTTGGGGAGATTTTACCAAAGGAAATAAACTGTCACAGGGACCGGATTAAACCAACCGGCAGGCCGGATTAGGCCCCCGAAACTGACTTTGGAGATTCCTGCCTTAAAAGGTACCAGTGCAGGTTACAATAATTTAAAATGCAACATACAATTTTGTACGCTGTTTCAACAAATGTAAGCATTTTATGCAGACTTTTCCTGAACATACACATTTTTGTACACATTCACTTGGAGAACCGCACCACAAAATTCAGAGAAGTGTGAATTTTGGAAAGCTAGCTGCAGTTCAGTTCACATATTGTTACAGGAAGTGGGAATTGGGTAGGTCTGCATCAAAATGTGAACCGAAGTGAATTTCTCCCTCACCCCTATCTACAACCCATCAGTGAGATACAGAGATGCAGCCTGCTCACCTGCAACTCAGCAGGAGTATCTTTAGGTAAATAGTAAACTATTACAGGGCAAATGTAAATGACTGTCGGTCCACTAGAAAAAATCCAAACTCCACAACTGGGTAATACCTTTATTATCACCAACCATTTTAACCTAAAGACTGTGACTAAACATAAATTTCAACATCAAATAATATCTGACCCCATCTTTCCACTACCATCTGCTATGTGTAACCTTCTGAAGAACTCAAAAAGCTGCTCATTTTGGGGGGGGGGACACATTGGTTGTTCACACTAAAGGCACCAACCTAAAGCTGAATTTATCAAACCTACACTTTCCAAAACACAGACTTCCTTCAAAATTAGCACTTATTTGAATTTTGCTATGCAGTTCTCCAAGCAATATTTACAAAAATGCATCTATCAGAGAAATGTTTGCAGAGATAAGTAAGATAGTGAAAAGTACATACAAAACTGCATTATATTAGGGGAAATTTCTTGCAAAAAAATGTGCACATCTGGCACAGCGGCATACAAAAACGTGTTTATTAGGAGAAATTCACACTAAAATGCTGAATAATTTTCATGTAGATTTTTTTTCCTAAGTGCAAATTGCTGCAGAAACTTATGGAGAGCTGAATGTTAAGATTGGAAAAATAAGGAAGTGAGAGAAGCAAAATTGACAGATGCTTCCATTCCTGCCTGTCTGTGGATTTTTCAGCTTGATAACTTTATCCTTTAAAGGCCCGGTCACCTGGCACCTCTGTATTCTCACTAGGCCCAATGAAGCTGCAACACAATGGCTTTACCTGTGTCAGGGTGGATATTAAAAGCAGGGAGAGTCCCCTCTCTGTGCATCAAGCCATACTTCACTTGGCCATTGGACCCTTCATCTGCGTCTGTTGCCTCCACTTGCAGCACGAAGGTTCCCACTGGCTGGTTTTCCAGCACAGAGGCATGCTCACGATAATGCTGGCACTGGCAAAAATAAGGACAATGATAATAATGCAAAGACACGCTTACATACAACTTGACATACACTGCAAAATCCAGAATATTGGCAATCAACTCCAATCACTCAACAAATAAGGGTCAAACTATCATGATCTCAGCTGCATAGTTTTGTCCTTGAGCAGGAGATCTGATGCAGAAACCACGGGGAGGACCGTGATCTTTTGAAAAGTATGGGAACTTTTATTTATTTATTTATTTATTTATTTGGTAATGTAAACAGCAGGTACGGGCCTCCAGCCCTGCACCGGGGCCACCACAGGGTGTGAAAGAAAACTTTACATGCTCCCCCCTCCCACCAATATACAGTGGTACCTCGGGTTACAGATGCTTCAAGTTACAGATGCTTCAGGTTACAGACTTCGCTAACCCAGAAATAGTACCTTGGGTTAAGAACTTTGCTTCAGGATGAGAACAGAAATCGTGCTCTGGCGGCACGGCGGCAGTGGGAGGCCCCATGAGCTAAAGTGGTGCTTCAGGTTAAGAACAGTTTCAGGTTAAGAACGGACCTCCAGAACGAATTAAGTTCTTAACCCAAGGTACCACTGTAAAGTTCATTGGAGCTACACTCTTAGCTCTTCGTGAATGCTGTGTGCCAAAACAGAAGGGGGTTCATAGTTGCTCTCTCCAAGTATTTGACATGACGCAAGGCAGCCTGTTTACCTTCTGGAACACAGGTTTGTTGTTATTGACATCATCCACATGCACAATGACCAAAGCAGTGCTTGTAAGAGAGTGAGGTCCACCAGAGGCATTGTCATCTGTAGCCGTGATGTTGAGGACATACTCGGGACCCTGTAGCCTAGGAAGTGGGCTTGAGCGAAGACGGATTAACCCTGTGAAAGATTTCAAAGGGAGGACAGTTCGGAATCAGAATGTATTTTGCTGTTGTAACTGCTGGTGAGGTCACAGGGTACTGGATTTGGAAAAGGCAGACCTGGGTGCAAATCTATGCTCAGCCATGAAGCTGCCAGAGTGACTCTGAGCCAGTCGCTCTCTTTTGCAGAAGTATTGTCGGAAACCATGCACTGAACAACCCGGAGGAAGGGTAGGATATAAATCAATCCTAGAACACCTTTTAAAGCTGTTATGCCAAATGTTTGAATTTCAAAAACAGTAGCTTCATGCCATGCCAAAATTCCAAATGATTAGCTATATCAGGTAATCGTGTCCAGCAGAATTATGCAGTATAGCTCTTGCCAGACCAAACCAACTCTAGCTGGAGAGGGCGAGGGAATAACTCGTTTGAATGCTCCCCTTGTGTATGAAAATACTTCCTTGCACAACTTCTAGCTGAACCCTATCCTTGAAACACTAACTTTCTATGTGCAGAGTATAATATTTACTTATATTATAGATCCACTGATTGATTGATTGATTGATTGATTGATTGATTGAACTAATGCCATTTTTAAACTGTAAAAAATAAAATAAGAAACCCAAAATATCTGCTGCCACTGCAGTTATCCCCCTTAAGTACTCCCACTATCCTAGAAGAAGAAGAGGAGGAGGAGGAGGAGGAGGAGGAGGAGGAGTTTGGATTTGATATCCCGCTTTATCACTACCCGAAGGAGTCTCAAAGCGGCTAACATTCTCCTTTCCCTTCCTCCCCCACAACAAACACTCTGTGAGGTGAGTGGGGCTGAGAGACTTCAGAGAAGTGTGACTAGCCCAAGGTCACCCAGCAGCTGCATGTGGAGGAGCGGGGACGCGAACCTGGTTCACCAGATTATGAGTCTACCGCTCTTAACACCACACAGGCTAGAAACACACTAGAAACAAGCTAAACTGGTTTGCCCCAGTCCTTTCCCTAAAATTGTACCACCACCGTGTTTCAGACAGAGGGACAAAATGCCCACTACTGTTTGAATGAGAACATGATTTCGGGGGGGGGGGAGGTCCCCGATCTGAGTCCTGCAGCAATTTTTCGGGTATATTGTATTTGCATTCTGACCCTCTGCCGGTCTTTAAAGAGCAAAGCTGACAGTTGCTGTGAGGAGCTTCTGTTCCACTGGGCCTTGGGCTGCAGCAACCTTATGGGTCATATGAGGGCTGGCAAAATCAGAAATACAAGTTTGTTTTAAAAAGCAAAGCAAACTTCAGCTATTTAAAAAGCTGCAGTGAACAGATGTCATTCATTCCTGTCCCAACACCATCCCATCATGTCTTTTATTTATCCGATGTAATAAGAAGTGTCGTTTGCAAATGGACGGTTATGAAGATGACAAGTGCCACTCACTTCCCCTTGCAAATGCCTTCGCCTTCACTGATTGTATTTTGACATGTGTCTTAGCTTCACCTTGGCATTTCAGGGTATCAAGCAAATTGTCATTGACAGCGCTATATTAAAATAAAACTGCCTAAGGAGACAGCATAGATGTTGGGGAGTCTGACCAAGCAGGGGGTAACAAAGTCAAAAATCAAGACAGAATTCACACCTGTTACAGAAAAGATGGATATATGCTAAGGCCATCTCCACAAAGGCTAGAAAACTACAATTGGCAACCAAGCAAACTGTCCAACAGAGGAAATGTGTTAATTTCCTGCAAAATAAAATTTGCTATGGCACCTTGAGGACAAGCAGATTTAGTATGGCTTGAGATTTCATAAAATAAAACCTAACTCCAGTGGGTGCAATTCTTCACCATCTCTTTTTAATTGTAATGCACATTTATGTGCTTATTTTGCAGGTCAATCATGAGCCAATAATTCAGCATCACCTCATTTGTGAGGAAACATCTTCCAGAAGTTAAAACAAAAAGTGAATTCTGTGTTGGGTTTGGAACAAATCAGTCCACTAGTACATGCCGCAGAGACCCCACCCAGCAGGAGGTAGTGGGAAAGGCTTGTCAGAGCTGGTGTGTCAGGGTTTGGGGGCTGGGATACTGCTGCACACACAGGCTATAGATGTAAGAAGGCTATAGATGTAAGAAGGAACCAGTTTCCATTCTGCCCCTTAATCACGGCATGCAGTACTGTCTCTGTTCTGCTGCAGTTCGGCTTCTGACAAAAAAACCCTTATTTATCTTGCTGATGGCTGTGATGAAATTCCACAGAATTAGTGATGTTACCATTATTCCATTTCCACACCATTCATTTGAATGCAAAGGAAATGGAATACAAAGTGCAGGAGGCCATCAGTGGCATGTCCTTTGTGGACTGAAACCAACAACAAAAGTGAATATCAAATGTATCTGCGGGGTTGATTTCTGTTCCGGATATGGCTGAAATATGCAGGAATGGGAAACTTCCACTCCTGTTCCTGGTTTTGTGGGAATTCTTTGGCATCCTTAATACAGGGAAATGGGGAACTACTGAAAAAGTTGCTCCTGGCATCCCTGGGTCCTGCTGTAGATGAGCACTGTAACATCAAAGGAATACTGGAATCATGGTGGTGCCATTTCCCACAGTTCCTGGTGTCATCTCTAATCTGAGATGAATTCTTTGCCGGGGGAGGGTGTTTTTCGACTCAAAATCTAGTGTTTAAATTCCACCCATCCCCAGTTTTGGAGTTCGACCCATCATCGATTCTGTTGTCTAGCTCAGCTTTCCCAATCTGCTGCCCCTCCAAATGTTATGAACTACAACTCACATCAGACCCAGTCAATATGACCAATATATGGAGGGCACCCAGCTGAGGAAGGCCAGCCAAAAGAAAAAAGTGGTATTCAGTTGCCAAATCTTTCAGCATAAGAGAACTATGCGGCACCAGTTTCTTGGTGGTAGAACTGCAGCGATTAAATGGCGTAAACATCAGTGGGATAGTTTGCATCACTGGCAGTTTTACCTTAACACCTGTGGCATTATGAGGCCACTAAGCATTTGTAACATAAAGCAAGCCATAAAGGGGAGTGGAAAACTGCCATCTCTACAGGAAGATGTTTGAGTCAATTCCTTGTACCATCGTTTGATGGCATCTGTTTCCGGCTTCTGAAATATATTCAGATCTGGAGCATTAATATTGCAAAAGCACTAGTTGCATAAAAAAATTAATTTTTTATGGTTAGTGAACCCATAAGACGTATCAAAGATGAGAAGGACAGATCTGTGGCATCTTATTTACTTCTCATTAGCTCCCTGGCTCAGGAGAGTCCAGAAAGGCAGGCGAAGAGTTTGACTGGAGCCACATCAGGAAAAGTCATCAGTTACTCCAAGTAAGAACTACCACATTTTATCATTAAAATTTGCATTTTTGAACTCATTTTAATCTTAAATACACATTTATATAAGCATGTTTGATTATTTTTTTAAGCCAAGAAGTGCATTGCAAAGTTCAGAGAAGCATTAAACCAAAGAATAACTGCATTCCAAATCCATACATTCATCTGGCAAGCATGACTTAGGTCAGTTTGCTTAAATGCAAGGACCAAATGAAATCCTCGAGCAATGTAAGTCAAGAAGACACATATTCCTGCTTTCTGTTATAGGGAATGCTATGAGATCAGTCATTAAGATCGGCAGGGAAATGCTATGAGTTCAACACTCAGATGAGAAGCAATTCCCAACAGCAAGGAAACCAGTGACTAGGATGCAATAGACATGATGTACCTGTGTTTTAAACACACATGAATAACTATAACAGCTTAGACACAAGCTCTGCCCCCACCTCTAATCACATGCAACATCTAGGAGCCAAAAATCTATATAGGAACCAAAGATCTAAGATGCAGAAATTACATATTTACCCTTCTGAGGGTCGATAATGAAGTTTCCCTTTTGATTGCCTCCAGTAATGCTGTAAGCAACACCATCTCCATCAGGGTCTATGGCATGAACCGTAGCTATGAGCGTGTTTGGACCTGCATCCTCCGAAACGAAACTCCGATAGCTGTCAAAGCGCATGATGTTAAGTGTGGTTACTTGGAAACAGGGTTAAAGGGAATCAAATCTCGAGTGCTAAATGCAGCGGAAAGACAGTAAGAAAAGACATCCCCATTCACTTCCCCATTCAGGAAAAAGAAAGGACGCTATGCAAAAGAGAAGTGTATCCCTCCAGGTGTTAAGAACCTAAGAAGAGCCTGCTGGATCAGGCCAGTGGTTCATTTAGTGCAGCATCCTGTTCTCACAGCTGCCTGGGGAAAACCAGCAAGCAGGATTGGAGCACAAGAGCTTGAGTGTTAATGAATTTTAATTCCAGAATGGCCAATAGTCAGGAGTGATCGCTATCGTAGTCCAACAACATCTGGAGGGCTATGGGTTCTCCTATCCATGATTTTTTTAAACCCCTCTGTCATAGGGCATCCTATTGATATGTATGCATACTGTGTATATACATCCTTGTATTTAACAAGTCACCTGGAAGCCACAGGTGACCAAGAGTTCCGTGAAGGCGAGTGAATGGTCTCTTAGCAGACTAGCAACTTGGGTTGGCTTATTTACAAGGTTGATTTATTTGGGGGTACGGAGCATCACACACGACGCTTCCACTCCTATGATTTGCTCACCATGCTTTAAAATACCTGAATGCCAACCTTGCTTTTTTAAACATCCATGAGGCAACTTAACTAAAATCAAAACTTAAAGGTAAAAAGGTAATAAGAGCAGCAGAAACCATTTCACAGACAGAACTTTTTGTGTTAAGAATTGTGTTGCATTTGAAACAGCCGCAACAAATGCAGAGCCAGTGAAGCAAATAAATCAACAAATAATGGGTTGAAATACTGCAGCACCTGTATAGGGAACACTGTAAAATGCTTCCTGGTGGGTGACTGTTCAGCATTTTAAACCCTCATCCCCACCATAGCAGTGTCTGCCCAGCCAGCCATGATCCAGACACCGAAAATCGTGGGGGCCCAAACAATCCAGCCCATGGAGGGATCTCTGTAGAACCGATCTGGCCCAGGCAAGATAAATCTTGCTGACCCCTGATCTTGAGGAAGGGTTGGCTTATAAGGGACCACATGAATCAATCCCAGTGGGAACAGACAGCTATTACTGGCACCCCCAAAATCTCACCTCATTCCACACAATGACCTGGGGATGATCAAACACCACCAGGATGCCGCAATCATCGCATGGAAACTCCGATATGGTACTAATCAAACGACATCTGAAGCATCATCAACAACAACAACAAGGGGCGTATACTTACATTGTTTGTGAGAACCTGGGAACTTCGTCATTGATGTTTGAGAGGCGGATCCTGACCGTCGCTGTCCCAGTTCTTGGGGGCTCTCCTTTATCTACCGCCATGATTACGAACTCATACAGGTGATTAGGACGCTCGTAATCCAGCTCTGTGGCTGGGAAGATGGTGCCGTGACTGGAAATGCTGAACTCTGAGCTCAGGGTGTAATAGATGATTTCTGCATTTTCTTCAGAATCACAGTCATGGGCTGACACTGTTGGGGCAAAGCGTGGGGAGGGAGGAGACCTTTCAGGATTTTTTGCTTGCAAAAGATTATATTCAAGGATTTAAAAACAAAAAAACCAAGATGCTGGTTTAATAACAGAGTTAAGGCTACATCATGCTGGCTCTGCAAGTTCTGTGGACTGCAAGCTAGGCCTGGGGCCTTTATCAGACATACTCCATGCTCAGCAATGAAGTTGTCCAAAGGCACAAAGGCCATGAGAGACAGTGTGATGTAGTGGTTAGTGTCAGACTGAGTCCTGGGAGAGACCAGGAATCAAACCCCTACTCAGCCAGGAAGCTCACTGGGTGGCCTTGGGCCAGTCATGGTCTCTCAGTCTAACCTACCACACAGGGCTGTTGTGGGGATTAAATGAGGTAGGGGGCAGAAAAAAACGCATGGTGTCTTTCGTGTAAATAAATAACAACTACATTGAGGTGGCTTCATTTGGGCAGTTGCCATATGCACAGCTGTGTGTTTTTTCCTAAGTATGTGTGAAGCTGATGTAATCTTCAGCCTTCAAGATGCATATGTTGAAAACGTCCTATCCAATAACACACACGAGAGGGACTGCAGAAGGATAAGAGCTGACCAAATATACAGAGGCAGAGGAAGTTGTAAGAAGAAACCTCATACGGAAATCAAACCATGGATCCATCAATTCATTGGTACAACAGAGGGAGCTAAGGGGTTGCTAAGGGTCCAGCTCCTGCCATCAGCAGTTATGGGATCTGTTGGGTGACATGACCTGGAGAGTACGGCCATTGGCTGTACCTGGTCGGTGCTTTAACCAGGTAATGGCAATGGCAATGATGGCTCTCGAGGATTCCAGGTGAGTCGAGGGGCAAGTCTGACAACAAATTGTGAAAATCTTTTGCAAACCTTGTAAAAGTGCAGTTGTTACAGTCACGGTTTCGGGGACGTTGTCTTTGGTGTAGATCGACTGCTGGAATTCTGGGGCACAGTCGTTCACGTCTGTGATCACAACCCAAACCTAGAAAAAGGACAAGGCAAGGGAGTGTTTAGCAGCACGAAAAGTGGATTGGCTCCTCTTGTGCGTCTGCACAGCTCCCCAACTCACTGCAGCCACCCCACTGTCAAGAGGGCAGCTTCGTGGCTCCACATCCTACCACGCTGGCCACTGCTGCTACTGAGTATCCGCAGTTTGTAATGTAAGATGTTAGGATTTCCCTCAAGCTCCTCCAATATTTTTCAGCGAGTTTCTTTTTGAAAAGTCGTTTTCAAACAGGGATGGAAAAACCTGTTCAACTACAGTTCTCTCGGTTTCTCATTCCCCCCCCCCCCCCACTTTAGATTCAGTCCTCCATGCTTCTGCAGCACTTACTGGATTTTTTGTAAACAAAAGCCTCATGAAAACTCACCAGTTCAGTATTCCAGCCACTCCATTCCATTTGCCCCCACCCCCACCCGCCGCCACACCAAATTGCATTGCACAGCCACTGGACACAGTTAGTTCTCTCATTGGGTTGTTGTTGTTGTTTGCTGTTGCTCCTCCCCCCATCTCTTAAGTTTGTTTGTACTTTGGCAAACTTCAGTATTTCCCCCCCCCCCCAGGCTGCTGGCACCTCCCTATTGTGCGTAAGCAATGCTGTCCTGGCTAAATCAGCAATGGCACTCTCACAGCTTGGGACACTGGAAACAGAGGGAATGACTGGAGCGGAGAATTGAATGTGCATTGCTGTTAAGGGTTGCTGACCTCAACAGTGCTGCTGAGCTGTCCCTGGTTTTCTCTTGCTTGAACCAGGAGGAGGTACTGGTGCTGACCATTCTCGTAATCCAGATTTCGGCTGAAGTAGATGTCCCCTGTCCCCTGGTTAATGCCGAACAGGCCATTCGGATTAGTTAAGAGGCTGTAGCTCAGGGACTTGTTTTGATGTGACAAAGCGGACACGGTCAGGAACCTGGAAAAGGTTAAAAGAAATCAACAATGAACAGCGCAAGAGGAAGTCGGTTTCTAACATTTTCATATGATGCCGCTCCACTTTGGAAACACCTGTTGGGAAGCAATGGACAAAAATTTCATATAATTATGTTTTTTTTAAAAAAAAATATTTTTTATTGCTTTGTTTTCCAGGGTCAAAATACAACATCAATACATCGTCAGTAACACAACAAAAGCTTTTTTTTTTTTTTTTTTTACAAAATAAAATAGAATAAAATTCAGTTTTTCCAATCTTTTTTCAACATCAACTGGACTTCCCCACATCCTCCATCCCTGCATTCTTTACAATAAAAATCAACAGCAAATTAAAACCTTGTTTCGTGTGTTTTTGTATTTTCATCTAATTATTTACTCTAAAAATTAAGCTTTTCTCAGTCGTAACTTAGTTTCAGTCATTTACAAATCTCAATACTGAAGCCTGTTTTTCTCATGACTTAGCAAATTCTCAACATTCATATAACTTAAAATGTTTTTGTAAGTAGTCCTTAAATTTTTTCCAGTCCTCTTCCACTGCCTCTTCCCCCAGGTCTCGGATTCTGCCAGTCATTTCAGCCAGTTCCATGTAATCCATCAGTTGCGTGTGCCACTCTTCCAGTGTGGGTAGCTCCTGTGCCTTCCAATATTTGGCTATAAGGATTCTTGCTGCTGTGGTTGCATATAAAAAGAAAGTTCTATCTTTCTTTAACACTCTCTGGCCCACAATGCCCAAAAGAAAGGCTTCTGGTTTCTTATGAAAGGTATACTTAAATACCTTTTTCAACTCGTTATAAATCATTTCCCAAAAAGCCTTCACCCTCGGGCATGTCCACCAAAGGTGAAAGAATGTTCCTTCAGCCTCCTTACATTTCCAACATTTATTGTCAGACAAATGGTATATCTTTGCCAGTTTGACTGGGGTCATGTACCACCTGTACATCATTTTCATAATGTTTTCTTTTAAGGCACTACATGCCGTAAATTTCATACCGGTGGTCCATAACCTTCATATAATTATGGAACATCACATCGCTTCTAGATCCACACCAAACGTGTGAAGCACATCCAGCTTAAAACACACAGCTTCCCCTCCCCCCAAAGAAACAATCCTGGGAACTGTAGTTTTCCCCCTCAAAGGGCTACAGTTCCCAGCACCCTTAACAAACTACAATTCCCAGTATTCTTTGGGGGAAATTGTTTGCTTTAAATGTATGGTGTGAACCTATACTCAGTATAACTAAGGAACACAACCCAGGATGGAACTCCAAAAAGGTGAGGAATCAGAGCTGTGCAAGGCAAGAGCAGCACTGATTGTCCCTGGCTGAGTTTACCAGGGATGGAGAACAGGCCTGGAATCATATAATTGTAGAGCTGGGAGGGACCACAAGGGTCATCTAGTCCAGCCCACTGCAGTGCAGCAATCTCTTTGCCCAAAATGGGGCTCGTTCCCCAAAAGCTTATTGGTAACCTGGGGGCCCTGCTCCTGGGCATCCTGCTGTGCTCAGGGCAAAGTGGCCACCTGGCCTTGACACTGGATAGCTGTAAGGACATAAGAAGAGCCTGCTGGATCAGGCCAATGACCCACCATCATCCTGTTTTCACAACCAGATTCCTATGGGAAACCCACGAGTAGGACCTGAGCACAAGAGCCCTCTCCCCACCTGCCATTTCCAGCAACTGGTATTCAGAAGCATTGCTGCCTCCAATTGTGGAGGGCACAGCATAGCCATCACGGCTAGTAGCCATTGAGAGACCCCTCTCATCCATGAATGGAGGTGCAGCCACAGGGCATCACGCCTCCCTCTAAAGCGCCTGAAAAGAGCACGCTTGGCTGTTGCTGCTATCAGAGGGTGTTTCGTGCTGTCCTTGCTGGTAACGGAACTGTGAATTAAAATTGTTTGGATCGTCACTCTTCTTTATTACGGTTTGTCATAATGTAATTGCTTTCCATTGCCTTTTATATGGCTGGGGATGTATTGTGTCTTTTTTTTCTTCTTCTTCCCATGCTCTCAAGCTCAATGTGTGTGGAAGACGAGGAAACAAAATGACTGGGAGGACGACGATGGAAAGCTTTCAAAAGCCATCAGGATTACTTGCTGGGAAACTGCATTAGGAATGCATTTTCGCAGCCTGCTTCATTGCAGCCTTAGTTGTTTTCTTACGCATGACAGGCTGAACAATCATGGCAAAAAAATGGGTTTTCTTCTTGTTTTTCTTGATAACATACACACACAAAAATGACACATTATTGACTTGCAGCATAGCTCAGTTATTGTTGAAGAACTAAGTCTTCAGTTTGGCATCCAGTGCCAAATACATTGCCCTGCGTGCTATCTCTAGGGTGGTGGGGCGCAGGGAAATACTTTCAGATTTCTACACATTACCATTTCAACAGGTAAATAAGAGGCCTGCTGCTAACTAACCACTCCTAACAAGCATATAGCAACAGTAGAAGTCTTTAAGTTTGGTCTTGGGCTCAATGTCAGCTCCTTGGGAGTTGTTGTACAAGAAAGCAGCTGATCTATCCACCTCTCTTGGGTCTTCTGGGTCTTCCTCCGGGGATAAAGGGAGAGATCCCCTTTGTATTTTACTTCCCAGTCCATTCAGACTTATGTCAAAGGGGTGGGTGGGAAAACGAGGGAGGAACGGGTGGAGACATGGAGAGTGTAATCCCCCTGCAATCAATCCATTGGCGCTTGTGTCAAGCGGTGCGGGGGGGGGGGGACACTTCCAGGCAGAAAAGAGGGCACAGGTGGGCATACACAGAGAAAGAGAGATGGGATGGCACAGAGCATCCCTGCAGTGCTGCAAACTCTTCCCACCAGTGGTTCCGCCTCCATACACCATCAGCTCCAGACCACAATTGACCCTTTTCATAGGAGGTCAACAGGGGAAAAAGGTTCCCTACCCCAATTCAATATTTGGGGCTTTTTAGTACAGCCAGAATCGCCCGGGAGCATCCCATCAAAATCTAGTTTCATGCTGGTATAATAAATGTATACACGTTTGAGAAGCTCCAGACATCCAGATGATCTTCAAGCAGATTTAGTAAAGGATCACACTCTTCCCGCAAACACATGCTCGCTGTGCACCTAATGAAGAAGCACGACAGAAGAGCCGATCCCATGGTGGCCAATTTTTGGTTTTGCTTTCGAGGCAGCTTCAGCAAGAAAACATGGTTCTTAGAATGCAGGGGCAGTAAATCGGATAGTAAACCATTTAAGTTTAATCCGATAACACATGCACTAAATTATGACAGATTGTCAGATGAGCTCCAAAGTTCAGCAAAGTACATGGGAGTCTCCTAGACTTTAATGGGTCAAGCCCTACATCTGGCAGGATTATAATAGTTCTTATCCTGAAAAGAGGATGAGTTGCTATATAGTATATCACCTCATGTGAGCAGGCAAGTGCAATCCGTCGGCTCAGTTCAATGGGGAGGCCTCCTACAACCACTCAACCCATTTGCGCTGACAAGGCGTCATTTGAAAGCCAGAGAAGTTCGATATGTTTTAATGTTCATTATGTTCAGTATGTTTTAATGTTTCCTTTTCTTTCAACAATTTATATACCGCTTTAATACCGTAGGCTTTAAGCACTGTACAGTAGGGCTGAAATGATGCAATGAAGATGAAATCTGCTTAAACTAACCATAAAATTGGAATCCTGAAATCAAAAGGTCTTTTGTAGACTGCCAGAAGTTCAAAAGGCTCTTTACCCAGGAGGGGCTTCCATAGAAATTGGCCCACAATACTGAACTTACAGCTCTTGCGGGATACAAGTTGTGTGTCTGAACCAAGTGGGGGCCACTAACAGTGACACTTCCAAAGGCCTCATTGACTTAGCAGGGATATAACTGAGCAAAACTGACTCATTAATTGAGGGGTGGAAGGAGAATTCAGACTGAGGGGGACATCTGCTTCTTTTGGTTTTGGCCTCTTCCCCCCTTCATACACACACACAAAATGGGGTACTATCTGTAGTTTCAAGGGCCTCCAGGTCAGGAGATTTACTAAACAACAATGGCTACGTGTCAATTATTTTATTCCCCACAGTCCCCTGGAAAAAGTGTCATTTTGGGGCATTGTGGGAAATTAAAATGGCTGCTCAGCCAACAAGCATGAGGGGCTCAGGGTGGGCACTGGTACAAGTGGCACTTAGAATAATAGAAATGTAGTATTGGGAGGGGTACCAGGGATCATGTAGTCTAACCTTCTGCAACTTATCACAGCTCTGGGGCACAGCAGCTGCCTGGATGTGCCAACTACTGTATGTGTCTCTACTTCCAGTATTCCTGTCCCCATCTGTTCCTTAGACGCAGCTCAGTTTCAGCTACAACAAAATTATGGAACTTTATTAGCTGATTTTCTGTGCCTTGAGGTTTTCTGTTTGCACTATTCAACCTTTTGATTAAACCAATCGACCTCCTGCTTGTGTTGTCTTCTGTAAGGAGTTCCCCAATTCAATATAGTAATTTAGGACTCATAATTTATTAACAAGCAGCACACATCAGCTGAACTTAAACTTCCTTTCTCTCTGATAGAAAGCTAACTGAAGAGGCCTGTTCTCAAAATGCCATTAAAGGTGCAGGACACATCCTTCATCACAAGTTTGGCACTCACGGTTCTCCCAGTGGCAGATTTTCAGGGACGTAAACGGAGTACGACGTGTTGGCAAACTGCGGCGCTCGACGTCCGGCAACTACAGACACTGAGGCAGGGGAGCCCTGGCGCCCTGGTTTGTCAGCTGCCAGCACAGTCAGCAAATATTCCCTCTCCTTCACCAGAGGCAAACCAGTTGTTTTGATCCAGCCGGTATCTTTTTCCACTTCAAATCTGTTCTCTCCACCTGCGAAGGAGCAAAAAAACAACAATTGTGTCCGGGACCGTGGTCAACAGATTCATGTTTTGAAGTGGGTAGCTGGTTTAACATTAAGCCTCACCCATGCTTTCAATCTCTTGGGGGTGGAGCTCCTTTGGGAGGAAGGGGCTGGATAGGGACATATAACCACAGGAGCTATCTCCACCTCTTAGCTGCAAATGTCCGCTTGAACGTTCTGACATAACCAGGAACTCGGGGTGGAAGGGGAGGAGAAATCAAGTTTCTTAACAGCTTGTAAGTGGCTCCTGGTTAGTTCAAGGAGGTGGATGGGAGTCAGCAGCAGATGGCATGGTGAGGCAAAGGCTGACATCCCAACAGATGAGTCATGGCTTCCTTCCAGAAGGGGTGAGGTGGCAGCAAGGCCAGTGGGTCCAAATGTTCCTGCTGAGCCAATCTGCTGGGGTCCTTCCCAGAGAAGCTTGAGATGCATTTAACTACAGGTGAAACAGATTGCACCTGGGACCTTCTGGACGCAAAGCAGGTGCTCTCCAACTGACCTACAGCCCCTCCCTCTCATTCACCCCTTTGGGTGAACAAGACTCCCTGAAGTTCAGTCTGCCCTCAACCAGCCCACCAGCTGCCTGCATCCTTACTAACAATTAGTCTTGGTCAGGTTTCCTCAACCTCGGCCCTCCCGGTGTTTTTGGCCTACAACTCCCATGAACCCTAGCTAGCAGGACCAGTGGTCAGGGATGATGGGAACTGTAGTCTCAAAACATCTGGAGGGCCGAGGTTGAGGAAGCCTGGCCTTGGGGGTGGCAGTGACTGTCAGCTTCCTCTTTCTCCTCTTAGTGTTGCTTTTGTAGAACTCAGCAGGAAAGTGGAGAATATGGGGCTTCCTGTTGCATCTGCCTGTCTTTGTCTCTGGCGCCACCTGCTGTTGGCCTCCCTGCTTTTTACCCTTCCGGTCCCAATCGGCACCAGTCTCCACTGTCTTTAAATAATAGTTAATTTGACCAGTTTTGATCAGAATGGTGTTGTAGAAATAAATACCAAAATAGCCCCACCAAGTACAGAGTGAGACAGGAAGGAGGGGTAGAATACACAAATCCACACAGAAACACTCCACCTGTGCTTTTAGAAGCTGCATTTACCTTCTACCAGAAAATATTCAATGGCTCCATTTTCATCTTCATCTTGATCCTTAGCCAAGAGCTTGTACACTTTTGTGCCTGCTGCAGCTTTAGGGGAAACAGTTGCTAGGTAAGGGAAAGGCTCCATGACCCATTCAGGGACGTTGTCATTTACATCTGTCACTGTGAGGTCCAAATGCACCAGGTACCAATTCTTTCCTGTTGGTTAAGAGAGGAAAGTGTGTTAGCATGAATGGACTTTTCAAGGCAACAATAGTAGTGCTGTGAGGTTTTTGGGGGGAATGGGGGGAAGTAGGCTGCATGCCAAGACCCTTCTAACCCCTGGATCCAGCAAGTGTTTAAATATAAGCCAGGCTAGCTTCCTGAGCGGGTGATCACCTGGGTGATGGTCCATTAAGTGGAACAAAGGAATTGGCTTGAGACTGGAAAATGGGTGGGACCCCTTAGGCAGAAGGACAAATCCTGAGCTGAAATTTGCAGTGATGCGAGTCAAAAGAAAAGCAGCAAGCTGGAGAGAGAATCGGACCAATGCTTGGTTTCTGTCTGAATCCAAGGCTAAAGCTCTCTCTTTTGCAGTTTTCACATCTCTTCACATGTAGGTCATCTATCAAAGCATATACCATATTTTTCACTTGTTTGGTTAGCTTGTGTGACCTAACAACTGTTCAGTCGACTTTGGAGAGTTTCCTGCCATCTGTGCACAAGAAACTCATACCCTCTAATATTCCTCAAATAGGGACTTTTCTCACTTACCCACAACTGACCCTCTTCAAACCCACATTTTTTGTGTGTTTCCTCCCCCCTCAAGCATTTCCTGTCAGAAGAAGAGTGCGCGCCACCAGTACCACAACAACGGGACATAGCACACACACAAACCCCACCATCCTGAAAAATCTCCTTAATCCCAATTTTATTTTATTTTCTTCTTTGGGAGCTTTATAAAAAGAAAAACACACACACCAATACAGTCATACCTCCAGTTACAGACGCTTCAGGCTGTGTGTTTTCCGGTTACGGACGCACCAAAACCTGGAAGTACCGGAATGGGTTACTTCCAGGTTTCAGCGCTCGCGCATGCGCAGAACTACTAAGTCATGCTTTGAACATGCACAGAAGCACCGAATCGCAACCTGCGCGTGCGCAGACACGGCGCTGCAGGTTGCAGATGCTACACGTTGCGAACGTGCCTACCGCACAGATCACTTTCGAAACCTGAGCGTCCACTGTAAATGAATTTTAGAAAAAGATAAGATTAGACCCAGAACCACAAAGCCCATTTTTTATATATATAAAAAAATCAGGACTCTTTGCACTTTGCTACTGCCTGGCATCCACCAAGAGCCTTTAAGAGCAGCAGAAGCTGCTGACTCTTTTCCCGCTCACTCTGATCTCTGTGGTGTCTCCACACTTGCGCAAAGAATCCGTGGCAGTTTCTGCCGCTGCTGTGGAGATGGCCAAAACTGGGCTGGTGTACATCATAAAGGAATTCTGGATGATTACGGCTGGTGTATGGAGCACAGCGGTGTGTGGAAATGCCCATTTGTGCCCTACACAAGGGGGCCGTAATGTCTCAATTGGCCCTCGAGTTGAACAGAGAACTGCTAAAACGGCCTCCGCATCTGTTGCCATCTTGAATTATTTCTCAGCATGCTTGAAGCCTGCCGTTGCAGGAAACATTCGAAATCTGGGGGCGTGATCGCTGCTGCTGCGTTCTGGACAAATGGCGTGCAATTGCAAGCATCCTATACAGAAAGAAGCACACTCTTGGTGCACTAAAAAGAACAGCCCGCTCCCTCATACGGAGTGCTCTAAATATAAACCTTTGTCACATACCCTTTTATCTCGTAAACAGTATAATCTTCTTGTGGTACTCTTAATATCCCTGAAGCACCTCTAGGGCAAGCAGTATAATACACTTGTTTTCCTTCTCAGCTACCTCCCTGCTGCCGTGGTGGGGGAGGAAAAAGAACCTATGTGGCTGGGAAGTGTATTTTTTACTTCAAATATAGGAGTTTTACCCTTTCCAGAGATACCATTAGAGTAGGACTTTGGAGAGGTTCCCCCAAAAAATAACAGGGCGTTTTGAAGTGCAGTTAACACATAACCATCTAAAAGGGTTATGTGCACTGACAGCCAGTGTGGTGTAGTGGTTAGTGGGAGAGACCAGGGTTCAAGTCCCCCCTCAGCCAAGAAGCTCACTGGGTGACCTTGGGCCAGCCACTGTCTCTCAGCCTAACCTACTTCGCAGGGTTGTTGTGACGACAAAATGGAGAGAGGGGAAACCATGTACGCCCCCTTGAGCACTATGGAAGAAATGGTGTAACAAATGAAGAGACGGGACCATGGAATCCAAAGTCTAAAACAAATTTCACCCACTGAATATCTCTTGTTTGTCTTTCTGTTTATCCGTCAGGGATCTGTACAATGTGTCACATGGTAAGAGGTCTGTCGGGATGTCTCACGACAAGGTAGCAAGTTTAGCATGTACTATCATAATCTGATGTCTATAAACAACCAGTAAGTGGATTCCGGTTAGGAAAATTCCCTGGCGCAGTGATTAACTATGCCAAGTTTCTTAGTATAGACTCCAAAGCATTAACCTTTTATAACCCTTGAGTACTTTCTGTCCTTTCTAAAAATAAGAGTGGGATCCTCAACCACCCACCACCCCACACCAGCATCCACAGAGCTGAGCAAGGTTATGTCCATTGCACCACAATGAACCTGGTTTTTTACAAGTGTGAAGGTTAATAATAATAATAATTTATTATTTCTACCCCGCCCATCTGGCTGGGTTTCCCCAGCCACTCTGGGCAGCTTCCAACAGAATATTAAAATACAATAATCTATTAAACATTAAAAGCTTCCCTAAACAGGGCTGCCTTCAGATGTCTTCTAAAAGTCTGGTAGTTGTTCTTCTCTTTGACATCTGATGGGAGGGCGTTCCACGGGGGGGGGGGGGGTGCCACTACCAAGAAGGCCCTCTGCCTGGTTCCCTGTAACTTGGCTTCTCGCAGCGAGAGAACCACCAGAAGGCCTTCAGCACTGGACCACGATGGGGGTGGAGACGCTCCTTCAGGTATACTGAAGGTTAAACTTTGTTCAGACCGCAAAATCCTTTTTGATAATTTTCCGTGCAGATTTGGGGGCCCATAAGTAAGCAGAGAGATGCAAGATGCAGAGGGCGGGGGAGGCAGCTTACAAAAAAAAACTAGTACAAAGTTGGTCCAGCCATGCAAGAAAGCTCCATCCACTTTTGCACCACTCCACTCCTATGCAAGTGTGAATTTTGCTCCTGCAGCTCATGAGCAGAGGCAGCCCATGTGGTTTCTTCCTGATGTTTTGGACTACAACTCCCATCGTCCCTGGCTGCTGGCTATGCTGCCTGGGGCGAAGGGCATTCTACATTGGCTTTTGCTGTCCGACACACTCAGCAGAAGCTGCAATGTGATGGACAGGACTGTGTAGAAGAAGCCAACGACCCATGGGGGGCGGGGAAAGCATGGGGTGAGCGTTTGAAATTAAGATCCCCATCCCACCACCACTTCAAATGCTTTCAATAAATTTTTAGACCGCTGGAGGATGTTTTGAAGCTCAGTCAAATGCAGAGTGTGGAGCTGGGGGTTTTGCAGCATGTTTTAAAATTGGTGAAAACCACAGGAAGGGGAGACTGTTCTTGTGCTCTGATCCTGCTGACAGGTTTCCCCAAAGGCATCTGGTTGGCCACTGTGAGAACAGGATGGGCAATTGGTCTGATCCAGCAGACCTCTTCTTACCTTCTTAAGATGGTTTAACAAAATTGATGGGATGGCATCACCATCACAGGCCCAATTCACATTGCTGTTTTGGACGTTTAAAGGCTTTCATATGTTGTTGGACTAGTGTACTTGAAGAACCCCATCTCTTACCCATACATTAAGATCTTCAGTTGAGGGCCTCCATCTGAGGTGAACCCAGGTTGTTATTTACCAAGTCTGTGTAGATAAATACTATTTTATCTGCATTTACCTTGGCGTTAATTGCTAATTCCCTCCCTACAAGCAAGAGTGTACTGGCACTGATTAATTGGCAAGAAATATAGAGGGCAATCATCATTCTGGCAAACTTTCTGCAGATCAAGCTCAAAACCTCTTCTCCATGAACACATGTGTAAATAAGAAGAAAGGAAATCCTGGGAGCCTTCTCAGTGACGGCCCAGATGTGGAAAGCACCACCCAGAAAGGTTCAGCTTCATGGTCCTTTTTTCACCAGGCAAAAGCCTTTAAAAATAAAATCCCTAGGTTTTTTTAGATGCATTTTGAAGACTGCTGTTTTATTCTGCTTCTACAATTGTGTGACTTTCTCCCCCTTTTCTGTTGTTTTTACATTTTAGTCTTTTTGTAAACCATCCTGGGAATATGATTGAAGGGCGGGCATGAAAACATTTATAAATTAATAAATAGCCTCTCCATTGATTTCGGCAGAGAACGTGCTGAGGAGGGGGCCTCATGCCTGAAAAGGGCCGGTGGGCAGCAACAAAACATCAGCCTACCAGAGAAAATCCTCTTGCCCCCTGTTTTTCTCCTGAAATCAATGGACACCATAGACCCCTTCAGGGATTACATACTTATTAAGCAAACACTTGTGGGGGTGAGGACGGTTGTGTAAGCTCCAGCCTCTATCAAACCCCACCACCACCCCCGCTTGCACATTTTGAAAACTTGGTGGGGGAGGGTTCTGACATGTATAGGTAGCCTTCATGAGCACAGGAGGGGGCTCTGCCACTTCAAAAAGTCACCCCCTAATTCACAGAAGACAGCAACAGGGATTGGAGCTATTTATGCATTTATAATAATAATAATTATTATTATTATTAATGCATTTAATTTATACCCCACCCTTCCTCCCGATGGAGACCAGAGCAGCAGACAGATACACAGTTTAAAAACAAGAACATTCTGAAAGAGTTAGAACATTCTAAAAGCAATGACAGCTAAAAACAGTCTTCCATCCAGTGATCTTGGGGCTGCCAGGAACAGTCTTCTTCAGCCCCCAAATGCCTGGGTACAGAAAAATGTTTTCAATTTTTTCCTGAGAGTTAATAATGTTGGGGGCAGGCACATCACACTAGGGCAGGGATTCTACAAAACAGGGGAACCACCACTGAGAAGACCCTGTCCTGGGTCAGCGCTAACTGGGTAGCCCCTGGGGGTGGCCCCACCACCAACAAGGTCTCACCTGTTAGTGAAGGTCCACTGTGGTTGGTACTGAGGAAGGCACTCGTTCAGGTATTTGGGTCCCAAGCCATTTAGGGCTTTGTATGCTAGCACATGTACCTTTAATCGGGCCCAGCAGTTCACTGGCAGCCAGTGCAGGGCTTTTAGGACCAGTGGCACAAGGTCCCTTCATGCTGCCCCTCTTAGCAACCTAGCAACTGCACTCCGCACTAGCTGCAGCCGCTGGACTGTCTTCAAGGCCAGCCCTGTATAGAGCACATTACAGTAGTCCAAGCAAAAAAAAAAATTATCTAGAGCATGGACAATTGAGACCAGGCTACCCCGGTCCAGAAATGGCCTCAGCTAGCCCCCTTGTCCTCACTGCCTCCCTCGTATGTTTACTTAACATGCCTCCATTAGTTTCAATAAGCAGATTGCAAACTGTGCACAGAGGGGAACAAATTATCGAGGATTTGTGAGCAATTTGGAGGGTGGGGAAGTGTCTGCAAAGCTCCTCAAGGTCTTGCAAGCTTTTCACAGAGCCTGCTCCCAAATCCCTGGCAGTTTTCAAAGTGAACGGACAAGGTTGTTCTCCTGTTCCTAGCACACAATTTGCTGGCCTGTAAATCTGCGCTTTTAAATTGGCCAGCAGGATCCAGAACAGGCCACCCTGTCCCTCGTAAACCGAGGCACAATCACACTACACTCTTAAACCTGCTTATTTATTGGAATTGTTTATATATCCAGCCTTTCAGGATACGGATTTCTTCCAAGGAAGCTTGCAAGAAACATTACACTACATTTAAGACCACAACAAAGCATTATAACAAATATATAAATAGAATATTAAAGTACCAAAGAAAAAAGTCATCAGTACCTTTCCCACAGGGCTGTTTTGATGGCATGGCTGGAGAAAATTACAGCGCCCAAAATTATTTGGCTGGGGTGCTTTAAATGTATGGTGTGTATGGAACTCCTCCCACTCTCCCCTATGTGGCAATGCTGAAGTGAGAAGCCTTTTAAAGAAGATCACGCCAGATGGGTGCAGGATATGAACACCCTTCACAGATTTGCAGGTGTGCAGCTCTTTAATGAGATATGGTGTTACATCTGCCCATTTTATTGCACAAAAATTATCTTCGATTGCATCAGTTGGAATGGGAAAATTGGGACATTGAAACTATGTATGTAAACATGTAGATAAAAAGGTAAAGGACTCCTGGATGGTTAAGTCCAGTCAAAGGCGACTTGGGGTTGCGGCGCTCATCTTGCTTTCAGGCTGAGGGAGCAGGCATTTGTCCACAGACAGCTTTCCAGGTCATGTGCCTAGCATGACTAAACTGCTTCTGGCATGACGGGACACCATGACAGAAACCAGAGTGCACGGAAACACCGTTTACCTTCCCACCGCAGCAGTACCTATTTATCTACTCGCACTGGCGTGCTTTAGAACTGCTAGGTTGGCAGAAGCTGGGACAGAGCAATGGGAGCTCACCCCATTGTGTTTAGACCACAGCACCACCCGCATCCCTACGCGAACATGTAGAATATGCTAGCTAGAGACTCCTCAGTTGGATGGCCCCTGCACCTAGAAAAGACTACGGCCACTTGCAAATCCAGCCCCACTTCCCACAAACTATAACGGTGACGACTCTGACTTCCTCCTGCACCACCCGCCACAGTTAAAAGAGTTGCAGCGCAGAGATTTAGACAGGGCTGCACATTTCTGTGCCGTGGCCTACAAACACGACCAGACAAGTTGTGGAAACAAATCTCACAGCGCCTGGCAAAGCATAAGCCGACAAGGGCTTGCCAGAGGACTGAGGAAGCGATGAAGGGACTGACACGGACAATAATGTATAATGCATGCAGGCGAGGGCATGTGGAGGGATTTCCAAGCCACCCTTGCAGGGGAGAGAGGATGCCTTACATTAAGCAGCACCAGCAGCTGTTCTGAAGGGTGTTCTTCGTTCATGCTGGTTAATTCAATCTGTGCTCTCAAATAATTAAAGCTCTTTTTTAAAAAAAAGAACTGCAGAAATGTTTTATATTTGTTGTTAGCCGCCCTGAGCCCGGTTTTTAAACTGAGAAGGGCAGGGTATAAATAAAATATTATTATTATTATTATTATTATTATTATTAATCCTGCAGGACATCTGAGTTTGTGTGCAAAACTGCCCACTATATCAGATATAAAGGTGGAAAGCAGAATGCTGACTTAGAACTACCCAGCAAACCATGTCCAAATTAAATTAATGTTTTGGTTATTTGGTCTGAAGTTGAAAGACAGAAAATGTACCCTGCTTGCAGTCCCAAAGCATCTAACAGGAGAATGCCTTCTGCTCACTTTCTCCAAGATCTGGGAAGAGCTGCCTTTGGCCCTCCTTGTATCACATCACTACTGTTGTGAGCTCTGGCCCTCCGCCAAAGTCCACATCATTTTACTTGGGGCAGGGGAGGGAAGGAGTGGCCAGCATCCATTCCACACTGGGGTTCTTAAGCCAGCCCTGATATGCATAAACCATGTTGATATTGTGTGTGTGTGTGTGTGTGTGTGTGTGTGTGTGTGTGGAAAGACATGCACAAGAGTAGCAAGGGAGAGAGTAGCAGCTGGAAGTCTTGTTGGTATAAAGGATCCTACAAACACAACCAGACAAGTTGTGGAAACAAATCTCACAGCGCCCGGCAAAGCATAAGCAATATGTAATAAGCGTTAAACAGGAGGTGTGTGGAAATGTACCCAAACGTTATATATTGCCGTTGCTCTGAACACACAATTTCCCTCTTGAAAACCCTACTCTCACTTCCTGTCTCCTTTTGGGCTCAGCACACACTCCTCATTCTCACCTTCAAAGCCATCCACAGCCTTGTTACACACACACACAAAACTTGTATCCCAATGCAGAGAGGAACATCAGAAGCTGCTTCATGTCATTTCTATCACATACTACCTGGTCCTTTTATCTTTTTTTGTTTTGATTTCATGTGTTTCTGTCTTGTTTTGCATTTAAATCCTGTTTATAATTTATTACTGTAAGTTACTCGTGGAAACAAAGAATCACAAAGTTGGGAGGGTACCTCCAAGGGTCATCTAGTTCAGCCCCTTGCAATGCAGGAGTCTCAACGAAATAATCCCTGGCAGATGCTCATCCAACCATTGCTTAAAACCCTCCAACAAAGGAAAGTAGTCCATTCCCCCATCCAACAGCTCTTACTGTCAGAAAGTTCTTCCTAGGGAACTTTATGTTACGGGGCAGAATACAAAGTTCATTAATGAACAGATTAAATAAACTGGAGGTGCCTGGGATTGAATTTGCATCCTTCTGCATGCAAAGCAGGTTGTGATGGCCTGGGATTCCGATTCTGAGAGTGAACCGGAGGAGTCCCAGCCGGCACAGGAGTCCCCGCCTCCAAGGCCGGCTGAACTGGGGCAGGGCCTTGATTCTGAGGAGCCTGCACCTGTGCCGGATCCTCAGGAGCAGGCACCAGGTGAGTCCATTCTGGCCCCAGAGGTGGTTGAGGACTCAGTGCCTGCAGGTGAGTCTCCCCCTGGGCCCAGTAACCCTTCAGCCTCTCCTGAACTGCAGAGGCTTAGGGCAGAGAGGCGAAGGGAACTGGTTTCTCCCAGGAGGAGTGCTCGCCTTAAGGCCAGGAGAGGTGGGGCTCCTGGGGGCCGGGACCGCCCCTGGCCTCAGAGAAGATAAAGGCCAGTCAGCCTGGTCCCAGGTTGCGGGAGCAACGTCGTCATTGAAGAGCTGTTTCGGCCAGCATCCAGTCCTGTTCCTCCAGTGTTCCTGTTCCCCGCCCGGCTTCCTGCTTCTGACCTTCCAGCGTTCCTGTTCCCCGCCCGGCTTCCTGCTTCTGATCTTCGAGTGTTCCTGTCCCCGCCCGGCTCCCTGCTTCGGACCTCGCCTCGCACCTTGTGAACTATTTCCAGGCTAGTGACTCAGGACTGAACTTTGACTATGGTAACAGTAGCCTTCCCCCCGGGACCAGCACACAGGTGCTCTACCACTGTTCATGGCCTTGCCTTATTCAGCTCCACCACCCAAAGGTCTCCACTTCCTTCAAACAGCTCCACTCTTCCTCATTTCTCATTTTGCCAAGAACTGCATCCCACAACACCTGTGTGATGCCATCTCACTCCTTCACTTACTCCATTTCTCATCTTTTCCAAGATGTGCAAACTTAGCCTCCATAACATCCTCCAAATTCCCCCAATATCTGGTGCCCTTTGGATGTGGTTTGACTACAACTCTCAGCAACCCTGCTCACTGGTTGAGGCTGATGGGAGTTGTGGTCCAGAACATCTGGCACCAGGTTGGGGATGACTGCCCTAATCTAACTAAACCGAAGTACATGCATATGAAATAAATTTGCATTTTGCTTCTGTTTTCTCTGGCCACCATCTCCTTTGGCTCCCTCCGTTGTGTTGATTCATACATTGTAAGCAAACAGAGGGAAAGGCCTCTCCTCTTTGACATTATGCAGTGCTGGTGCTCTAACAGCAAAAAAAAACAACTTTAATAAAAGCAGTAGTAGCGATAATACTAGCCATGGAGATCACACTGCTGGTTCCACAAGCACCTTCTGTTCCCATTGCAGACCAGCCAGAGAAGAGCAAAGAGCGAAAAAGGTTCAGCCATGCTGAGGACTGTTGGGGCTTGCGATTGACTGGAAACACAAACATCCATCCTGCTCAGAAGTCTTTGTGTGTGCAAGCTCTAGGGCTGGACGATATATTGACCGGTTTGAAGTCCATATCACGATATTAGTTTCATAATTTTTGACCTGGCAATATATCACAAATCATGAGGGGGAGCGCGCACACACTATGCAAAAATCACAATGCAGGAAATACCATGAAGCCTGCATCACTCCATCCTTATTTCAGACATCGTGATATATCGGTATATCACGATATTTAGCTGGTGATATATCATGATGTTGAAAACCAGAAATTGTTGAGCCCTAGCAAGCCCTGAAAAGGGACACGGGTGGCGCTGTGGGTTAAAGCCTCAGCGCCTAGGGCTTGCCGATTAAAAGGTCGGCGGTTCGAATCCCCACAGCGGGGTGCGCTCCTGTCGCTCGGTCCCAGCGCCTGCCAACCTAGCAGTTCGAAAGCACCCCCGGGTGCAAGTAGATAAATAGGGACCGCTTACCAGCGGGAAGGTAAACGGCGTTCCGTGTGCTGCGCTGGCTCGCCAGATGCAGCTTGTCACACTGGCCACGTGACCCGGAAGTGTCTGCGGACAGTGCTGGCCCCCGGCCTATAGAGTGAGATGGGCGCACAACCCTAGAGTCTGTCAAGACTGGCCCGTACGGGCAGGGGTACCTTTACCTTTACCTTTTAGCAAGCCCTGAAAGCATGCTTACCAATGTCAGTTGCTACATGATGCTAATCACACACCACAGCCTATTTTCATTCATCTACCCACATAACGATATAGATCATTTATTAGTGGGTTCCAAGTGCTTCAAGGAGTTAATGTTGAATTCTATCCAGGTGGTGCTTCTAAGTGCTGTACTCTAAATTTTATTCGTGTGTGTGTGTGTGCGCGCGCGAGAATGTGATAAAGCTCCCTCTAAGCTACCCAGCTGAGGAAGGTCAGAAGTCACCTTTTGTTTGGAATTTATTCTGGTACATTGTTTTCAAGTGGCTTTTAAAGATGTCATCACTGGAGCAAAATGAGCCCCCTTTCACACTGGGGGAGAGAGGAACTTTATCAAACAAACAAGATTAAGTTTGACCCCTGAACTACAGCACACAGACTTCGGGACTATGACGACAAAGTGTCAAATCAAAAAGGGTGTTTTTAGCCTACGGGGCATCATTTCCCCCCCCCCCCCCAATTCCTGGTCTCAAGGATCTTCAGGACCATGACGACTGCTAAGTTCTGCTGGCAGAAAACTTGAGAGAGGGAGAAATGGAAATATTTTTTTAAAAAACAAGATGAGTTTGACCTTTTATTTCTGTTGCCAAAGGACAGAAATTTGTCATCTCCCACCCGCACCCGGTTTCTTTGCAACAAACAGAATGCTTGCTATGAATCTGAATGACTGGCACAAAGCATGCATGTTTTGAGTTATTACTCTGGCTTGAAGGTCTATAATTATTGATGACAGCTGATCTTTCTTGTCCAAGCTAATTTTGCTGCGGTGTTGGGATTCTCGTGCCGCTGCACAGCCTGGGTTCTGTAACAGACTCTCACCCACACAGAAAATACAGTGTCAGGTGGGAACTAGGCTGGATAGCCAACGTGGCTCCTGCTGCAAGAGAACCACAGTCCTGGATCCCTACCTCACTGGTAACTTCCAATAATAGAAAATGCACAGCAAAATAAACTACTGGACTCTCTCCCACAGGAAGCCATGATGGCAGCCAACTTGGGTGGCTTTGAAAGTGGATTAGATAAATTCATGGAGGAGAGTAAGGCCATCACTGGCTACTAGCCATGATGGCACTGCTCTGCCCCCAACATCTAGAGGCAGCAATGCTTCTGAGTATCTGAAAGTTGCTGAAAACCACAGGAGGAGAGAGTGCTGTTGTGCTCAGGTCCTGTTTGCACGTTTCTGTTGAATGGTTTCTTTAAATGTGGGGGTTCATCATTGTTCCACCCGATGTGTATGTCTTTAAGGGGCCAGAGCAAGGGCCAGAGCAAGATAACGAGACCCAGCTTTACAGCTGTGAAACATAGCAGGTGCTGCTGAGTTGTATTTGATTAAGGTGTGTCAGCATCTGGGTGTAGTATATAAGGAGCAGCACCTAGCCCTCCCATTACCCTGGGGGATGGGTTGGTGGGTGGGTCTGGTTTGGTTGTTAATGTATTTACAGTGGTGCCTCGCAAGACGAAAAGAATCCGTTCCGCGAGTCTCTTCGTCTTGCGGTTTTTTCGTCTTGCGAAGCAAGCCCATTAGCGGATTAGCGCTATTAGCTGCTTAGCGGGCTTACCGGATCAGCTGATAAGCGGCTTATCGGCTTAGCGGGTCAGCTGTTAAGCGGCTTAGCGATCAGCTGTTAAGCAGCTTAGCGGCTTAGCGGATCAGCTGATAAGCGGCTTAGCAGCTTGGGGAAAGGGGGGGGAGGAAAAAAACCCTGCAGGAACTCGCAAGACATTTTCGTCTTGCGAAGCAAGCCCATAGGAAATTCGTTTTGCGAAGCACCTCCAAAACGGAAAACCCTTTTGTCTAGTGGGTTTTCCGTCTTGCGAGGCATTTGTCTTGCGGGACACCACTGTAGTGTAAAAGGAGTTTTTGTTTTTATTATTAAAACCTAGTTTAAGTTATTTTTGAGTCCCTTTTTAATGCATGGTCTCCCCAGCAAGCTCTCTGCTGCACTACCACACTGCAAACAGCCAACAGTTTCCCACTGAGGCATCTGGTCAACCACTGTGGGGACAGGATGCTGGGCTAGATAGGCCATTGGCCTGATCCGGTAGGCTCTTCTTATGCTCGAATATCCCCAATACACGGCAACCAATGAAGCATAATGATATCACATCATGCACTACTCTGTGGCACTAGATCAACTTTTGCCATCCTGGCAATTGCTGGATCAGCTGAGCTGCTGCTTTCAGAAGCATCCACATTTTCCTTGTATAGTTTCAGCCTCAGACATACAAGTTCATCATAGAAATCTGCCTTATACCAGGTCAGTTCCCAGCACAGAGTGCAGTTTTGTCTACTCTGACAGGCAGCAGCTCTCCAGGATCTGATTCAGAGGCCTTCCCCATTACCCTGCTGCCTGGTTCTTGTAACTGGAGATGCCACAGGTTGAATCCGGGATCTTCAGTATGCAAAGCATTTCTATCTCCACCATTCTTTGATATCTCTTTGACATCTTCTCCAATGTATGATTTTCAGTAAATGCATTTTCTTGCTCCTTATTAAACTTTAGGGCTTCAGAGACTCCCTGTTCCCAACCTTCATCAGTCAAGGCAACTCATTTTCCAAGAACAAAAAAAGAGCCGTGCTGGATCAGGCCAATGGCCCATCTAGTCCAGCATCCTGTCCTCACAGTGGCTAACAAGATGCCCCAATGGGAAGCCCATGAGCAAAACCCAAGCACAAGAGCAGTCTCTCGTCCTGTGGTTTCTAGAAACTGGCATAAAGCAAGTTATGAAGTAGCTTCTATCTACTTTATCTCATCACAGTAGGCTGCCATAGGAGTATTTATCAAGATACAATGCACAAAAAGAGTATTTCCATACTAGCTAGACTATTTGGATTCTCCAAAAGCATCATGCAAGTGTACCCAGCAGTAAATCCAAACAAGGTTAATGAAACCTACTCTCAGGTACATTTACACAGCATTTCAGATTAGTTCCAATCACTTTGACAAAGCAAGTTTTTATTTGAATCTACGTAACATGTTTAGGGGACGCGGGTGGCGCTGTGGGTAAAACCTTAGCGCCTAGGACTTGCCGATCGCATGGTCGGCGGTTCGAATCCCCGCGGCGGGGTGCACTCCCATCATTCAGTCCCAGCGCCTGCCAACCTAGCAGTTCGAAAGCACCCCCGGGTGCAAGTAGATAAATAGGGACCGCTTACTAGCGGGAAGGTAAACAGCATTCCGTGTGCTGCACTGGCTCGCCAGATGCAGCTTGTCACGCTGGCCACGTGACCCGGAAGTGTCTGCGGACAGCGCTGGCTCCCAGCCTATAGAGTGAGATGAGCGCACAACCCTAGAGTCTGTCAAGACTGGCCCGTACGGGCAGGGGTACCTTTACCTTTACCTTTAACATGTTTAGATCACACCTTTCCTTGGACAGGGTCATGAACTCAACCCTGAGCAGTGGTTCAGTCTCCGAACCAAGGGGCAGTCAGATAGATCATCAGGAGGACCAACGGCACAAGCAATGGGCATCCTGAACCCAGGCTCAGATCCCAACCTGGAACTTCAGCCCATCAGCTGAGAGATCTTCGACCAGAGATTCTTGAATTGGGAGTCCCAAAGATAGCAAACCATGGACCAGATTCTTCTGAGGGACCAACCCCCTGATGGGAGTTAACAGAGAGATGAGCAAGTGATAAGCTCCAGGCCAGAGGTCTGCTCCTGTAAAGCCTTCACTACTTAGGAACAGGGTTGAACAGGGGTGGGGGAGAAACACACAGGACGAGGACATAAGGAAGGGATGAGGAATCTGGGGCTCTCCAGATGTACTTGAACTCCATCAGCCCCAGAAAAAAAAGTAGATGGTCAACTATGATGGGAGCTGGAGTTCAATAGCAGCTGGAAAGCCACAGGTTTTCTGTGCCTGTTGAGTTCAAGGCCAGGGGTTCCCAAAATGTAATCTGCAGATCACTAGAGTTCTGTGAACTTCAGGTGCTCCGTAGCATATCTCTAAAAATGCAATAAAAAATCATACACATCTAGCACAGCGCATTATAACTGCTACAACAGGCAGAAAAACTGAGTGATCTAACCAAGACCTTCACTGAATTTCAAATGGTTCATGGGCCAAAAAAAGGTGGGGAGAATCACTGCCCTCAGCATCAGAGCATTTGAGTACATTGGCTGCTTAGAACTATCCAAGGTCCTGAAACTCCTGCCTGGCCTTATCTACCACCCTAATGGATAGATTACCTGTACAGTGGTAAAGGTAAAGGTAAAGGGACCCCTGACCATTAGGTCCAGTCGTGGCCGACTCTGGGGTTGCAGTGCTCATCTCGCTTTATTGGCCAAGAGAGCCGGCGTACAGCTTCCAGGTCATGTGGCCAGCATGATTTAGCCCATTCTGGCGAACCAGAGCAGCGCATGGAAATGCCGTTTACCTTCCCGCCGGAGCGGTACCTATTTATCTACTTGCACTTTGACATGCTTTCAAACTGCTAGGTTGGCAGGAGAAGGGACCAAGCAATGGGAGCTCACCCCGTCACGGGGATACAAACCGCCAAACTTCTGATCGGCAAGTCCTAGGCTCTGTGGTTTAACCCACAGCGCCACCTGCGTCCCTGTACAGTGGTACCTCTGGTTAAGCACTTAATTCATTCCGGCAGTCTGTTCTTAACCTAAAACAGTTCTTAACCTGAAGCACCACTTTAGCTAATGGGGCCTCCCACTGCCGCCACGCCGTCGGAGTATGATTTCTGTTCTCATCCTGAAGCAAAGTTCTTAACCCGAGGTATTATTTCTGGGTTAGCGGAGTCTGTAACCTGAAGCGGATGTAACCTGAGGTACCACTGTAAATGGACCAACCCTCTCCACTTCCCTTGAGATCCTTTCCTAGACCCCTGGGCTCCTTCTTGCTGTCAGATCAAGTACAGTGGTGCCTCCCAAGACGAAATTAATCCGTTCCGCGAGTCTCTTCATCTTGAGGTTTTTTCGTCTTGCGAAGCACGGCTATTAGCGGCTTAGCGGCTATTAGTATCTTAGCGGCTTAGCAGCTATTAACGGCTTAGCGGCTTTAAGAAAAAGGAAACAAACTCGCAAGAACTCGCAAGATGTTTCGTCTTGCGGAACGACTCAAAAAACGGAAAACCCTTTCGTCTAGCGAGTTTTTCGTCTTGCGAGGCATTAGTCTTGCGGGGCACCACTGTAGCCGAAACCAGATACTAACTAACCCCCTCTCAGTCTTAACTCACTGACTCTTGGCCTCTGTGACAAGTGGCATCAACACTCTGGCCCCCTGTGTGACCAAGAGGCAGGAGAGCCACAGGAAATAGTACCGTGTTTACTCCACTCCATAATGAAGCTATAAATCCAGAGAGCAGTAGTTACTACAGTTTTACTACCAGAGCTAACAATGCCAAGAGCAAACAGGAACAAGAATAATGTTTCTTATTAGTAGTAGGCTAATAAGAGGACCTTTAAGTAACAGGCAAGGCATGGATGAAGAGAAGCCACAGGCTTACAGTGAGTTAGGGGCAAATCAGAAAGAGTCCAGCTGCTGTATCAGACCAAGGCCTATCTAATCCAGCATCCCTGCTTCCTACAGCAGGATCCCTTTGGGAAGCACACAAGCAGAGCACAAGGGCGATAGCACATTCCCAGTGGCTGCTACCCGGTGGCTGGCATTCAGAAGCCTCCAGTCTTGCAGGTAGCACATGGTCATCAGGACTAAGTGCCCTAATTCATGTAAACTTTATACCCCATGTCGTGCAGCCTGTATCAAACCAGAGTGTCCTGGGCATGCAAACCCCTATTTATTCATTTATCTATTCATATCTCATCTTTCAATATAAAAACATTCTCAGGGAAGCAAACGGAACAAACGAAACAGGAAACAATAAACACAGCAGTAATAAAACACCGATATATTTATAAATATAAATACTGAGCCAGGCAACAAGAAGTATCTCATCGGAGTTCAAGAACAAATGTCAGCGGAGCAAAAACACTCAAGGAAAGGAAGGAGCAAGGGGGGTAGGTCTAGGATGAGAGGAAGTGGCTGTGCAGTAGGTGAAGTCTGGGGAAGTGCCAAGGGGATAATCCTTTCTCCACACAGCAAAGTGTCTTGGGGCCTGCTAGGAAGAAAAGGGAGAAAATAAGGGACCAGAATTCGTCCATTTCTGATCGCTTCAGCTGTTTTGCATCTAAGACAAAGGTAATGTTTTTGGAAGTTTTTTGGGGATGGTGGTGAGGGAATCATGACTTCAAATCAGCAATAAGTATTCCAATCATATAACTGATTAAACTCATCCGGGGTGGGGGGGAGCTCTCTTTAATAGGTTAATTGCTGTTTCCACAGTCCCAGAGTTTAGAATTTGCCTCTAGACATGTCAATGCACTATGACAAATTATTAAAGATGTTGTCTGTCTTCAAAAGCCAACGTATTTTCAGACTTCTGATTTCATTAGCCTTGTACCAGTTTAGCCTCCTGCCCAAAAAAATTTGCTATGAATGTTTCATAAAAAAGATTTCCTTTTATATATCAGGAATACTCAAAGTCATTATAAATATAAGCTTCTGTGTATCAGTATAAAGTAGGGGGGAATGACAGCCTCATTGATTTAATAGGGGGAAACGGACAACACAGAATATTTTAGTCGAGTGAACATGTATTCACAATGAGAAACGACTAGCAGCCTCGAACCCAGCATTGCTCTGGAATTCAAAGAAACAAACAAACAAAAAAGATCAGTGCAGCTCTGAAATCAGTGGTTAAAATCAGTGCAGCTTTAAAGGTTCCATCTGCCATCTTGATTCAAATGGCGCCAACTTGTATACAAACACAGACAAAAGCCTGCTCCTTGATCTCAAGAACTATCATGCAAAATTTGGTCACAATATCTTAAGAGGCATCTGAACAGACAAACAACTTTCCAAAATATACACAGCAAATAATGTCAGTCTACAAAAGCCAATGTATTTTCAGACTTCTGATTTCATTAGTCTTCTACCAGTTAAGCTTTCTACTCTTTTTTTAAAAAAAAAATGCTACAAGTGCTTTATAAAAGATTTTCTTTTATAAATCAGGAACACTCAAGTCACTATAAATAAAAGCTTCTGCGCATCAATATAAATTAGGGCAAAATGACAATCTCACTGATTTTAATGGGGGGGAAAACCTGACAATACAGAGCATTTTCCTTGAGTGAACATGTCTTCACAATTATAAACTATATTCCGCCTTCTTTTATTTAAGTGAGGGAAGAGGTATTGTATTACTATGATTAAACAATAATGGCTGAGAAGTCAGGTTGATCCTGGCATTTTTAGGTCATTTCAATTGTTGTTGCTTTTATTTTAAGGATTATAAAGGCAACCAAAGTCTTACAAGTCTCCCAGTCAACATTTCTAGCCAAATGTAACATTTACAGCACATCAACAAATTTACTTTTTTAATAGTATGTTATTCACAGTCATCTGTCAATGTTTGTTCTTGCATCGACTGTATGGAATAAAGAAGTTTTACGTAAAAGGTTTCCATTAGACATCCCTGCCAAGTATATTTAATATGCATGCTGCAGTTTAGATTTTTAAATGTGATTAGTAAATGGCTCTCAAGTCCAACTATTTCATCTGCTTTAACAAATTTGGAAGTTGTAATGTGTGGCTCACAATGCCAAGGTCACGGGTTTCATCCTCATTCGGCCACCTGCATATTCCTCCACTGCAGGGGGTTGGACTAGGTGACTCTTGGTGCCCCTTCCAGCTGTATGGTTCTATGAGTCTATGGATGTTTCCTCACTAGGCAAATGATGCTTCTTTCCACCGTGATGGCTACCAGCAACTCAGCAGAGCTGAGGAGTAGTGGGCTGAGATTACAATGCGGTAGGGGCAGAGGGAAAGATGTAAATATCCGAGAGACTGCCTCCTTCCCTACAGATCTTTGTGGGTGTTTGACAAATTCATGGAACAGAGGGTCACTGATGTCTAGAGCCAGCGTGGTGTAGTGGTTAAGAGTGGTAGACTCATAATCTGGTGAACCGGGTTCACTTCCCCGCTCCTCCACATGCAGCTGCTGGGTGACCTTGGGCCAGTCACACTTCTCTGAAGTCTCTCAGCCCCACTCACCTCACAGAGTGTTTGTCGTGGGGGAGGAAGGGAAAGGAGATTGTGAGCCACTTTGAGACTCCTTCGGGTAGTGATAAAGCAGGTTATCAAATCCAAACTCTTACAGTTGGAGGTAGCTGTGCTTCTGAATACCAGTTGCTGGAAGCCACAGGGAGGAGGGGAGAGGCCTCTTGTGCTCAAATCCTGCTTGCTGCTTTTGCACAGTCAACTGTTTGGCCACTGTGAGAACAGGATGCTGGATTTGATGGGCCATTGACCTGATCCCTTAGGAGGCCATCTTGGTAGTTCCACCACCCTCAAGAGGTTCAGGTGTGTGTAACTGGGGAGAGGGCCTTCCCAGTGGCAGCCCCAAAGTTGTGGAGCTCCCTCCCCACAGGACGGGGCCTGGCAATCTCCAGCTTTTGGGGAACACACTTTTCCCTGGCCTTTCACACGTGAGGTGTGTGTTTTGGGGACCCATCCTATTCCTGTGACTTGGTTCATCTGTTTAATACTGGATGTTAAATTTCTGTAACCCACTCTGTGGTGAAGGGAAGGTAATAAACTTATGTCCCACTCCTTTCAAAAGTGGGGAGACAACAACAACAACAACAACAACAACAACAACAACAACAACAACAACTGTACAGTGAAACAAGCAAGGTCAATACTTCTTAAAAGACCAGCTGAGAGTCGAGGTCAAATGGCGTGAGGAAAACTGCTTTCATGTCCAGGCAAATGATAAAACAAACAAATAAGAGTGAGGCATGGGACTCAGGGGAGTGGGGTAGGGGTGGGAGAAAGGACAAGTATATAAGGGGAACTTCTGCTTGAATATGAAGAAAGACCGATCCACCAGGACTACTGCAATGAATGAGAAAGCTGCATGCGCGTTCCAACAGCTACCAGTTCCTACTCCAAAACCTTAAAAGGAAAACAATGTACACTTGTCAGCTGCAGAAATCCAGGCTGACAGTGACTGATTTTCGCTCTCAAGTCCTGTGCTCTGCTCATTCATAAAACATAAAGCCTTCCGAAGAAATAAAGGCAGGCCCTGCTCTTTTCCCAGGCAGCTTACCTTTCACTCGTCGTAGGTAAAATAATTTCACTTTGTCACGTCCCTGCTCTTTACTCTCCCGTCTTGCTTTTAAAACCCGAAGTGCTTAAAAATAAACTAGAAGCTAAAAGCAAACGGGAAAATATTGCTAGACAGGAAAACCCCCAAATCCCAAACGTCTCAGAATTTAGAGGCAGCTCGCAGCACTGAAAGTTTTCAGGCTTCAGGCAACGTTCAGTGAATCAGATACTGTGCTCATCTCCTTGCAGAGGCTCCGCTTAGAAGGGAGGGAAACAACTCACTGAAAAACTCACTGCTCATTATTTGCCCATTTAATCCAAAATCATTACTCCCGGCAACAAGTCTCCATCACCTCCTACCCTAACCTTTTAGCTGCAGAAGACCAAACCTGAGACCTTCTGAGCGGAAAGCATGTGCCTTGCCATGAAGCTCCAGCTCCTGTTCTTGGTTTACTACTGTAAAATTGCAGGTAAAAGGTAAAGGTAAAGGACCCCTGATAGTTAAGTCCAGTCGCAGTTTCCAGGTCATGTGACCAGCATGACTAAGCTGCTTCTGGTGCAACGGAACACCGAAACCAGAGCAGCGCACAGAAATGCCGTCTACCATCCCGCCAGAGTGGTACCTATTTATCTACTTGCACTTTTTGGTGTGCTTTCGAAATGCTAGGTTGGCAGGAGCTGGGACCGAGCAACAGGAGCTCACCCCATCACGGGGATTCGAACCGCCGACCTTCTGATCGGCAAGCCCAAGAGGCTCAGTGGTTTAGACCACAGCGCCACAGGTAAGCAGGCCTATTGATTATACATAGGCCTGCCATTATGAGAAACAAGATGCAAGACTTGATAAGACCTTTGGTCTGATCAAGCAGGGCTTTCCTCAGGGGTCTTCTCTTTGCTTCCATCTCCACTGCCAAATGCAGCAACAACAACCTCTGCTGATGCAGTAGAGCAATGATTCCCAAATGCACACAGCGGACACAGGATGGTTTCTACAACAAACCTTCCATCCAGGCAAGGCCGTGATGGTGAAGTCCAACCCACATGGCCAGTATCCAACATGAATGGAGAATGCAGCCAAGAAAACATCCCAGAATCTTCTGCAATGCTCACGGTGGGAGTTGTATGACAGATGAACAGTAGTACCTTGGCAGACGACTCCCTGGTAATTTAATGAGCTTTAATAGCTTAATGAGGGCAAGCTAAACCACCGCAGCTTTCTTTGCTTCTGTTAGCTGCAATGGTGGTGAACAAACTGAAGGGTTATAGTTAGGAGCAGCAGAGACTTCTTCAAACCTGCTCAAGGCTGGCTTGCATGAGCAGAAAATGAAAAGGATTTGCCCACTTTTTTGTATTCGGTGGCAACAGGGTGGTCCAAGACATGGCCGGAGGGCTGCATGAATTTCTCAAGGCTTTTTTTGGTGGCCCTTAGCAACATTTCACACACACACACACACACACACACACACACACACCACCACCACCCTTGTGTTGCCTTCCCAAAGCCAGGTAAGGAAGGTGCCAGGCTTTGGGAAGGAGGCACAAAACTCTGGTAGGATCCTAGAGCCCTCCCAACTTCTTCTCAAAGCTGGGGAAGTGGCAACTAGGCTTCGGGGAGGAGGCATGAGGGTTTGGTGTGAAAAGTTGGACCACCCTGTGTTAGAGGTTCTTAAGCAGAGGCTGAACAGCATCCATCTTTCAGAGATGCTTCAGTAGTGCATTTCCTGCATCAGTGGGAGGGTGGACTAGATCAGGGCACCAGGATATTCCAAGGTGGGTACAGATGAAAATTACATAAATGGGGGCCACAGCACAAGGCATGGGGACCACAGAGGGAAGTGAGAAGGAAATAAATCATGATTGCCTGGCTATCTGCTTGGCCAATCACAAGCAGGTAAGGGGGTGGCCCAGTGCTTCTTTTTGCCACATGCATTTTCTTGAGGCTCCCGTTTTTTGACCACTGCTTGTAGCTACCGCCAGTGCGGAGCCATAAAAAATTTAAATAAAACATGTTCTATTTACAATCAAAACATTTAAATAGCCACCTTTCTACAGGTAGGACAAGGGGCACAGGAAGGAAACAAGGTTGGAAGGGTGCCACAGTCGGGAAAAGGTTGGGAAACATGGGACTAGATGGCCTTGTGAGACCCCCCACCCCACCCCTATCATTAAGATTTCTGGGGGTACCTGGATGTGTCTGCAGGGAGGATGCAAGGAAGCACAATTGATAGAGAAGTAGGGAAGAGGACACAGCAACCAGCAGCAGTGGAGAATCACAATGGCAAGGGTAGCCAGAAGTGGCAGTGGAAAAAGACAGGAGACCAGGCCAGCGAAACAGGATGTGGGATAACACTACATCCATACAATACATTTAAAACATGTGGCTTCCCCCAAAGAAGCATGGGAACCATAGTTTAAGGGTGCTCTGTGAAGAGTAAGCTACAGTTCCTGGGATTCTTGGGGGGGGGGTAATGTGCTTTAAATGAATAGTGTGGGTGTGACCTTAAGGTACTCTGGGGAACCTTAAAAATTAAAGAATTCACTGTGGCACAAACTTTTGTAGAGTCGACTTCATGCACCTGAAAGCTTGTGCACTATAAATTTGTTTAAGACTTGTTTTTGCTGCAAGTGGGCTAACATGGTTACCGCTCTGGAACTCCTTCCAAAGTTGTTCCAAAGCTTATTCCACGGAGTGCCAAAGCCCAAACTGTTTGGCAAACTTCAAACTAATCTTCACGGGGAGGATGCAAATTTGAATGTTGCGTGAGATACCCCTATTTGGAAAGCACTCAAATTTGTACCATCTGACACTCTGTGATGCATCACCAGCTGGAAAGCGGCAGTGCTAGCCAAATCCATTAGCACAACAAAAGTGTTACCCCCAAATAGGTTTCCCCCTCACAATTTCAACAGTTCCCAAAATATAAGACAGGGAATTAGTACAAGAATTGCCAAAAGCGAAATCATTAAAAAAATATTTGGCGGTGGTGCTAAGCGTCCTCTTCCCCACCTGCCAATTTTTTAAAAAAATAATAAATCTAATTTTTGTATCCCTTTCAAAAGAAAATGGAGACAACTACAGGATCCACAAATCTCTGGCACTTTAGAGAGACCCTGAAGAAGTCACAAATCATTGAGCAAACATTACAGGGCAGATTTGAGATCAAAGAAGGCTAATGGAAGAAGAGAGGGCAAGATAAGCTGCATTTTAACTATTTAGTAGTCATTTCAAGTGAAGCTAACATTGTATTACTGGTCTCACAACTTGCTTGCCCTCCCATTTGAAATGTTGCAAACCAGCTTTAGGAGCCAGGCAGACTATACCCATATGCTCTGCAATTTACATCTGTCACCAGATTAAACAGATTTGTGCTGAAATTTAGTTAGATCTGGAGGAAAAGCTGACGACTTCTGCAGAAATTAAATGTTTGTAAGAGGAAGAAAAAACAGCCAGCAGGTCTATAAAGCTTAGGTGCTCAAATGTAAACAGTTTCTCAAAGATGTTTATAATCTGACTGCCTGCAGTAAGAGATGTCCTATCTAAATCTCCTGTATGCATAAAACTCTTTAAGGCAGCAAAGAGAAAGCTTTGTTTTCTCAACTTTCCACATGCATATATTCACTTGCACTGAAAGTGAGCAACACACCAGAATGATAAACCACAAAAAGAAGAAATGCGTTTACAGATTTATTTATTTTTCTCTGAAGCATTTTTTTACCCTGCTCTGCAGCTGAAAAGAATACCAGAGAGGCTTAGGGGGTCCTTAAAACAGGAGACGGTCCCTGCCTTGGAGCTTACAACCTAAGACGCAACATAAAAAGAAATGGGGAAGTTGGAGCAACTGACAGAAGAACAAACCAGAAACAGGATCACAGCTAAGACTCAGTGGAAGGTTTGAGCACTGCCACTTGGGAAGGGAGATGGGTGTAATGGCTTAGCTGCAAAAATGAAGGACTGTAGCTCAAAGGTCAAGAATGTGCCCTGTGTGCAGAAGTCCCAGGTTTAATTCCTGGCATATCCAGTTGAATGGGCCACAGAGAAGGTGACGGGGAAAAGCTTCCCCAACATGCTCTGCACTGCATCTCCCATCAGCCCCAGCATCAGAAAGAACAGTGTTGCACCAGCTGGACTGGAAACTGGAGACCCCAGAACCTGTTTCTCCACTTAGACCTACATTTGTGGAAGAGATGGCAATACAACCAAGTACATGGTGGAGGACAACACCAGCACACCCTGCTGGACTCTGCTTCTTAAATCACCTGGTCTGTGGATACAGTGATGCTTCATCCTCTTACTTCTCTCCTTCAACACTGCCTCTGTTTTTTGGGTCAAGCTTTGAACAGGTCAGGGCTTTAAAACGTAAGAATGTAAGACAGCCTGCTGGGTCAGATCAAAGGGATCCACCTAGCCCAGCCTTCTGTTCTCACAGTGGCCAGCCTGTGGGAAACCAGCAAGCAGAACCTGAGCACAAGAGCCTTCTTTCCCGTCCCGTGGCTTCCAGCAACTGGTATTCAGAAGCATAACTGCCTATTCAGAGCACAGCCATCATGGCCATTGACAGCCATCTCCTCCATTAATTTGTCCAAGCCTCTTTGTCCAAGCCTTCTGGGTTATTGGCCGTTCCACAGCTTAACTACATACTTTGTGAAGAAGTCACACTCAAAATAACTGATGTTTGTTTTTGGCTGTGCTGTGATTTCCTACCATGGGAGACGGACAGAAAATACTGCAGGGAGTTTCTGAATGAGAAGGAAACTCAGAAGATGACGGTGGGAGCTGTAGTGAGCTACAGCTTTGGATTTTTTTTGGGGGGGGGGTGCCCCACCTTGCCCTGAACACAAGCCTCCCATCAACAACCAACACGGCTAGTGTGGGGCTCTGGCCCCAGATTAAGCTCATAATCCTTTGCATTCATTAAAGTTAAAGACTTGATGTGATAAAATATTCAAATACCAGAGCTGGTTTTCCTCCACAACATACACGGTGCTTAAGAGATACAAATATGTGCTTAAATAAAATATTGCAAGATTGGCGTTACCTATTCTGGAGAACATGCCAAACGTCACCCCGAGCAAATCCCTTGGAAAGAAAAGGGAAAGGGGATGGAGCGGGGGAACGAGAGGGGATTACGGGGCTAATGCGGAGGGATGGAGGGAGGTCAGAAGAGTCTGAGATGACAGAGGATTAGAGGAGAAAGGATCTTCCCATCATCCCAACCAGAGGTGGATGGAAATCAGGCTCCTTCTCCAAATGAAAATGTCAGGGCAAAGGCATCAATGCTCATTCCACAGCTAAAGCTCCTTCCACAGCCCTTCCATGGGCAAACTGGTGAGTCGTGCCAATCAAATACTGCCAGTAAGTAGCACAGGTACAGGCACTTTTACAGCTCAGGACCGCAATACCTCAAGGGTCACCTCTCCTCATCTGAACCATTAGAGACCCTGCAGTCATCATCCAGTCCTGTGCCCTGTTCTCACGGTGGCCGACAAGATACCCCTGAAGACCACAAGCAAGCAGGACATGAGCACAACTTTCCAGCTGTTAGCATGCAGGGGTCATATGCAGCAGCAAAAATTAACTTTAGTAAAACCGCTTGATTGGTGGAATTGGAACTACTACTACAGGTGCCACATTAATACCTGTTCTGCATCTGCAAGAACTCAATCCTTTAGTGTGGCAGCACCTGCACTTTGGAACTCCCTGCCTATTGAGATCAAGCAATTGCCTTCGCTGTATGCTTTTCAGCGCCTGCTAAAAGCATTCTTGTTTAGATCAGCCTATTCAGGCGCTTTAGAAAGTCGAGATCGTATTTTAACTTTTTATGGCTGTGATTTTTTTCTCGATTTTAGTGCTTTTATCTTTTTCTAAACCTCTTTGGGTTTAGAAATCAAGTGGTGTATACATTTTATGAAATAATTAAATAGTAAAATGAATCTTTGCTCAGAAGCACATCTTTAATTGAAAGGTATTCAGACTGAGCCTTGGTATATTAAAGGAGGCACATTCCTGATAAGAAAGAGCCCTAGAGCCCTAGCTAGAATCACAAAACTGCAGAGCTTGGAAGGAGTCCTAAGGATCATCTAGTCCATGGGTAGGTAAACTAAGGCCCAGGGGCCGAATCTGGCCCAATTGCTTTCTAAATCTAGCCCACGGATGGTCCGGGAATCGTGTTTTTACATGAGTAGAATGTGCCCTTTTATTTAAAATGCATCTCTGAGTTATTTGTGGGGCATAGGAATTCGTTCATTTTTTTTTTTCAAAATACAGTTTGGCCCCCCCAAAAGGTCTGAGGGACTGTGGACCGGCCCCCTGCTGAAAAAAGTTTGCTGACCCCTGATCTAGTCCAACCCCCTGCATTGCAGGGACCACAACTAAAAATGTAGGTAACAATCCAACTGGAGAAACAAAGAAACCATGCTTGCCCCTTTGTCTTCAGATTAAAGCTGACCTCTCAGCTCTAAGTCCCAAGAGAGAAAGTGAGGAGTAGGGAGTTGCAAAATTGATGCAACCTGAGATTTACCACTCTAAACATCAAAGACCATAGAGATAAAGGTTACAGGGAATAGTCTGGGAAGCTGGAGGTCCCCTGTACTATCTGTCTTGACCCATGCAAAGGCTTCTCAGCAAGCTGAGCTGCATGCAAACTGCCAGTGGGAAGCCTGAGCGCAACAGCACTCTGCAATTTATTTCCCCACATTGCCTGGCATTCAGAGGTAGACTGTCCCTGGGCATGGAGGTTCTGCTGCCATAAGAAGTGGCCTGTTGAATCAGGCCAAGGGCTTTGCTATTCCTCCACTCTTGCTTTCACAATGGACAGCCAGCTGCCCCCAAAGGAGGGTCTGAGGGCTCAGCTGGCTATATGTAGCCCCACATCTGAGAAAAGTTTGGAACAGAGGTAATTTAATGCCCCCCCCCCCCCCGTTATCTTAAGCCGGCCTAAATCCTGCTGGCTCCCTATACTTAGGATTGCTCTGCCTGTGGGTTGTACATCCAACCCCCTGAAGCAATTCCATCTGTCTCCTGGCAGTCCTTCTAAATTCTAATCAAAATGCAGTTCTCCAGGCAATTACACTCACAATAAAAATAAAATGGTTTTTGCAAAAGTTGTGTCCGTGTATGTGTGTGTGTGTGTGTGTGTGTGTGAGAGAGAGAGAGAGAGAGAGAGAGAGAGAGAGAGAGAGACTTTTACATCACGCCAGGATTTGTTTGTAACATATACCTAATTTGCCCAGCCTCCTCTCCCCCCCCCCAAACTTCTTTTTGATGTAGCAATTTATTTTGCTAGCAACAAAACACGGGACTCATGGCCGCAGAGTAAACCAGTCAGTCTGAAAGCAGTTACTTCCAGGAACAAGCATATTTTCTCCCCCCTCCCCCCCCCCCCGGGTAATCTGCCATTCATTCTCTGCTGGGGCTCCTGCAGATGACACGGAACTGGCAGAAAACATTAAAGAAAACTGATTTGCTCTGGAGAGAAGCAAGACTGTGGATTAGAGGCACTTCAAGAAGCTTAAACCGCACTTTGAGTCAGACTGTAGGGAAATAAAGATGGCAGCGATAGAAGCCACCACTGGAAGAGAGAGAGAGAGAGAGAGAGAGAGAGAGAGAGATCTCTTCCTGACAACATTAAAGTCCTCGTGCAGAATTCTTTTGGGCACAGAGAACTGGAGACAAGGCATCAAGATACACCGCTCCAAGTTCTATTAAATAAAAATTAGAGCACATTCCAGGAAGGCATAATCCCTGCTGAATAGATTGTCTCATGCTAAGAACAGTCCCCAACACTTTGAAGACATCCATCTTAAAGAGATGGCTACACAACCAAAGAGGACTCATTTCCCTTTGAAGTGCCTCTATTTTATTCTTTACAGCAACAAGATGGGGAGAGGAGAGATATATGTAAGTAATAGTCCCCCAACAAAAGATACAAGTCACATTTTTGGGAAAGGGCCAGCTCACTAGTGGGACAGTTGCTAGGAAAACAGGAAGCTGCCTGAGTCAGACCACTGGTCCATCTAACTCAGTATTGCATGCACTGGCTGGCAGCAGCTCTCCAGGGTTCCAGGCCAGCTGTCTCTCCCAGCTTTACCTGGAGATGCTAGGAACATATGAAGGGTCCTTATACTCAGTCAGGCTTCTGGTCCATCTAGCTCAAGGCAGCCTGCACTGGCTGGCAGCACCTCTCCAGGATATCAGACAAGGTGCGTCTCTCCCAGTCCTACCTGCAGATTCCATAAGGGGACTGAACCTGGAACCTTCTGCATGCAAAGCAGATGCTCTACTATTGAGCCACAACCCTTCCCTTGAGCCAATCAGGTGCAGAGGAATGAGAAGAGCTGGGAAAACGAAAACTGGAGGCCTTGTCAAAGCATGGCATCCAACACCAAAGCAGCTCAAACCCTGCAACAGCAATGCTGACAGCATAGTCACAAAAGCCCTCCCTGCGATGCAGTCCAAATCATTTTAAAAAGGCATAGCACTAATGCTGCCACCTGAGACTGCGCTTCTGGGGTCAAAATACGATCTCGTTCAGCTTGCAATGATCAGATGCATTAGGAAGTGAGCAGCATATTCCCCAACTGGACTTTTAATTTCCAGATATGGAATAAAGTAAAAAAATAGAATAAATGTGCAATAAAAATATGATTGCGTGGCTCTGTAAATTTTGGCACATATGTAGAAAGAGAAGCCTAGGACAAAAAGGGGGGAAATCAGGGGTGGGAGTGGACCGCTTTTTCTGAGGTTTTGCTTTTATTATTTGTCCATCAGAAACACTTAAAATGTTAAGAACGTAGGAAAAAAAATATTAAGAGATAATTTCTCCTTTGGCACAAGTAAAACGTGTGTGTGTGTGTGTGCATATATATATATATATATATATATAGTTTTCCTCGCTCAAAATGTGAAGTATGAAGCATTGAGCCTACTTCTGAGTAAACATGCACAGGATTTCTCTGTACATTTCATAGACAAGCCAAATCGTACAACTGTACGTGTGATCTAAGTTACAAATGATGCATTTCATGTTGTCGAAAGTGGGGTTAGGTTTGTTAAGGAAATAGTGCATATATAGTCCAACTTCCCACACCATTTTCATTTTTGTCCTCTGGGAGAATAGGAGGAAACAAGACTTTTACCCCTGAAAATGTCAAAAAAATTCTGGAAGTATTACATTTCTATGCACATGAACACAGCGATTCTAAATTCCATCAGCTGCTACTTCCACGTGGCTACATCTGATGGGGAGACTGGACAGCAGAGCCCATTCCATTGGGCCGATTGCCAAACTGCCTCTAGGGCTGCCTTCCAGAAGCTCATTCATTCCAAGTGCCTTCCCCAATCTACACAGACTGCACCTCCAACAGTGCTCTCTCTGCCAGGCGACAATGATGTTATTAGAGAACCACAGGGAACTAGGAGTTCTGTGCAGGAAGCTGAGTCTGTAAGGAAGGAGGCTGCCCCTTGCTTCAAGTTCATGCCAACTGTTTTCCTCCAGAACTGCACTACCTGTCCATGCTTAGGGTGCAATTCCACCCAGTGGCTCTGTCGTGAGAAAAAACAGGATGTGCTGAATGGGCACATCCATGCTCTGACACACAATCACAAATAATGCTGAAGAAACAGCTTTAAAGAAGCCACCCCGTTTCCTCAGGGCCATTCCATCAGGGTTGGAGAGCCATATTCACTTGCAAAGGGCTGTACAATGGTAGAAGAAGAAGAAGAAGAGTTTGGATTTGATATCCCGCCTTTCACTCCCTTTAAGGAGTCTCAAAGCGGCTAACATTCTCCTTTCCCTTCCTCCCCCACAACAAACACTCTGTGAGGTGAGTGGGGCTGAGAGACTTCAAAGAAGTGTGACTGGCCCAAGGTCACCCAGCAGCTGCATGTGGAGGAGCGGAGACTCGAACCCGGTTTCCCAGATTATGAGACTACCGCTCTTAACCACTACACCACACTGGCTCTCAACTCTCTCACCACACTGGTACCTCTAGTTATGAACTTAATTTGTTCCAGAGGTCCGTTCTTAACCTGAAACTGTTCTTAACTAGAGGTGTGCTTTCGCTAATCGGGCCTCTTGCTGCTGCTGCGCTGCCAGCACACAATTTCCGTTCTCATCCTGGGGCAAAGTTCTCAACTCAAGGTAACTCTTCCAGGTTGGCAGAGTTTGTAACCTGAAGCGTTTGTAACTTGAGGCGTTTGTAATTTGAGGTACCACTGTATTCCAGTGGGCGTGGCCAGAGACAAAACTAGGCAGAGCTAAGGACGTGGACCTTGCATACAGACAACATTTCAGCAATGCAGAAGCCAGAGAGCTTGCAAGAGGCATTTTATCACAGTTTGAGAACAAATTCCAGGCAATATATGAACATGGAAAGGTTCTGTGATGGGATTTCCTTCCACCCACCCACATGACATTCATAACCAGAGCAGTATGTCACGTGTAAGCCAGTCCCCCCCAAAATTCCCCACTGCATGCACTCTTGGATGCAAAAGGGGTAAGACTGGGGTTCAAATCTTGACTCAGCCACAAAGCTCACTGCATGCCCTTAAGCCAGTCACTATCTCCCAACCTAACCTACTTGACAGGATTGTTGTAAGGATGTAATTGGGATGGTGGGGATGGGGAGAGAGCATTGAATCTGCCACTTGTCCCTTGGAATAAAGGTGGGATGTGAGAATAATAGGTACTTTTGCAGTGAAACCTGGGACACTGTAGTTTTACAATAAGATGCAATTCTCTAGAACTAAAATCCCAGGATTATTATTTGGAGGGGGGAGGGCCTGGAGAGGAGGCAGAGCTAAAACAGTTAAAATTACCCAAACTCATAGTACAGAACTGCTTTCCTTAGTGCAGGGGGGAATCTTGTGGCCCTCCAGATGTTGTTGGATTCCAACTCCCACCAGCCCCAGCCAGTAGCAAGGAAAGAGAGGAGCTGTATTTCAGCAATACCTGGAGGGTCATAGGCTCCCCAGCTCCATCTTAGTAGCTCAGAACTACAAGACTCTGCTTCCCTACTGGAGGCTCAACCAAATCCATGCCATTTGGTAGGACAAACATTTTCCAAAAGCAGGAAATTTGGGAGCCGGCCCTACTGTTAGGCAGGACATCAGATGCTGGGAAGGGGTGGGCAGTATTCACCTAAACTAGCTGGCTGGCCACAGGTGTTCCCTAAGCAATTCCTCCTCAACCAGCCTGCTGTTATTAGATGCTGCGGAGGTTGTGTTGCCAAGACCACCTCTACCTTAGGCAGCAAACTGTCTTGGGACAGTCCTGGGAAGTTTAATAACTGCTGGTTGCTTTGTGCAGTTCCAGAGAGGCACGGTGCTAGATTTTCTGTTGCAGAAGATGTGACAGGCCCTGTTGACCTTTCAAAACAGGCCAGAATTTAGCTCAAAGAAACCCCACCAATTCTAACCAGACTTAAGGAGTTCAGGTTACTGCCTTAGAGCAGACTGGCCTTTGGTTGACAGACAGAGAATTGCATTTACCCTGTGCAAAGGTGTTCCCACGATGCCTAGAGACCTGTTAGGAATTAGGAACATCTTAAGGGGTGAAACTGGTTTGAGAAATGGCAGCATCACGCACTAGGATGAAATACAAGATACATCTGCATTTTGGATAATGTATGAACATGGATTAAAAACCCAACTCTGGGAAAGCAGCGAATGCACAGACAGGGGGAGGTGTGAAGACAGTCTAAGTGTGCCATATGCATAATCCTAAATGGAAATGGACAGAGCTTTCTGGCCCCACATCACTGAGCCAGTGTGGCATAGGTGAGACAGCGTGCAGTAGTGGTTAAAGCCAGGGATGGGGAACCTGTGGGGGCCCTCCAGACGTTGCTCCCATCCTTCCCATTGACCCCACTGATGGGAGTTCTGGTTAAATACCACCTGAAGGGTCACAGGTGCCCCACCCCAGTCTGGAAGGCTCAGGGTTCAAACACTATCACCACCTCAGGCCAGCTGCTGTCACTCAACCTGATCCCACCTGTTGGGAGGATGAAATGAGGAGAACCATGTAGGCCATCTTAAAGGATAAACAGTGACCACCACATTATCAGGCCACAACAGCAGAGGAAGGGAAGGGCTGCTTCTCTCTCAGCCCCCCACAACCTGCCACTCTACCTCTGCCCTGCCCTCAGTTCGGTGGTCGCTGAGATTTTGCAGGGGCTATGAGCTGCCCTCCTTAGATCTGGAAGCCAAAGTGGGCTGAAGAGCTGGGCTCCAAGGCAGCAAGCGCATGAAGGCGGGAAGCTGCACCCCCTGGGGTGACTGCTGGGTGGGTGATTTTCCCACTCTTTTTGCTCCGCTCCCCCGTCCCTTCGGAATCAGGCCTTCGCCCGCCGCGCCGTCGCGTCAGCGCCTACCTGTCCTGTCCTGGACGCGGCAGACGACCTCCCAGCGGGCGGCAGCCTCGCGGTCCAGGCCGCGGGCCAAGGTGAGCTCTCCGGTGTCGGCGTCCAGGCGGACGGGGGCCTCCCCGGCGGGGGGAGACACGAGCTGGAAGCGGGGCGCGGCGAAGCGGGCGGCGGGGCGGAGAGTGGCCAGGAGGGTGCCGGGCCGGGCGTCCTCGGGCAGCGCCAGCGCCAGCGGGGGCTCCTGCGGGGGCAGGGCGCGTCGTCGTCGGAGCGGGGCGTCGTCGGGGGGCGGCGGCAGCTGGACGGGCTCGGGCAGGACCTCGAGGTCGAGCGGGGCGCTGAGGAGCGCGGGCCGGCCGCGGTCGCGGGCGAAGAGGCGGAGCGGGAGCGGGGCGCGCAGGTGGAGCAGGGAGCGGACCAGGACGACGCGCCCGCTGCGCGGCACCACGAAGAAGTGGGCGCTGGGCGGGCGGGCGAAGTAGCGCAGCTCGGCGTTGGCGCCCGCGTCAGCGTCCTGGGCCCGCGCCTGCCACACGGGCGCCCGCAGCGCCAGCGTCTCGGCCACGCGGAGCCGCCGCACCGACGACGAGGGCGCCGGCCCCAGGTTGGCGAAGCGGGGCGCGTTGTCGTTGGCGTCCAGCACGGCGATGCTGAGCGCGGCCAGCTCGGCGGGGGCGGCGCGGCGGTGGCAGCGCAGGGCCAGGCGCAGGGCGTAGCGCGGGCGGGCCTCGCGGTCCAGGGGCCGCCGGGTGCGCAGCCACACCTGTCCCGAGCGCGCCTGCAGCGCCGCCTGGAAGTGCCCGTGCGCCTCGCCCAGCAGCTCCAGCTGCCAGCGCCGCCCGCGCACCTTGGCGCACCACGGCTCCGGCCGCGCCAGCCGCGTCAGGGGGATGCTCAGGCCGCCCACCCGCGTCCCCGCCGGCCAGTTCTCCGGCACGTGGCCGTGGAAGGACGGGCGGCGGCGCCTCGAAGACGACCCCGCTGCCTCCGCGATGCTGCCGGCCAGAGCCCAGCCCAGCAGAAGGAGCAGCAGCGGCAGCCGCGTCGGCGAGCCCATGGCGAAGGAGGAGGAGGAGGAGGAGAAGGACCCGCCTGTCCGCCGCCTGGCCCCCCGACGAACGGACGGCCGCCTCCAGCGCCGGCGCTACTGCGACTGCCGCGGCATGCTCCTCGGCGGCGGGCAAGCGCGGGGGGAAGGCGGGGCCAGCGCGCACGGACGGAAAGCCGGTTGGTTGGCGAGAGGGAAGAGCCTCCCGGGCTGGCCAATCTGCGCTCGAGAGAGAGATTGAGAGAGGGCAGCAGGCGCCCCGTCTCCCGCGCTGCTCTCCGCACAGCGCAGCTCGCTCGCTTCGGGGCATCCCCGGCCGCTTAGGCGGGAGGGAGGTGGAGGGTGCCTTCCAGGCTCCGCCGGGGCGGAGAAGCCTGAAGGTCGCTTCACTGGGACCAGGAAGGCACGGCTGAGAGGCGCGCCGTCCTGAGCTGGCAGCGCAGTCCCAGGGACTTTCCCCCCAACGCAATTCTTTTCTTTCCCGGGAGCAGCGCTGTCAGCTGCTCGACGTTCAGCAAAAGTGGCGCAGTTCTCTCGTATCAGGCAGGAGAACACCAGCTTCGAAAAGGACACCTGCTGCGTTTGAGGGGCACCTTGGATACCTGCCCTGCTGGCTCCCCTCTTTACTGTCTCTCTTTCCGTGGGAAATCACTGTGATGTTAGCGCCAGAAGAAGCTGCTTTATGGCAAGTGAGGCCACTGGTCCATCTAGCTCGGCATTGTCTACACTGACTGCCAGTGGCTTCTCCAAGTGTTTCAGGCAAGGGGTATTCCCAGCCTTATCTGAGGAAGCCACTGGGATTATTTTATTACATTTACTGGTGACTCTAAGTGACTTACAGTATATAAAGAAACAGATACATTAAACAAAAAGAAAGAAAACAATGCAAAATCTAGAAGGCAATTGGATTTTTTAAAAACTGGATTGAACCAGGGATCTTATTCATGCCAAGCAGATACTCTGCCACTGAGCTACCAGCCTTCCCCATAGTTTTGCATTTTGGGAATGTGTCTTGTAAACCACCCTGGGTTTGTTACTGAAGGGTGAGGCTGAAATACCTTGCACTGCAATACCTATACTAACAATAAAACCTAGCTCCTAGCTTTCATGTACTTCTGGGTATCAGCCCTGCCAGTCACTCTGACCCCCAGTCTCTGGATTCAGAAGAATGTCTTTTCAGAAGCAAATCCAATTGAGTTGAATGGGATTTACTCACTTGTAAGAGTATGCACATGCACATAAAATTAATTTATCCCTGTCACATAATGATAAACTTGCACGTCTCTGTAAATCTGCGTTTTTTCAGTCTAGCCTTTTCCACAAGCACTTTCACCAGAGGTGAGCGAGGGCCAGGAGAGGTACAGTCTACACAAATTATTTTCTCTTTTTTTAAGTCTGTGTTTTTCCTTTCCTATTCAGCATATTCTGATTCCCTCTCCACTCTGCCCCACCTTTCCTGCTTCAGAAAGCAAATAAATCCCATTCCTAGTTTCTAATAGGAATAATCCTCAAGCATGTCCAATTCAGCCCCTTCTCACTGCCACCTGGAGGCTGCTGCTGTCTTTACAGCTCAAACCAATGAGCCACACACACCCCACGCCCCCCAAAACGCCCTCCTTTCCCTCTCTCAGCTCTGCAGAGGGGCAAAGACTGTCCCTGTCCAAGAATGGTCATAGGTGGCATGTTAGCCATAGCTGGTCAGGGTCACTCCTAGCCACTAAGGTTACCTGAGCCTCAAGGGACAAACCACACACCTGTTTCTTCGTGAGGCCCCCTTCCAAAGCAAGTCAACCTCCTCATCTCCTGCTCCTCTTCTTCCTCTTCATTGCTAAAACCATTTGCTTGCCAAGCAGATTGCCAGTGCACAAATAGCCATTGTAACCTACGATTCATCACCACCACCACTGCCATTGTCTGAGGTAGAGTGAGAGGCAGATGAACAAGCAAGCAGGCTTAGGGAGCTCTTGCCAGTGGTGCCCCCTGTTTGGGTCTTGCACCCTCAGCAACTGCCCGACCTTTCTGACCCTTGACACCAGCCATGGTGCAAGCTGCTTTAGAGACCATTTTGTCAAAAGCTGAAGTGAATAAGCCACGTTCATTTCCCCCTTGTGTTTGAAATCCTAGCTAGCTCTTTTCCTCTGCTATTCTTTTTAACAGAAAGACAGTCGGAAGCGTTTTGAGTTGTAAGTTCTGCCTTTTGTTTTAATTTCAGGACATCAGAGAAGTTCCAAGGAGCTTTTCGTAAACCTGTTTTGTCTACTTTAATTGAAGCAGTTTAATCCTGAAGACGAGCCCGTGGTTGGCCTGTGTTGTCTTGACTTGACGTCTTTGCTTATTTGCTGTAAACATTAAACTCCCATCATACTCTTTTTTTTTAATCTTTCCTTAGATTTAAGTCCCTGCCTTTGTTTGGATTTTGATTTCCAAACCTGGCTCGTGCATCCGTTGTCTAAATCATAAGCACGACTCTCTCGCATGGAGCTATTAATAAATCACAAACAGAATTTTATATAAAATATTACTGAAGTGTTCCTTTAATAATGTTCTTGGCTTCTTAACACAGAAGCAGCTTCATCTGATTCCCCGACTGCCTGGGAAGAAAGAAATGGTTACATAACATCAAAGCAGGTCTTTGAGAAGGGGACACACACCAGTCAAAAAAACCTCTGAGGGCTCTCAGCCCCTCCCTCCTTTTCAAAGTCACCTTTAAGTTGAGATGCTGAACTTTTGATAACAAGTTATTTTTGGAGAAGTTTTGCTCCTTTTCACTCTTGCTTGCGGCATCTGGAAATGTTTCCCGTCTGTCTGCTTCATGCATTCATGTTCTGTATCTATATCAGGGGCGGGGAACCTCTGGCCAGTGGCAAATTTCAGCAGTGCCCTGTGCAACACCAAAGTGCCACACCCCCTGCCTCTTGCTTTCCATTCTACATCATACTTGCGGCACCCCTAAGGCTCTGCACCCAGTGCACTCCCCTAAATCATAGGTGTTTTGCCTGACTGGACTATGCCCTTAAAGGTAAAGGGACCCCTGACCATTAGGTCCAGTCGTGACCGACTCTGGGGTTGCAGCGCTCATCTCGCTTTATTGGCCAAGGGAGCCAGCGTACAGCTTCCGGGTCATGTGGCCAGCATGACTAAGCCGCTTACCTTCCCGCCGGAGCGGTACCTATTTATCTACTTGCACTTTGACGTGCTTTCGAACTGCTAGGTTGGCAGGAGGCTATGCCCTTAAACACACATAAATGCTTGTTGCTGGTCTGGGTGGAGGATGAAGATGTGTGTAGAAACTGGCCTTTGGCATTTGTTGCTCCACCCACTATTTTTCCAGGACCTCACAACTACATTTCCCCAGTGGTGCCAATGCACACTAACTCCTCCCCTACCTTACAAGAGCCCTGTAAGGTAGGACAGTTCTGTTTGTCTTCTGTTGCAGTGCCTGAGCATGAGATGGAGGGAGTGGTGCCCTGAGTGTGAGTTGAAGCTGGACTCCTTGGCCAACTCCTCTCAGCTGGCCTCCACAGTTCTTGGAACACAGTTGCAGGAATTGGGGGGGGGGGCATATTGGCGACGTCACAGGCAATGGCTTATAGGTGCTTACCATGACTGGGTTTTTCACAACACATTGCTTAACCTTTCTTCCTCCTCCCAGAGCTCCCTCAGGGACAGATGAATGTATGTGTATTTTCAGGGCAGCAAAGGTGAATTTAGGCTCCCTTCAGTGCACGTAAAAATGCTGCATTTGCCTCTGCCCTAAATTGTTGCTAGTGCAAATATTCTGGCGTAGCCGATTTGTGGATCTATCTGGCTGTAAGTATTACTCTAGCCCTAAACCATCCTAGCCCTTTTTCACTCTCTATTCTCCCTCCCACTGAGATTGCCAGATGCTTGCTATGACAAAGCCGCAAGGCCCTGTCATGAAAGATTAATTTAGGTCCCCAAATCATTGAATCTTTGTTCTTCATGAGTGACTTAGCAATTGATAATATTAAGACAGCTGTTAATTAACCATTAATCACATTCTTTCCCTGACACAGCATTTGGTTTTTTTGTTTTGTTTTTCCAGATCACATTTCATTTTTGCTTATATAATTAGGATGAAACACAAAGGGGGTAATTTCTACATGCACCTAAACAAAATTGCAGGTGTGCAATGAGGGCTTCCTTGTCAAGGGTAAAGAAGGGATGTCCCTCACCTGTCCTGGCCATTGTGCATCCTTGAATTCTGTCAGATGGCTCATGGCAAGCTGGCATTATATGATACAAGGCAATACTTGCTTCTCCTTTGATCAAGAGCAGCGCTTGCCTCCAGTTAGAACATGCAGTAAAGGGCATCTCTCCGTGATTTTGCAGCAGCAAGGATGAGTAGAAGTTGCAAATGGTGGTTTGGCAACGCATGTGCGCTGTGGCTCAGAGGCCATGTCGCTTAGCAAAGATGGAGCATGATCCAGCGGTCATCCTTTCCATTTTTAATCCTTGCTGCTTCTTTAACTGTGGATCCATTTGAATGGTAGAGCAACAACTAAAAAAAATTACTTTTATGACCTTGAAATATCAGCTGCTTGTTGTGTTTGTTTTTGTTTTTTAATTTTAAAAAACTTACACTTCATGGCTTTAGTTGGGAAATTCTGGGGGGATTTTTGCCAGGGACTCACCGTGGCTGCAGCACCATGTTGTTGTTGTTGTTTAGTCGTGTCCGACTCTTCGTGACCCCATGTTCCAGAGCACGCCAGGCACTCCTGTCTTCCACTGCCTCCCTCAGTTTGGTCAAACTCATGCTGGTAGCTTCGAGAACACTGTCCAACCATCTCGTCCTCTGTCGTCCCCTTCCCCTTGTGCCCTCCATCTTTCCCAACATCAGGGTCTTTTCCAGGGAGTCTTCTCTTCTCATGAGGTGGCCAAAGCTTCAGGATCTGTCCTTCCAGTGAGCACTCAGGGCTGATTTCCTTAAGAATGGATGCGTTTGATCTTCTTGCAGTCCATGGGACTCTCAAGAGTCTCCTCCAGCACCATGGAGAGCTCCAAGTGACTGACTCGCTTTAGCAAAGGCTGAGGGTGAAGTGGGGCCTTAGGAGAGTCTTTCTGCAGCTTACCTTTCCCAAGTTCTGCCACCTTGGCCTAAAGCACAGGTGGGGGAGCTGTGGCCCTCCAGGTGTTGCAGGACCCCAGTTGCCGACAGCTCCAGCCAGCATGACCAGTGGTCTATATTCACACAGAGCTGCATCTTGCCCAGTCTGCAGTTTCAGAACATAAGAAGAGCCAGCTGGATCAGGCCAGAAGGGGCCCATCTAGTCCAGCATCCTGTTCTCACAGTGCCTGAACAGATGCCTGTGGGAAACCCGTAAGCAGGATTTGAGCATAAGAGCACTCTCCCTTCCGGTAGTTTCCAGCAACTGGTCTTCAGAAGCACTGCCATCTCCAACTGTGGGAGGCAGAGGATAGCCATTCTGGCTTAGCAGTCATCAATAACCCTCTCCTCCATGAATTTGTCTAATCCTCTTTTAAAGCCATCCAAGTAGTGGTCATCTCTGCCTCCTGTGGCGGTGAGTTCCACGGGTTTACAATACTTCCATCATATCCTGAAGACACACTTCTTTACTCTGACCCACCCCATCCTTCTGATTTCAAATTGTTTTGTCAGATTTTCATACTGCGTATTTACACTGGCGTAAAGTCGCTATGGAATCTGATGTAATAAATACAATACAATAAGATTCATCATTCTGGGCTGAAAGGAGGTTAGTAGCAAAGCTTAGCTCACCTCTGCAGTCAAGTGGGAGGAAGAACACGCCTGCTAAATCCAATGTTGATGGGCTCTGGCTGGTTTACTAATGCAAGCTTGGTGAGCTCTCTCTGCATCTTTTAAAACTGTTGTCGAAAAGCAGGAGAGAGTTGTAGAGGGAGAGGTGGGGGAAAGAGAGAACCAAACTACATGTAAACTGGGTTAAGAGGAACCACGGGTGCAGCGGGGGGGGGGGGACGGGACACAACACAAAATTCCTCCTTCAGAGTGCAGCAGCACTCCTGGATTTGCATTAAATGCCTCCGTTTCTCCAGAAGACCTGCTTTCAAAGAGATGACAAGAGAAGTCCATTAGAATCCCAGCTTAGGTATTTGAAGTCAGGAGCATGTGCACTCCAGCAGACTGATGTATTAGGGTCACGTTGTGACATTTCCACTAAACTGAGGGGGTGGAGAATCAAAACAACACCAGCATATTTTTTTTACATAAAAAAAGTAGAAATGGGAATGGAGCAGGGGGGCGGGGATTTAGTACTGATGAAATTTGGGATGAAAGAAGATCTGTCCTAATGTTGTCCTAATGGCAGTCACAAAGCTAGGCCTCTTGAGCCCCACAGCACATTGCCCCAAAGAGGAACAACCTCACCAAAACAAGAGGGCAGAAGAGGATGATTTGCATGAGTGTGACTGAGGCTGCTTTGTATGCACAGGTGCGAATCTGGAAAGGTTTACTAAGGGTTGCATCCAACTAAGAGCAAACCCAATGAAATTAGTGGACCTAAGTCATGTTCATTAACAGGACTACTCTTGAGCAGGGCTGATATGACACTATACTTTTAAGCAAAATGCAATACAGCTCACTAGGGTGACCAACTAGTAGCCATTGACAGCACTCTCCTCTTTTAAAGCCATCCAAGTTGGTGGCCATCACTGCCTCCAGTGGGAGGGAGTTCCATAGTTTAACACTGCGCTGTCTGAAGAAGTGCTTTCTTTTGTCTGTTTTGAATCTTCCGACATTCAGCTTTATTGGATGTCCACGAGTTCCAGCGCTATAAGAAAAACCTCTTCTCCATCCACTTTCTCCATGCCACACATAATTTTGTAAACTTCTATTATGTTGCCGCTTCTCACCTTTTCTCCAGAATAATCTTCTTGCAGCTGCTTAACAAATATATTTTATAGTCCCTTGTCCTAATCGAAAAGACAAGACACAAACGGGAAAGGGCAGTGGCGTAGCGTGGGTTGTCAGCACCCGGGGCAAGGCAAGTAATTTGCGCCCCCTAACTCTCACTCTGAGTGAGTGAGCCAGGTAGGGGCAGAGAGCTGCGAGTGCGAGCGCCCCCCCCAGATGTTGCGCCCGGTGCGGCCAGGCCCCCCCCCCTGCACCCCCCACGCTACGCCACTGGGAAAGGGGGCTGTGAGAGAGGAAGAAAAATGAAGATTGCCATGTTCTTGTAATACCAGCTGGAATGGGGACAGCTCAAGGAAGAGGGGAGAGAGAGAGAGAGAGAGAGAGAGAGAGAGAGAGAGAGAGAGAGAGAGAGAGCGCTGATAGAAAATCCCTGCAGTCCGTTTCTATTGCCCAGTGGAACCGAATGGGAGAATGAACACTCCCCTTGAAATAATAAGCTTGGCAACATCTAGATTGTATGTATTCCAGTGCTTCATTTTTACCTGCGTGATTGACGAAAACACCTTTTATGTCAGACTGCCATGCTCCTGGATTTCCAGCACCCTTGCAAATTACACTTGGACGTGTTTCAAGTCTTCCTCTTGAAGTTGAGGCTTGTCAAAGCGACTATCCAGACTGGGTGGCAGAAGAAGCCATTAGAGGGTGTGCTAATTTGGGAAGGCACTTTTATATTTCCGATGGGAATTAGCATGTACGTCACCCCAAGTGACACAGTGCCTATCACTGCAAAGATCTAAGTTTAGTGAACAATAGGGGACCACCCATAACCCAAAGGTATCAGCGCTGCACTATGCAGCCTGTATTTTATGTCAGGTTCACATTCTTATGTTTCCTGTTCTAGCCAAATGCCATGACAAACAAGTATCAGGCAACAGTATTAATAAAAAAATACAGAGCATAAAAATCCATAATATAAAAAAATGCATTGCAGAGTTACTGAGCATTAAAACAGTTTCCTTTATGCATCTCTGACAGCTCCAATTCTAACATTATTTTGCCCTTAAAAAATCCAATTTGCCATTATCCATGATGTAAGTTACCAGAGACAACAACAAACTCAAATTCAGCTTGATCACAGATTAAACCTCCAAATCACCGCAGCAATTTATAGCAATTTTATCTAACTCCTTTTTCCTGATTTCCCTTTTCTTTTCTTTCTTTTTGCAGTTGATGCATAGAGGGCCACTCTGTGTGTTATAAATCCAGTGCTATTTTTCTAGAAAAAGAGGTACCAGAACATGTGTCAATGGTGCCCACCTGAGAGGTGCTGGAACTGAGTTCCAGTGAGCGCCAGCTGAAAAAAAAAAGGCCTGTGCAAATCTATTATTGTCACTCAAAAGAAACCGGGCCATTTCTGCCAGGGTGTGCCTGCTTTCTTGCTTGCTTGCATGAACAAAGGTTTCAGAAAGCAGTCTCTTGGGCCTCTATATAAGGGGCATGCCAACGGATAATAAGTGATGTCTTCCACCTGAGGTTGACCACAACCTGTCTGAGTATGGGACCATGTTGTAGCAGCCATTCAATACTGCAATGGGCATCACTTGGAAACACAGCTCAATAAAGGCAGTTCATAAGGAAACTGGTGAGCATTTTGTCAGATAACTAGCTCTAAAATGCTCCGCTTTCAAGAGTGGGTACCGAGGGGGAAATTTGGCGTTTCTAATTAGTTGTAGGTCCCTTGTAGATTCTACCCAGAAGAACCAATTCTTTACTAGACACTCAAAGTCAAAACAGAGCTCAGTTCTGGAAGTATTTTAAGTCTGGAATCAAAGCAGCTCCAGAGCAATGAAAACACCTGCTGATATTTTAATGGAACTTAACATCTCTTATTTGGAAGTTAGGAACCCAAGTATTTTCAAATGGGTGACATAACTGTTTGAGCCAATTTACTGGTCTTTATTGTCTTTTGAAGTACACATTTTCCCAGGCTTGAAGCCAATTGGGAGGGATGCTAATTTGGGGTGGGGTGGGGGCCATATCTCAGTGCTGGAGGATGTACTTTGACTGCAGAAGGCACTGCAATCACATCTCCGAGATCTACAGGTAAGAATGATTGGTAGTAGCAGGTGATCTGGACTCCCAGCTAGGGCTGACTGCAGGTTTGGCATTTGGGAGGGGGGGATGTCCCCTGGCAGGTACACTGCTGGGTACTTAAAAGACTTGAGACATAAACTCATCACACAAATCTGCACAATATTTGCAAATATATCTGTATGCTTACCCTAATTACAAACATAAGTGTGTGTGTGTGTGTGTGTGTGTGTGTGTGTGTGTGTGTGTGTGAATAGACAACTCAAAGAACAACAAATATTACAAAAACGTGTCTTCAGCATATGGCAGAAACAGTTAAGCTATGGAACAGTAATGGTCACCAACCTAGATGGCTTTAAAAGAGTAGACAAATTCACGAAGGAAAATGAGGATAGCGGCAGCTACTAGCCATGATGGCTATGCCTTCATGGCCCGAGGCAGCAATGCTTCTGAAAAACAGTTGCTGGAAACCACCAGGATGAGAGTGCTCAAATCCTGCTTGTGCTCAAATCCTGCTTGTGCAGAACAACAGACCCCTACTTGTGGGCTTCCTTCTGCAGGGGCATCTACTCGGCCACTGTGAGAACAGGATGCTGGACTAGATGGGCCATTGACCTGATCCAGTAGACTCTCCTTATGTTCTCATTTGTAAAATACAAGTGAGATTGTATTATTGCATGCCACCTGAATCTCTTAAGTGGTGCAAGATTCCAGGTGTTCCAGGCACTTACCCAGAGTCTGTGTTTCCTATTGGATATGAGGGACAACAGATTGATATGGTTTATTTACACATATATACAACCTGAGCCTACAATGAAGGGGTTCACAGCATCAGCACCCCCAAAGCTTCTTGTTACTGGTTCCAAGAATTTAGGCGTGTCTAGAACCCACTGCGGGAGGCAGTGGAAGACAGAAGTGCCTGACGTGCTTTGGTCCATGGGGTCACGAAGAGTCGGACACGACTAAACAACTAAACAACAACAGAACCCACAAATCCATAACAGTATGTTTAGTTCATCCTTCCAGAACTGTTGCAGCAAGGATGACTAAAAAGTACTGAGGCAAAGTGCTTTGAATAGGGGGGGGGGGGAGATGAGAGGAGGAAAAATGCTGTATAAATGCTGAACACTATGATGATTAACTTGAATCCTTGATGGTTGACAGCTCCCATATATGTGCTGGCGACGCTCGGTACATATGTCTCGCTGACCCACATGTGTTTCCAAGATATTAAACACAAGCTGCTCTTGATGAGCACTCCTACGGTGACGGAGAAGGAGCTAAACTATGGGATAAAGCAGCTTGGCTTTCATTCAAAGATGAAGCGGCTGCTCTAAATCTGTAATTCTGTCTGGGTGTTTGCAAGCAAGAGCAATTCAGCAGCACACACTTATCTGGGAAGCAGCAGAAAGCATTGGTTGTGTGCATCCCTTTCTCTGTTTCTGTCCATAGCCCCATATCCTGCATCCTGTCTGCCATGGATGCTTTGGGAGATGATCAGGAGTCATACCAGAGCCACTTAAGAGCACGCTCTGCATGGTGTCTGTAATAGCATGGGGAGGCGTTGATCCCCAGCCTCTGAACGCATGATTAAGTCTGGCCTGGCCACCTCTTTGCTCCCCCCTACTCCAGATTTCCAAGCATCTGTTGAGAGGTGGTAATGCTGGGCTTAGCGGCAAGGTCGGAGGCCACAGATGACCAGCATTTCGTACAGTTGCAGGAGGCATATGGTGAGCTTGTAATTGGTTGCTGCAGGGATCCCAGTTGTCTGAATCTAGCTTGTCAAGGCATATCTCTGTTGCAGTTGTTGTAGTTGTTGATAATAATAATAATAATAATAATAATAATAATAATAATAATAATATCATCATCATGATATTATTATCAATATTAGTTTTCTATCCTGCCCTTCCTCTCAGAGCAGCCCAGAGCTAAAAACACAAAACAATATAACTAAAGGGAAAGCAACAGGTTATGTGAAACTTTCAAAAACAGTTAAAGACACCTGAAATCATTGAGAACATCTAAAGCACACAAAACAGTCATGTATTCTTGCAGCTGATAATTTCTAGATGATGGAGAGCAGCATCTTTCAGTCATTCGATGCCGGGGTGTAACATTTTTAAATTCCTCCTGAAGGCGAGTAAAGAGGGGGCCACACACACCTCATTGGGGAAGGCAATCCTCAAAAGGAAGCCACCACTGAGAAGTCTCACTTGTGGGTCAGCACCCAGAGTCAACCTGCTAGTTGTAGGGCCTGAGATGGTTGATACTTGGGGAGGCACTCTTTAAGTTCTTGGGTCTCAAGCTGTTAAGTTCTTGGGTCCGCAAGTGATAACACCTTGAATTGGACCTGGTCGCTCACTGGCTAGCAGTACAGAGCTTTCAGGACTGGTAGCACGTGGGAACTTGAGAGAAGATACTCAGACACTCATCCAATACTCAGTGTGCTGCATTCAAGCACAGTGGGTTAACTGTGCACTGTCCCCTCAAACACAGCTGAGCCTTCCCTTTCCCAATCCCCAGATATGTGCATATTGGATCACTTCCAAGGGTCCATAGAGGAAGCCTTGTCTGAGAACCCCCAAAATCCTGTTGCTGGGTTTATCTTTTAAAGCAGGGATGGGAAGCCCAGCTATTGCTAGGCTCACCTCTGCCCCAGTCAACATGGCCAGTGGTCATGTGCAGTTCATAAGGCAGAAACAGTGACAAGCTTTAAAGTCCCGCCTACTTAAGCAGGCATTCCCGGCTCATGAAATCCATCACGTTCTGTTTTATTATTTATTGATATTTAACTGTATGTTTTATTGATGACTCCTCTGTTTGTACTGACGTATTTTGTTGTTGTTGTTTGGTTTTAAATGTTGTATGTACACTTTTCTTTTTCAAATTATCTTCCTGTGCTTTATGTAAACTGGTTAGGGATTTTGCATATTAAATGGTATATGAATATGATGATACTGATACTGAATGAGGAAGCCTGTCAAGGTGTCGGCCAAGATAGTTATATGGAGCCTCCATTTCCAGGACCACTATACCTCTGAATGTCAAAAACTGGGAGCATGATAGGGTAAGTCTGAAAGCTGCTCTGTGCTGAGTTCATCAAGTTACGTATTGTCCGTATACAGACTGGATGCAGCTCTCTAGGCTTCAGAGTTCAGGCAGGAAGTAGCCTTTTTTCTGAGCCCTTCAGCAATGGCTGAAGGGCTGCTGAGTCTGTGTCCTGCTTGTTTGATGCTTCCTGGAGGCATCTGCCAGCCATGGCTGGGAAAGAGACTGCTGGAGAAGATGGACTGTCGGTCTGATCCAGCAGGGGCTCTTCTCCTGTGACATCTGTCTCCCAAAATCCGTCTCGCAGTTCTTCATTGGTGTTGACCTTCTTGTGACATTAAAAGTGATGTCCTTCAGAGGCTCCCAGCTAATAGGCTCACTCAAGTCAAACTTGTTTAGACGCAATCTTTTAAATAAAGAAATAAAGTCTGTAAGAAAGAAGAAGAAAAAAACCCAAATGCCAAGGAAGACACACTGAGCCACAATTCTGGAACGAAACACTCAGATTACTGCGGCATTTTCAAGGAGAATCAAAGCATATGGTGGCATAATGGAGCATGAATTTACAGCAGCAAAGATGTACGCTACAGATTAAAGCTTCATCTGGGAGGACAGAACTGCTGTGCAGCAGAAAACTCCCAGCTCTTGCCTTTGCTCCAGCCTGTACCAGACAGCAAAATAATGATTTTGGTAGAGCGAGGGCTCCCTCTGCTGGCGATAAGATTGTGCTCTTGTTTATCCACCCCTCCCCAACCTTTTAAGAACACAAAAAGAGCCCTGAAGTTAGATCAGGCCAAAAAGGGCCCATCCAGTCCAGCATCCAGTTCTCACAGTGGCCAACCAGATGCCTGCGGGAAACATGAAAGCAGGATCCAAGAACAAGAGCACTTCCCCCTCCTGTGGCTTCCAGCAACTCATATTCAGAAGCATTTAATGCCACCCTCATGACTAATGACTACTGACCAGTAACCATCTCTTAACCTAACCTGCCCATCTAATGCAACATCCAGGTCTGCAAACAGGACCAGAGCACAACAGCCACTCTCCCCTCCAGGGGTTTCCACCAACTGGTGTTCAGATGCATGCTGACTCTGACAGTGGAGGCTGCTGTTTAGTCTTTTAGTCGTGTCCGACTCTTCGTAACCCCATGGCACGCCAGGCACTGCAGTCTCCCACTGCCTCCCGCAGTTTGGTCAAACTCATGCTGGTAGCTTCGAAGACACTATCCAACCATCTCGTCCTCTGTCATCCCCTTCTCCCAGTGCCCTCAATCTTTCCCAGCATCAGGTGGCCAAAGTGCTGGAGCCTCAGCTTCAGGATCTGTCCTTCCAGTGAGCACTCAGGGCTGATTTCCTTAAGAATGGATGCGTTTGATCTTCTTGCAGTCCATGGGATTCTCAAGAGTCTCCTCCAGCACCATGGAGAGCTCCAAGTGACTGACTCGCTTTAGCAAAGGCTGAGGGTGAAGTGGGGCCTTAGGAGAGTCTCTCTGCAGCTTACTTTTCCCAAGTTCTGCCACCTTGGCCTAAAGCACAGGTGGGGGAGCTGTGGCCCTCCAGGTGTTGCAGGACCCCAGTTGCCGACAGCTCCAGCCAGCATGACCAGTGGTCTATATTCACACAGAGCTGCATCTTGTCCGCTCTGCAGTTTCAGAACATAAGAAGAGCCAGCTGGATCAGGCCAGAAGGGGCCCATCTCCTCCAGCATCATAATTCAAAAGCATCAATTCTTCAGCAATCAGCCTTATTTCTGGTCCAGCTCTCACTTCCATACATCACTTCTAGGAAAACCATAGCTTTTAATATACGGACCTCTGTTGGCAAGGTGATGTCTCTGCTTTTTAAGATGCTGTCTAGGTTTGTCATTGCTTTTCTCCCAAGAAGCAGGCGTCTTTTAGAACATAGCCATTGTGGATCCTAGCCATAGAAAGCCTAATCCAGTGTTTCCCAAACGTGGGTATTCATCAGTCTTTGGACTACAGTTGCCATCATCCCTTACCACTAGTCCTGCTAGCTAGGGATGATGGGAGTTTTAGTCCAAAAAAACAGCAGGAGATCCAAGTATGGGAAACGCTGAATCCTTAGCGGCAATGAATGAACATAAGAAAAAACCTGAAGCTGCATTTGGCTGAAGGGAGCTCAACTAGTCCAGCATCCTCTCCTCCTAGTGGCCAATCAGACGGCCACTATGGAAAGCCCATAAGCAGGACTCGAGCGCAAGAGCACTCTTCCCCTCTTTCTGGATCCCCGACAACTGACATCCAAAGGCAAAAGGCCTCCAACATGAAATGTGCTTGTCCTATCAGTCTTAAGGGCTTAACTACACAAGGGGTCTGTGCACTTTCACAGCTCCAAAAAAAGAGGAAGTTCATCAATAAAAAGGAGAGCTAATAATAGGACACAAATCTGTATAAAACTTACATACATTTATACATTTTCTCTACATCCCCCTGCTGTTGCAACTCAAGCTCTTGGCATTTCCCTCCTTCCTTCACTGGAGGTTTTTAAGCAAGAGGTTGTATGCCCATCTGCCAGGGATTATTGATCTGGTGGTTCCTGCAGGGGTTTAGACTAAATGATCCTTAGGGGTCCCATCTAACTCTTCGATTCTATGATTTTACGACATGTATATTTGCAGTTTGCATTTTTTTGTACAGAAAGTATTGATCTGATATGTAGAGGTCTTCCCTATTCTAATTAATTCAAGAGGGTTCAGGAAGTTTCTGTGTGAAAAGGAACAAGCAGAAGGTTCATGATGTTTGGGTTATACCTTCAGAGAAGCTGAGTACAGCTGGCTTAAACTGATTCTCTTATCTCTTTCTGTCAAGGTCATGCGGATGATAATAATAGGCCAGGAGGAGCCTGGGTTTCACTTTTCTCTTTCTGTCTTTCTCTCCTTTTGGTGTGGTGTTCAATACATAGTATGCTTAGTTGTTAAGGTTTAGTCTTATTATAAGATATTGTAAGTTAAAGTCAAGTCTGCTGCACCTGGATTTCTTATGGACAGTGCCAATCCTGAATGTATTGGATTTGTGACCATTCTTCTCCTTCTTTGGCGATCGCTCGTAGCCTTCAGTAGCAGTAAAGCTCTGCTGGATGAAATACAGTGGTACCGCGGGTTAAGAACTTAATTCGTTCCAGAGGTCTGTTCTTAACCTGAAACTGCTCTTAGCCTGAGACACCATTTTAGCTAATAGGGCCTCCCGCTGCCGCCGCGCAGCCGGAGCACGATTTCTGTTCTCATCCTGAAGCAAAGTTCTTAACCCAAGGTACTATTTCTGGGTTAGCGGACTCTGTAACCTGAAGTGTATGTAACCTGAAGCGTCTGTAACCCGAGGTACCACAGACCTATGGTCTGTTTTGGGAGAATCTTGCAACGTGTTTAAGTTTTTACTCTGCTAACTATATGTCGGAGTTCTGCTCTGGATCAATAGTGAGCAGAATTTCATGACAGTATTGGCAGAGCTACATCTTATTGGACTCAGTGGGCGCTTACGGTAACTTCTGAGTAGGCTCTGTAAGCAAGCAGGCTTATACCAACTTTCTCTCTCTCTCTTAAGCTCAGCTGGTAGAGCGCGAGACCCTTACTCTCAGGGTCGTGGGCGAAAGATTCCTCGTGAAAACCCTCGTGGTCTGATTCTATTGATGGGCTCTTCCTTTGGTCTGTTCGGCGCTCGGCTTCCGCTGCCTGTACTAGAATTCCTCCTCTCGGTGCGTGATTGCGTTGGCCTCGCCTACTCTTGCGCCGGCGCACTGACGCGAACGGGAGAGATTGAAGAGAGAAGCGGCCCCGCCCACGTCGCGCGTCACCGACGTCTCGTTGTCTCTAGCCATGGCGGACGAGGAGCTGGAGGCGCTGCGCAAGCAGAGGATGGCCGAGCTGCAAGCCAAGCACGGGGTGAGCGGAGCGGAGGGCGCCGGGCCTGGACCGTCCCCTCACACGCGGGCGGACGTCGCCTTCGGCGCTTCGCACAGGCGAGGCCCCTCTGGCTGGCCGGCCAGGGGAAGGGCGGGCCTGGGCCTTCGGTTTTAATTGCATGGCGCTAGTCCTCACTGCGGGCTCAGGGCCACCTCAGGCGTGGGAGGCAAGGCGGGAGGGGCGCAGAGACCACCCTGGGAGAAGTCAGAGGAAGAGACCCGTGTTTTGTGTTTTATGCACGTCTGTATATATATATACACACACACACGTGTTGGGATTATTTCCAATGCTACATATCTACTCAGGAAACCCATTGAGTACGCTCACGAAAGTGTATATACAGGGATGGCAGCATATCTCTTTATTTTCAGGGTTTCCACTTCTTTTTTTTCCAGCAAAAAAACCCCCAAAGCAGCTTACATCTAATATTAACACAAACATCTCCCTTTTTAAAAAATGAATGAAGTTAACCAGTTGAAAGAGAGAAAACAAGGAATGATGGTGCTGTCTGGTTTGGTTTTTTTGTGTTTACCCTATGTGGGCTTTTGTGCATGATTGTTGTCAACCCTAAGTCTCCCCCCCCCCCCCGAAAAAAAAACATCTTTATCTGTGTAACCACCATGGGAGAGGTAGGTTAGGCCCAAGGTGGCCCAGCTGAGGGGGGATTTGAACCTGTGTCTCCATGGTTGTATTCTGACATTGGTTATGCCACACTGGCTCTGAGTGGGAGGGAGCAGGGGTTCTGTGATTTGGTCACTGTCTGGAAATAGCGCTCAGTGATTGTCAGTCCCAGCACCAAATGCAGCTCTTGGAAGGTTCTTAAATGACTTTGCTCCACTGCCCCACACCCAGTTGCCAACCTGGAGAAGGGGCTTGGGTAGAAAGCACTTGTCAGTCATCCACCAAGGTGGGCCTGTCAAATCTAGTCATTGACTAGGAATCTAGAGCAAGCCTTTGCGAAAACATTACTGGTACACAACATCTCTTTTGCCAGCTCAGCTGTTCTTATATGCCCATTTGTGGCATCAAAGGAAAAAAAGAAACTTCTTTGAAGTTTTCTTGCCTGGTGACCCACAGGCAATTCTTACCACAGTTTGCAGGCATGTATTAAGTAACTTGTCCATCTGTGGGGCTGAAGAATAGCTACTTTCCCATCTTGATTGGTAGATTCTATATTACCTGAAGGTTGCGTACTTCAACACCCTCAAAAGTTGACTCTCATCATTTAGGATCTAGTGCCTTCTCCCTACCTGGGAGCAGTAATAGTTGTGCATTTATGAGTCTTTCTGTATGAGAACAGTCCTGGCCTTATATGTGTACTTTACCGCTAGTTAGTTAGTTAGTTAGTTAGTACTTCCTCAGTAGTGCTATGCTTTACTGCTAAACAGGTTCTTATTTCTAACATTTCAGGATCCTTCCAGTGACATCGCACAGCAAGAAGCAAAACAGAGGTAACAGAGGGGATGAAAACAAAAGCCACATTTTCAGTAGACTGATAACCCTTTATTACGTCGTGTACAGTAGCGGGGAGAAGGCACCCCTTCACATCTTAGGATTGTTTTTTTGCTAGTATGATTGTATCCTGTAATCAGTATAACCGCATGACTGGAAGCATGTTGTGAGATACATCTACTGGGAGTCATCCAGATTCATGTCTCTGCAGGTGTGATGGTGGGATAAAATTAACTTTTAATATAATAATAAAAATAAATTTATAGGAAAAATGAAGGTGAAACAAATAAACAGCAACAGAGGTATGGGCTGCCATGTTTGCATTTATTATTAAATTAAGTGTGATATAGAGACAGAAACAGAAGAGACACAGAACATTGGGACCAGTAGAGTTTCCCCCCTTTTTGTCATTCTCCTTAAATAAGGTTCCTATCCTTTTTGTCTTTATTAGATCTTTACAATGCACATACTCTTCTAAATGGGTGTGTAATCTTCCTGCATCAAGAGCCCACTGTTAAACAAGTGAGAGTTTAACCTTTGTAGGGGTTTGGTACTGAGCCATGAATAACTTGTGATCTGCCTCTAAACTGAATGTGTTTCAAGTTTCCATAGTTGGATTCTCTTTCCCAGATAATAATAAATGAATTTGTGCTCAAATTCCACAGTAAATTCCATAAGGATAGTAGTTTAAATGATTTAAATATAATGGAGTACTAGCAATGTCTAAATATGAAACTTCCGGTTGTACAAAATGGTCAGTGTGTTTTACTTTCTTGCAATGCACTGCACATCTTCTGAAGCTGTAATTTAACTGCATAATTTTTATATTACAGGGAATCAGAAATGAGGAATAACATTTTGGCTCAGCTTTTGGATCAGGCAGCTCGTGCCAGATGTAAGCATCCATGACGTATTCTGACCAACTTCTAAAACCTTTCTCTGAGTCCATCTTACTTAGATTGCACATACTTAACTTTACTAAAGGAAAATAATACAGTGTTTTGGGTCCAGTGCTAGGCACACTAATGTGGAGAGTAGGTTTCAATTCTCACTACGTTTGCTTTTTGTGTTCTAAGGAGGATGCAGAGGAGACGCCACTGGATACTACTTTCTGAACTTATTGTTGATATATAGTTAATTATTCTAGAATGGTCATTAGTGAGGACTGCTGAGTTAAAAGCTGCTTCTGCAGAATACTGTAGTGGTATTCCTAAATGTATTGGTGGGTGCTAAGCTAGGACTATGGACTGGAGTTGACCTCAAGCGGATGGTTGACTGTTCCCCTTTGCACATATCTGTAGCTCTTGTCAGTTGATCCTGGACGCTGAAGCACTGCAGTCTGAAGGCATTACTCTGGACTTTCCCCCCAGTCTAAAAGTTGAGTGGAATGGAACAATCAGAAAGCAGGAGGGAAATGTAAAGATCCTAATAAGCCATGTCTGAACAAAGCAGTATACAGAGTTCCTTAAAATACAGTTTTCCTTTTTCATAAGACCAGGCATAGATCAGTAATCCATCTTAAAATAACAGTTCAAGGCCTTTTGCAGTACTATGAATAATAAGTCTTGCCTTACTTTAGTAATCTGGTGTTTTAAAAAAAAATAAATGCAAAATATCTGTTTTCCTTTTTCAGTAAGTAATTTAGCGCTTGTGAAACCAGAAAAGGCAAAAGCGGTGGAGAATTACCTCATACAGATGGGCAGGTTTGGACAGTTAGGTGGGAAGGTAAGTGGAATCTCTGTCATGACTTCTTGATGAATCAAATATAGGAAATAACTTCCATGAAATACAGATTTATAAATAACTGTTCAAAGGCAGGCAGGCTTTGTGCATCACACAAAACCATGGTTTTGATTTAACCAGTTTACTGAACGCACCATGAATCGCCTCACAGACTAGCAAACAAGTTGCTGCTTGTTTCTCTGACATTTGGCTTGTTTTCCACCTGTTCCTGCTTTGTGTCTTTGTTGCCCGACAAAATGATGGTCAAGCAAGGGTTTGGATATCATGCTAAACCACAGTGATAACAAACCATGGTTAGGAAGGCTACAAACAACCATGGCTTCACCTTGTGGTTTGCTAGTAGAAAGCAAACACTGGTTATTCTGCTGGACTGAGTTTGCTGTTGCCTGAAAACAGAATGCCAAATTAGATGGATCTGTCTCATTTGGCAAGATAATTCTTACACATCCAGCAAAACATTGATTTATAAGCTTTGAAAAGTTGTACTATTATTGGCTAATTCTCTAGCCTATTCACACTTGTTTCCAAATCGCTTTTTTTTAGTCTTTTATAAAAAGTCGATGAATCGTTTTATGTGACATGGGGGATAGCAGATTACCTGTTAATGATGCTGTGGTGGTGGTCTTTGCTGTTTGGTTTTGTCCTTCCACTGTCATGATGCTCTGGATGAAAGTGTTACCTGTGTGTAGTGTTTAAGTTGCTTGTATAGGGTGTGTCCTTCTGCCCCCAGAGGGAGGTGAGGAGGAAATGTGCGATTCCCACCAAATGAGTATCTGCTACATGAGACTGTTTTTTTTAACTTCCTAGGTAACTGAACAAGGGTTGATAGAAATACTTGAAAAAGTGAGTCAGCAAACTGACAAGAAAACAACAGTAAAGGTAGGGCATCTTAAAAACTGGATCACAGCATAGCCAGTATTTTTTGTGAAAGGTTTACTACATCTGCATGCTTCTTCCTGTATGAAGCTGACAGCTTATACAGAGCAGAAAAACTGTATATGGCTACTGCTTACAGTTTGGTGGGGTTGGAGTGGCCAGAAATGCAGCCTTGAACTCTTGGAAAGAGTAGGCAGGTGACTTCATCACCGAGCTTAGTGCTGTAGTGCTTCACTCTAAGATGAGAGACAAAATATCCTCCAGTTTGTTCTTTTGAGAGTGCTTTAATCAGTCCATGAGATAAAGCTGCCGGTGGGAGAATGTAGCCTACAAGCTGGCTTTAATCAGTCCATGAGATAAAGCTGCCGGTGGGAGGATGTAGCCTACAAGCTGGCCCCTATCCCTTGACGTAAAGACTATACTATTGTAATAGATTTGCTTACATGCATCTTGAAAATACATCTAGCAATGCAGCAAGGCAATGAGCAAAGACTTTGGTATCGACTTTTAGGCTGGGCAGGTGCGAGATATGCAGCTGGCAAAGAACCTGGGAGCTTCCTTGCTTCATGCAGCTCTCTGCTTGCTCTTGTTCTCATAACACAAACAGGGAATTCTTCTGGCTGGAGGAAAAGCAGCTCTTCTTGATCTTGGCCTCAAAGCTATTTTCACCTACACTGTGTTTTCTCCCCTAGTTCAACAGAAGGAAAGTTTTGGATTCTGATGAGGAAGATTAATTGGTGAAAGGCAAATCATCTGGCGTATGTCAAGGAAAGTGTGCTGTGCCTGGCAGAAGCATAGATGAAAAGTTTACACTTTTTTCCCCTGTACACATTTTTTTTATATAAAGGATGATCTTGTGTTCTGTATAATAAAATTAAGTGAAATGGTTTTCTTAGACCGTTTTTATAGCAGAGGCCTGAGAAGTTGTGGTTAACTCCCTGTCACTTGGACTTCATTTTTCCTTTGGACACTGCTATGCCACTGGCACCTGTGGGCAGCATGCTCGTCGTACTTCAGTGGCAACAGGATGCATCGTAACCCAGCAGGGAATGAGGAAAGCTGCGTTGCAAGCAGCCTGCTGGTTTTGTCAAAGTTAGTAGAGTTGCATGTGCAGGCTAAATAGTTCACAGGATACAAGATTTTGATTTGAATATGTAAGATTCAATGTTTATACAGAGGCTGCTGTATAAACATGACATTCATGATCCTTTAACCACGGTTGAAGGATTTGGAACAGCCATGGAATTTCCCCATCCATGTGCAAGCTCCCCCTCCCCTTTCTCCCGAGGATGGTAACTAGAATTTGCCGTTAGGGTTTTTAAAGCCATTTCAGCATCCTAATGGACAGCAAATCCCGGTTAGCGTGGTTTTGAAGCATTGGTCTTCAGTTGGCATGTTGGGGCCTGATCTAAGGTAGATTGCAACAGGAGCACCACCACTGTACAGATAGGTTAGAAAATTAAGAAACTGGTCCCCAAATGCATGTGTTGGTCCCCAAATGTTGAAAACTACTAGTTTAAATGTTAAAGGATCATGATGTAATGTGTGAGTTACATGTCATGTCCGCTTGGGTACTGGAACACTTGCAGTTTCACTGAACCAAAGCCAGAGGGGTTGGTTGTTGATCAGAATATGGTTCCATGATACAGTATCTTGCTGGATGATCTGTTGCATTGAAAATTAGATAAATCTTGGTTGGCATGCTATGAAGCTTGAAATAACGTGTGCTTGGGAAATATTTCTCTCAAGTGATGTCTTTCCCCACCCCCTGCCATACATTTGCTAATAGCATGAGTGATTGAGAGTGATGCAACCAAAGTCAGGATCTTTAAAGCCCTTTTCATTTCAACAGAAGACTTAAGCACGTGCTTAAATCTTTCGTATTAAAATTATTTAAAGGTTTAACAGCAGCTGGATTCTCTCTTAAATATCGTTGCAACACAGAACTGTGTAGACCAGGTGGTGAACCATTGGCTCACCAGATGTCGCCAAACTGCAATTCCTGTCATCTCGCAGGCTAAAGGTTGGTAGCAGACAAAACATATTTGTCTGCTACCAACTGCCTCCTTTTCTCAGGCAGTTATTGAAACAGCTGCCCAATTCCCCTGGCCATCATGGTGCCATTGTGACTTCAGGTTGTGCCTTTTTGTTGAATGCAGAATGAAATGGTTTTTGTATGTCTACTGTACCAACATCCCATGTAAGGCAGATTGTAAAAGGAGGAGGGGTTTGACCCTCTTCTTCACTGTGGAACATATATAATAAGAGCTTTGAAACATATTAAAATCTTTCCATAAAGAAACTTGAGTTGTAGAGAGCAATTATTTGTCCATTGTAATTGTATTAAAGACCCTATAATTAGTGCACATTGACACTGGTGCACTAATTGTTTACAGCTGTGGCTGTTCAAGTTGTAGCCGGTAATGAATTTTGAGTGGCCAAATGCCTTTGGGATAAAGCAGGGAAGACACCATTTCCCGTGTCTCTGGGTGCTGTAAAGCATTAGGCACTGATTTTTTGAAAAAACCAATGCATGTTGCTCCCTGCCCCCTCTACAATGCTCATATCAAACTTGATAATTTTTCACAATTGTATACAAGGGAACTTGTTTACAGTGGAGGCTTAGGATGACCCAGAATGCATTGCTTTTCTCCTGCTTCCAGACTCCACAGAAGCACCCACACCTTCATGCAACTGGATCCGTGTTGCTAAAACTGGAACATGAGCAACAGGCTATAAAGTTTTCAGAAAATTCTTTTTGGCAGCAGCTCCCATCAACCAGCAAGCTGCAATTCATGACTTACCATAAATAAAGAGTCCCACATTAAGAGCATAGATTAGTTAATTTTACTATTTCTTTCTCTCTCCCATCATTTGGCACAAGTCAAAGGCATGTAATAAAACTAGGTGAACTCAATTACTTAGTAGAAAAATATACTTTTCCTTGTCCTTCAGGAGCCCACTAGCATTCTACCTTTTTATATACCTTGCACTAACATTCTGAACAGAGAAATATTAAACAATAAAAACCCAATGTATTGTTTACAAATATTACATAAAAACAGAATTGGAATTGACAAAAGTTATTGTGCTGTTCAAGTGATAATTCAACCCCTCTTAAAAATAAAAATAAAGAATGGAATGTTTACCAAAATGATGCTCCATTACTAAAAGTGCCCCCATCTATCAATATGGAAGTGTCTTTTCAAGTAAGGTCAACTAAGCAGCTCTTCCAAGACCCGGTGGATACAGATGTACTCTCTAGCTAGACTCATTGCATTTAGTGGAATCGTATTATTGTGCCATGCATATTTGCTATTTTAAATTAAATAGGGTAAGGTTGTAGTCTCAATACAAGTATTTGAGAATGTGTTCACTAATGTGGGCTGCTACATAAAATAAAATGATTCAAAATCCAAGTCTCAACTGCTAGTCCTGCTCTCCTCCATAAGATGTACCCTGTGTTTATAAAACAGTGACTATAACCTCCCTCACTTCCAACTACCCATATATGGCCCATGTTTCAATAAAATAAATGAGAACCAAAGGATCTGTGCAATCTTGCCCTTTGTGTCAAACTATGCTGCCGGTGTGTGTAATTCCTTTCAACAATTGGTGTAAACTAGTAGTGCAAAATTGGAAAGAAACCGCTGTCTTTTCAAACTATAATTATGTAGGCCTTGGAAGTCCCATAGGTATTCTGTTCCAAACTTACACCCATTACAGTTATATCTGATTTCAAGACTTCAAGTACAGACTAATGTGTCTCATAGTTTTTGATATCTCCATATACATCTCAGTTGTGTGTGTGTTTAAAATGGATCACACCTGTTGGGTTTTGTGGATCCAACTGCAAATAAACAGCCCTTCTGTCTCCAACTGCAAAACTGTGTTGGTTGAGGGAGGAGAGGTTCCTCTTCCTGCCAGTCTTCACATTGCAGTTTTGAATGCCTTGATCCTAAGGATTCTTTGATTCTTGAAGGGAGTGGAACTGACGCCAATTGGTGTTGCTGCTGCTGCTGCTGTTGTTTTTGGTTACAAACTTGCTTCCTTGCCAGTGTTTTCGAAAGCATCAATCATCAGAGCAGCCTTCCAGTGAAGAAACAGGGGGATCTCTGGATAAATTGTGGATGTCATCTGCATCTGAAAGGGCCACATTAACCGTGTGTCTCCGATGCATTAGTTTACTTCTAAGAGGCGCTGCTGCCACATCAGACTCGACTTCATCCAGTGTGGGCTCCCCTCTGCTGCTGGAGTCAAGGATCTGCATCCTGCTTTGTTTTAAAGGATCCATGGGCTTTAGCTTGCTCTTATCAAAGCTCTTAATAGCTAACTTGAGGATCAAAACAAAAAAGAGCCTGTTAAGATGTTTTATTTTTATCTGGCTGATAAATCTAAAGCAAATACCATTAAAAGTTTCTCCTACTAATCAGCTGTTACCCTCCTGTAACTTCAGCCCAGTGGGTCAAGTCTGGCTTTCTGGGGCAGCAAAAAACAACACTTTGCCTTCCTCATTGTGAAAGTCTTTCAGGGATTTAAAGAGTGCTATCGTGCCTGCCCCACCCCCGCCTCCAATATCTTTAACCAATATCTTAATTTTTTTTCTCATCCCTGACCATCCTAATTGTCTTTTTCTGAACCAATTCATCTACTGGACCTCTCCACTAGATAACTAAAAATATAGGGGAGAAGGAATGGATCATTCAAGTAAGAGGCACTCCATGTTGAGGAAGGGGCTATGGCTGACACACCTTAATTATGTCCTGCCCTTCCTCCCAAGGAGGTCACAGTGGGAGACATCGGGATTCTCCCATTTTTATCTTCAGGTGAGTGTGTGTGACTGTTGAGTAAGCTTACAACCAACTCCGTAGCAAGTTGGGGTCTGAAATCAGGTCTCCCCAGCCATAGACTCTTGTCTATTATGATGCATATCCAGCACATTTGTAGAACTAATGCCCCAAGAATCTCAGCCACCACTTATTTCAGTTTGCAATTTTTGTAAACCACTTTGAGGTTTTTTTCTACAACCAAGTGGTATATACATTTTATGAAATAAAAAAGTAAAAAAGCAAGCCCTTCATTTCAAACCTGTCTTCCTACCTGATGCAGTAATTCATCATTAAAGTTAGGGACACTTTTATCTCTCGTTATAGTTTTCCGCAAGTCTTTTGACCTAAAGACACAAACAAACAAGGTTAAAGGAAACTTTGTTATATTTCGGTACAAGTCGCTCAGTACTGCAATGTATCTCTGCCAGCCACCAGGTGGCGGTATTTCAGTAACAAAACCTGCTCTGTTGCCTTTGCTGAAAATTCTTAATATTTGACCTTCCTGGGGTATAAATGTCGTGAGTTGTCCTTTGAAGTCTAAGCGTACAAAGGTCAGAAGACAAGTCATTTAAATTTACCCTTAGGAGCATCAGCTACTTTCCCAACAGTCTAAATTAGGGACAGCCAGCTTGCGTATTGGATTCTTTATTCCCCAGCCACTAATTGAGAAGTCACAGAGTGTTGTACAACCTGACCTCTTTACTCAGGCTCTTTAAACGAAGTCAGTCCTACCGAAGCAGTGAAGGTGTCACTGTGACACACTTGGACATGGCTGGGACATCGTGAGTTGGATTCAAAAGTGCCCTTCCATTAGGGGTCCAACAGACACTCCTTCGAACTGATGTGGAGGGAGGCAATTTTGGCAATTTCCCTACATGCTCCATCTTTTCAGAGGGATGGTGATTTTTTTCTAAATAGAAATGGAGGAGTGGCAGAGAGAAATCAGCAAAAATCACTATTTGATCCATTTACAGGGGCCTCCACAGTATCAAAGCTCCCCATGTTCGCAGAATGTCAATTTTCCATGGGGCACCTTTGGATGTGGCCCTATTTATTGAAAAACATTTCTGTCTCCCTTTCTATATTTTAAGATTCACTAACCAGGTGGCATATGCAAAGGCTGGAACCAAAAGAGAAGCACAAGGGCTTTTCAGCCATCCTCTCTGCTACAGCTCCCTGTGCCGTCTCTGAAAGTTGCCCCAAGTAGTAGAGACCTGACCGAGCTGCATTCTGTTAAGTGCCAATTGGTGTGTCAGAACGGGAAACTATGGTTGCCAACATTGGAATAAGCCAATGTAATTGAACCAACTTCAAACCCTGGTTTGTTCTGATGCTAGTAATAATAATATAATAATTTCTTATTTATACCCCGCCCATCTGGCTGGGTTTCCCCAGCCACTCTGGGCGGCTTCCAACAAAACACTAAAATACAATAACCTATTAAACATTAAAAGCTTCCCTAAACAGGGCTGCCTTCAGATGTCTTCTAAAAGTTTGGTAATTTTTCTTTTGACATCTGGTGAGAGGGCATTCCACAGGGCGGTAACCATAGTAACCATAGTTTTTTTTCAGTTTGGACAAAAGATGAAACAATAGTTAATTGAAGACCTCCTGGTGTGTTGGCTCATACTATGGAAGGGCTAAACAAAAGGGCAAAAAGCTTGTCCCAGCTCCTGCTCAAATGAAGACCTCAAACTCAGGTTACGGTTTCTATCAAAATATGGAATGTTTAGATTGGCACGACATAGGCAAGCCCTGTTCAAATGCACAGCAGGTGCTACATGTGTCTGCACAAGCAAAGGCACTGATCCACCAATGACACTCCCCCTGCAACCCCGTTATAAAGGAAAGCGGGGAAAGTGGTGGGCACAGCAAGCCCAGTGAGCTTCAGGGCCGTCAAGTGGGAATTTGAACCCTGGTCTCCCAGGTCCTAATTTGACACTAACCACCACACCAGATTGGCTTGGAAGACATCCTGCAGCTCCAGCCCAACTGAAGACTGCATGCTGTGTTATCTGATGCTTTGGCAGTACCGGCAGGCAGCACTCGGAAGGCAGTTTCTGAAGCTTACTTGTTAAAGCGGTTGATTGACTGGACCAGCTGAAGGCGCCGGGCGACGAGATCGTCCGCTATCTCGGGAGATTTAAAACTGACTGCAGGTTTAAGTAACGAAAACCATTAAATTGGCATACTTCTTTAGCAATCAAGTCCACACAATCCTGAATTAAGAATGAACGAAAGCCACCTTCAGCTAACTTTTAAAAGCCACCGAAGCTGTAGAGATGCCTGAGCAGCTTGGCATCACTGCTACAGCGGGTCGAGAATCCTAAGATCCGGTCTGTGGCTGAACTCAGGCATCAGGAAGAATGAAGCAGGAACTGAAACAGAAGAATGGACTGCACCACTTCAGGTGTTGGGAGGGGAGATCAAACCTTCCTCCTTTATATGCAGGGAAGTTTGAATACGTGTTTAATAAAGGCATTCTCACCTGCACCTAGGAGTGATGCCATCCATTCTGCCAGTGCAGGTGGTTTGACCGCCTCATTCTGCTGCCTGCGGAACATGAAAATTGCCCCAAACCCAGAAAGTGGTTTTGTCCAACATGGCACCCTGTCTAGCATATGCTGCACTCCATACATTCATATGGCCATCTGCAAAACATACAGGCTGAGCAGAGGGCCATGAAGCAACCCATGTGGCCCCCGCATCACCACCCAGCCCACTCCCAAGCCTTTCAAAAATCCCTTCTTATGGCGAGGTCTCCTAGAATAAACTTCATGAGGATCAACTCCTTAGCGGTGGCTGCAGAAAACGACAGGTGCAAAAATATCCCTGTGGGGATTGAATTACATTAGCAAGAATACTGGGCTGTTGTCAATCATTCCCACTTAGGGCAGGAAACAATCATCTTGGAGTAAACTGGGTGGGGCTATAAAAGGAAAGACAGAGCCTTGCCCATCCCAGGTAATAACACCGGATCAGGGCTGGCTCCTGTTCTTTTTTAAAAAGAAAGCTTAGAATTATTTAAGCTGCCAGTGACATCTCTGCTTACACAACGGGAAAACAAAGGTATTTAGCTCTCCTAGGACTGATCTGACCCCAGGTGTTGGCACAAAGTGCATTAGGTAACATCTACCTGCATTAGGCAGGGATCAGGCACCTGCTCTGCATCTCTAATAAGGAGGGTCAGGTGATGCGAAAGCTCTCCGGTTGAGACCCTAGGGCAGTGATGACCAAACGTGGCCCTACAGCTGTTTTGGGACTACAATTCCCATCATCCCTGACCACTGGTCCTGTTAGCTAGGGATGATGGGAGTTGTAGTCCAAAAACAGCTGGAGGGCCAAGTTTGGCCATCACTGCCCTAGGGAGCTGCTGGCAGCCTCAGTAGACAATGGAAAAACAGCTAGACCTGGCACATTTCTAGGTTCTTGCCCAAATAAACTGAGCAGAGTAGCCACAGCAGCCCTTTTGCCAGCACTGGGGAAAGGACATAGCCCAGTGGTAGAGTACATGCTTTGCATTAGAAGGTCCCAGATTCAATCCTAGTGTATTCAGTTACAAGGATCTGAAGTAGTGGGTGATGTCTTTTTCTACCTGAGACCCTTGAGCTAAATGGACCAATGGTCTGACTTGGTATAGGGAAGCTTCCTACGTTCTGTTTTTTAATTCTGTGAACATTAAGTCCCAAGTTGGGCTGTGGTCTTTGCATTACCAAAGCTAAGGAGTTTGGCTGTATGTGCTAAGCCTACTGCAATGCAATGCAATGCAAAAAAAAAAAAAAAAAAAGCCACAGGGCTAGTCCACAGGACATGGGGTGGTTTTTCTAGCTACCTGGCAAGTTGTAAACGTCTTTGCAGGCTTATCGATGTTGCCATTTGAAGAAAGAAAAACAACAAGCAAGTCTTTCAAGCTACTCTCTCCACACCAGCTAGTGGAACAGAGGTTTGCCCCCCATCATCACAGCTCCCTTTTTAAACCTGATTTTGGGGAAAGCTCTTCAGAAAAGAACACATATATCAAGGCAACCAGAAAAGGCAGAGACCCTTTTCAACTGGCACAGCAGCAAATGAGCTTCCCTGCCCTGCTCAGCCCGCCAGCCCTCCTCCTGCTTAGTAAGGTCAGCCCCCAGTGTGATTCATTTCTGCTAGTCAAAATGCCACACTCACTTTTTTTCCTGCTCTTCCCAGTCCCGTGAGCTCTGCAGTCAGTCTTTCTTCCCTCTTCTGAGGTTGCTGCGGCCCTCAGCAGCTCAAGGATACCCGATTTCTTTAAATTAGGTGGGACAAAAAGAGGAGGTAGTTTCTCATTTTAAAAATACTATTTTATTTTATTTTATTGCTGTATATTATATGAAGCTGCCCAACAGCACTTACAGCAAAACAACGATAAAATACAATTAACATATAATAAAATAACATATTTCTAGCATAAGAACTTCCAGCACAACGAATGAAAATGCCACTTAACAGTGGTTCAGAACACTGTAGAAACAGGTTTTTAAAGGGCTGGGGGTATGTAATAAAGAAGCGGGTACATTTTTCGAGCATCATGACCGTTCTGGATTCTTGGAATATTTTACGATGGACAATATTTGACCAATCACTGATCAGCAAGCTAGTCCTACCAATTACCACACTCCTACATTGTTGTCTATGTGAGGAGGTCCCAAATGCCCCACCTTCCCCCACCCATGGAGCACTTGAAAAATGTTGAGGGTCTTGCCAGACCTCTTCATGATTTTTTCCCTGTTGTGGCAATTGGAATGCACCATGCTAGATGCTGTATGCTTTTTTAATTGTGTTTTTACTGCTTTTTTATTTCTTACATTTTCTTGTATTACAATTTGGATTCCATAGAACTCAAAGGGCAAGTGTCCTTCACAGACACTCCCAAATCCACCTGACTAAAGCTGTGGTCCACGGACCTCTGTCCGGGAGCCCCTGATCTATGTCACTTGAGAATTATAGCTTCAGGCTAAAGCTGGAGCCAATCACCCCCCCCCCCCCCCCGTTGATATCTCTTGCTGATAATGCATCAGGCCATGAATAACTGCCAGGCGGAGGCTAGTAGGCTTACTGTACTTGAGGGCTAGCAAGTTCCTCCTGTGGACAAATGGGCCACTTACGGGCTCAGCGTAGTCACGGGGCGTGCACTGTCTGTTGTTCTGAGCATGTGCTGATGCGCCGTGCTGTAGCAGGAGCCGCACCAAAGGCTCGTAGCTCCCGATCACAGCTTTGTGGAGAGGTGTGTTGCCTTGGTTGTTGAACAGGTTAACCAAGGCCCCGTTCTGAAGGGAAAGAAAGGATGGCAAAGGATATGCAAGCGATGATACTGAAAGGAGGCCACACGGAAACGGCAAGTTCTCATACTTCTTTCAGTATCTCAAAATGGTACCGATTAGGAGGTTGCATCAACTTTTAATATGTTATCTGTTGGTGGGGTCTGTGGCAGAGGATCTTTCCTGTCTCCCATCTGATCCTCTTAAACTTTAGATGGCAGGGATTGAATAGGACCTTCTACATGAAACATATCTGCTCCGTCACTACAGGACGGTCTCCCTCTCAAATTCTCCCTTTGTCTTATTTACATCCCACTTTTCATCCAAGAAGCTGAAGGTGACATACATCTCCCTCCCGCCCCCATTTTATCCTCACATCAACCCTGTGAGGTTGGCTCAGAGTAAGGTCCACCCGTGAGCTTCATGGGTTAAATGTGATATTTGAATCTAGGTCTCAAGTCAGTCCACAATGGCTCTTCCAATACGGAAATATGCATTTTAATGTAACAAATTGACAAGGACAGATCTACTCTCTCATTTCATGCTATCAACAGAAAGGCAATGATTAAGCAATCCATTCATCCCACTGTGCTTTCCATTGAAAAGTAGCAGCCTGGTTCAGACAAAATGGGAAACCACTGAGTTTACCATTATGTCAATGAACCTGCAGGAGCCGTGAACTTCCCTTCTTCCTTTTCTTCCTCTTTGCTGCCACAAGGAGGAGACCGGCAGCTTTCACTTCTGCTTTTAAATAAACCACAGTTCTGAACTGTGGCTTGTTTCAAACTGGAGGCCAACGCTTCATTGTAGCTGCAATTGAAGGGGGGCAGAGTTCTTCACACAACAGGAAACCACGGTTTCCCATTATGCCTGAACCTGACCAGCGAGCTGAATCTAAAGATGCCCTTCCAGATACAGAAGAAATGTAAAACTACATCCAAATGTGCTATTGCACAACAGGATGCCTGGGGAGTGCTATGTAATCCAGCTGCTTCTGCACTAAGTGCACCCATGCACAGCTCTTGCAGAAGCATTTGCATAGCTGCGCTAGCATCTATTTTCCTTCCGCTCTGAATCCCAGCCCACTATGCTCACATGATAAGGTGAGTTCATCTCCAGTAGCTGATCTGTAACTGACATTTAATATAACAAAGGGCAGGTTTATACAAATGAATGCCAGCATGAGGCTTAGATTTCCCCCACAGTTCTCTTATGGAAGGGATGGAGAAGCTGTGGTCCTCCAGGCGACTGTGAACTCCCTTTCCCATCAACCCTAGTCAGCCTGGTCACTCAGTGATGATGGGGAGGGACACAGCTTCCCCAACCACACTTTAGGGCAGTGGTTTTCAACACTGGCATCTTTCCTTCCCTCGCTCCTCTGATGCCCTCTTGTGTCTCTGCTTCCCAAAGGCTTGCACAGATGTTTGTTGCAGCAGCTCTGGCTACAAGCTCTACAGGTGAATGGTGCCTCTGGGGCTGGCCAGGGGGTGCTTCCCAGGCCCCTGTGGGGCAGTGTGAGGAGGCACTTCTCTTTGGCGGGGGGGAGAGCAGCTCAGAGACCAGGAGTGGCAGCTGCAGCCACCCAGAGGACTCCCAAGGAGAGGGGAGGAGGCTGAGGGAACACTCCACAAGGGAAGGTGTTTGAAAAAGGGTGAGAGGCTGCCAGCTCTTGCGGCAAAGGGTGACATAACTGGGCTCCTGAGCCCTACAGGGGTGTTGCAGAAAGAAGTTAGTTGGTCAAGGGAGCCATGGACCCAAAAAGGTTGAAAACCTCTGCTTTAGGGCAACCCCTCCTTTAAAATGTACTCTCAAAATGCTGAAATTAAGAGCAGAGTGTTATGAAAAGTCCTTCGCTGTTCGGAATGTTGCCAGATCTGCCACCTCATGATGACTGAATATGAAAAATAAATACCACAGTCAAAAGAAAGAAAGAAAGGAAAATATGAAAATACCCAAAGGTCCCTTACCTCTAACAAAAAGGCCGCTATCTCTAGATAGCCATTCAAGCAGGCATAAATTAAAGGAGTGTTTCCATAAATGTCCTTTTTATTTAGTTTAGCTTTATACTCTATCAGGCACTTTACCACCTGTGGAAAAAAGGAAAGAAGTGTTACCACGGCAGCTTTGAACAGTTTCAACACACGCAAAAACCAGAAGTAAAAGGGTTCAAGTCCCCTGCATTTTCTCAATCTTTCTTTCTTTAGACGAAACCAACTCACATTAACGCTTTGTAAAGCACAGGCGCAAGCAAGGTTATTATTGGCATGGTGAGTGCAGTTGCTCATTCATACACACAAAGGGAGCTATCATGGACTTGGGCAAATCCCAAGGTGTGCAAAACTGGAAACAAAATTGGGTGGGTGGAAGAGCCTTGCTGGATCAGGCCAAAGGGCACCCCTTTGTTCTCATGGTGGCCAACCAGATTGGGAAGCCCGCAGGCAAAACCCAAGCAAAAGAGTGCTCTTCCCTCCTGAGGTTTCCAGCAACTGGTATTCCAACAGTGGAGGTCTGCTGTGGAACATTCTGCCAGCACAGATTCAGCAAGCACCTTGTCTTCAAGCTTTTAACTGCCTGCTGAAAACTCTTTTATTTTGCCAGGCGAAATATGCAAGCAATTAAATCTGCATCCCCTGCAATGGTCTTTTTATGAGTTTACTGTATGTTTTTGTATTGTTGTAAGCCACTGTGATACATTTTAATGATACAGCGGTATATAAATAAGTAAGGTCGAAGAGGAGACCTCCCTGCTGCAACCCTTACCTGGAAGTGCCCGTTCTGGCTGGCAAGGTGGAGAGGTGTCGCGTGGTGAGCATCCTTTGCCTCCAGGTTGGCTCCGTGCTTCAGTAAGAGGGAGACCAAGTCCGCATGTCCATGGAGCGAGGCCACGTGCAGTGGAGTCAGGCCCTCTTGGTTGGTGATGTTCACTCCGAGGCCGTTGGAGGGAACTCGGAAGAGTTTCTATCGGGAGGAAGAAAGGGAAATTCCATCAGAGCCTTCTCAGCTGACTGACTCCCCATGTACCAGACAGAGAACAAACAAGCAAACATCCCACGGCAGCCACCACCTGGAATTCAGCGCCGCTTTGGAAACTTCAGAGTGCTATTTGTGTGCTGAGATGATGCAAATGTATTGGTATAAACTCACCATTATTATAAACAGTGATTTATTAAGTAGTAGCAGTAGCATCAAGTGCCTAAAATGACTATGCACATTTAAAAAACAAACAAACCCAAACCAGACAGGACTTACCCACAGGCTTTCAATCTAAAACATCACAACCATTGCTGTATGATTTTCACAGCTTAGTTGGCAGAACATGAGACTCTTAATCTTAGGGGCATGGGTTCAAGTCCCACACTGGGCAAAAAGATTCCTACACTGCAGGGGGTTGGACTAGATGACCCTTGGGGTCCTTTCCAATTCTACAGTTCTCTGATTCCATTTGGTTAGCAAGGGAGAAAGCAGCAGCTGGGAAATTGAGAGCAGAGGCCTTGTTACTTGTTTACTCTCCCACAGGCAAAGACTCCTGGAAGAGGAGTGCAATGCCAAGACAGGGAAATTGTCTGCAGGGAGAAGACGTAGCAGCAGAGCAAGCTGATTGGGCGCCTGGGGCGGCACATGGGCCCTGCGCCCAGGGGCGTGGCCAGGCGTCCGTGGGGCGGGGTGAGCTGAGGCAGGACGCTCCGCAGGGCCTCCAAGGAGCCTGCCTGCCTCCTCCCACTCAGCCACCCTACAGCTGAGGGGGAGGCAGCGGGCGGACTGTTTGGGCAGCATGGAGCCTGCGCACGCTCAAGCCATCGTGTCACTCCCAGGACAGATGCGTGGCTCGGGCGAGCTGCAGGCCCCGCGGTGAGTGCCACCCGGCATTTTGTCACCCCCCTCAGTGGTGACACCCGGGGCGGCCCGCCCCCATCGCACCCCTGAGAGGAAGGTGAGTTGAGGACAAAGTGCAAAGTTTTCTCCCCCTCCCTGTCTCTTCCAGAGGAAAACAAGCTTCTCCTGAGCGGCTGCTCAATCCTTTCAGGAGCCTGATTACCCAGGAGAGCAGCTTCATCTCAGGAGGTCATGAACTCTGATAAGGACAAGGGGCGGAGGATGTTTCAGAGCTGGGCACAATGAATGACAGGCCCGGGCAGGAGGAAGACGGGCCGACCTTTTGCACAGGGCCACATCTGGAACACTGGCACAAGGGGTGGCAGAACTCCAGCTTCTCCACGCTGCTGCCGGCTTCTTCGGGTTCCTCTAGATCGTCTTCCGCCCATTCCAAAAGATAGCGTACCTGTTAAGAAACGAAGGCCGTTCCTAGAGTCAGAATTGTAGGCCTTATTCTCACTGGGGCGGTTAGGGTGGCCACTGTCCTACGTTACAGAGAACAGTCCTCTGTTAGAAAGGCTGACTGGTCAAACTCTGGTTTAAACATTAAAAAAAAAAACCCAGAGAAGGAGGAGCAGCCTGAGCAAGCAGACAGCTCAGCTGGCCGCAGTCTCCCTCACTATGGTAAGATGGATTGTATTTCTATTCAAAATTGTAGCAATTGTTTCTAAATCTGCATTAATAACCTACAACTTAGCATGTGCATGTTTCATGCAAATTAGTGTCCCCCCTTTTTTAAAAAAAAAATGTATTTCTTTTCTTTTGGGGGGGAAACCCTTGGGGTGGTAAACCCGACCCTGAACTGAACTACATCTGATGACAGAGAGACACTCACATGAACGCACCCTCATGAAAAATAATCACTACACAAAGAAAACTACCATGTCATAGAGAGAACCAAGCTTGAGCCCTTTCTCCCTGGATATCTCATTTTCTATACGAAGTATTGTTGTTTTGCCTGCATGGAGGAATACTGAAATTATGGTGCTCCCCCTGCCCCATAGGCAGCATTTTAATTCAGACATTGATATGCCGATTATTCTGGAAATTGGCACTTATTGATTTTATTTCTCAGTGTATATTAAGCTCACCTTTCAAGGTAGGGATGGGGAACCTGTGGCTCCCCAGATGTTGTTGGACTACAGCTCCCCTCAACACACAGCTCTTGCTTTAGGTTGCTCTAGCCCAGGCTTCCTCAAACTCGGCCCTCCAGATGTTTTTGGCCTACAACTCCCATGATCCCTAGCTAGCAGGACCAGTGGTCGGGGATGGTGGGAATTGTAGTCTCAAAACCTCTGAAGAGCCGAGGTTGAGGAAACCTGCCTAGCCCTTCTCAGGCGTCTCGTATAGGACAGACTGCACTGAAATTTACCAAAGAGGTCTTGAAAGATATACAAAAACTAGTATCTTAGAAACATTTCAAACAGGTCAGCATAAAACAGATCCTTGTGTTTCAAAAACCAACAGCAATTAAAACTGGGTAAGAAAAAAGCAATCTGGAATAGGTAATTGATAGAGACTTGTGCAGAAGAGACCAGGTAGGCACAATCCAGTGGGAATAGCATAACTAGAGCTGGGGGGGCACCACTGAAAAGGCCCTGCCCTCTTGCTCCCTCCACCCTACTTGACCTTACCGGTAGGCCTGTTATCACTTCAGTAGGACATCGTCCAAAGTCTCCTGTTACTTTCTCAGAAAGATAAGATAAAGGAAATCTAACATTTCACTTCCCACAAGTCAACTGCAGACCAGTTTCCCAAGGAACCATGACGTAAATTAGAAATGACTTCCTCACACTTAATCGAGTCTTTGACGCTCACCTCAGCCCAAGGCCTCTCAAATCCTTTTAGCCAGGATTGCTGAAGATTAAATGGAGGGCTTTGGGCCAGAATATACCAAGGTGCTTCCTTGAACAGCCTTTATTCCACTTAAAAAAAAAAAAACCCAACCTCAACCACAGCTGATTTTTAATCAAAGAGACAAGAACGCTGACTTTTCTCAAGAAAGAAAAAAGAATATGTTTGTCATTTCTTGTCTTTCTGCCATCAATTGATGTGATGCACACACAGGGCTTGGGCAAGTTGTCTTTGTGGGGGTGGAGGTGGGGCTTTGGGCAAGATAATCTTGGTGGGGAACCCTCTTTTGAGTCTGCCCCCCTCTTCCTCCTTACTGCCACTGCCTCCTCTTCTAGGCCTAGGGTGGGAATCAACAGCCCAGGAACCAGGCACAGTCCTCCACTTGAGTTCCTACTTGTTTCTTTATTTCTCACTTTGCTCTATCAATTGATCATGGAGTGGGGCACACACCTGGACCCACCAGCGCTGGCATTCTTGAAGACACACCTGGAGATAAGCACCCCCTATGTCTCCTGACTTGAATCTTCTGCTTCAACTGATGTTATGGCGTTTTAATGGGCGCACTCATTATACATTTTAAATAACAGATGTTTTAATGTTCTTGATGAATTTATTTTACCATGTACAGTATTTTAATTATTAATATTTTTAATAAGCTGTTTTTATCCTTGTTATTTTGCTGCCGGCTTCCATTTGTTTGTGAACCACCCGTGTATTATTATTTTTCTTGAAACAAAAGATGGTGTATAAATTATTATTTTTTAAAAGTCGTATAAAACTATAAAATCACCAGGTAACAGAGACTAAGCAAGCAACAATGGACTGTAACCAGCCACCTCAAAACACCTGGGTAAACAGCTGTTGTTTTTGTTTAGTCATTTAGTCATGTCCGACTCTTCGTGACCCCATGGACCAGAGCATGCCAGGCACTCCTGTCTTCCACTGCCTGCCGCAGTTTGGTCAAACTCATGCTGATAGCTTCGAGAACACTGTCCAACCATCTCATCCTCTGTTGTCCCCTTCTCCTTGTGCCCTCCATCTTTCCCAACATCAGGGTCTTTTCCAGGGAGTCTTCTCTTCTCATGAGGTGGCCAAAGTATTGAAGCCTCAGCTTCAGGATCTGTCCTTCCAGTGAGCACTCAGGGCTGATTTCCTTCAGAATGGATAGGTTTGATCTTCTTGCAGTCCATGGGACTCTCAAGAGTCTCCTCCAGCACCAATACAAAAGCATCAATTCTTCGGCGATCAGCCTTTTTTATGGTCCAGCTAGCCTTGGGTAAATCCATCACAGCAGACAGCCGAGGATTCCACTCCACTTTCTTCCAAGACAGATCCCAACAAAACAGCTAAACTGGACAACACCAAGAGGACGCAACAAAGGAGGTGAAGGAAGACCTTTCCACCTCCCTCACCACCACAGAGTAGGCACAGTGGGGAGCTTTCACTTCTGCTCAGTTGTGTTCACTGCAAAACATCAACTGTGTGCATTCCAGCGGTCTGATCTTCCCTACACCAGAAAGCATTACAGACCCTGCAGTGCTGGAAAGAGAGTACAGGGGCAATAACCTTTCCCATTCCATACTGAGACCAAGGCTCCAATAGGGAATGGCCAGCCCTGTCAGTCATTCACCCACCCTAAGAATTCAGGAATCCCTCAGATTATCCTGACAGGTTCCCTCACCAGCCACCCCTCCTTCCCACAGGCAGAAACAAGACTGATCATCCCCGCAAACTCATTTCTTCAGCTGCACACATTTATCACCCAACCTTGAACAACACTGGAGTCTAGCAGACCAATCATTAGCTTGCCACAGCTTCGCAAAACATTCCCTCCCGAAGTTTCGAATCAGTGCCTTACCAAAGTTTAATCACGCTGTCTCAAATGTATCTGTTTCCAATGACAATGGATTAACAAAGGATTTTGGTCAAAAGGTTAAATGCATTTTAAAATAGGTGCACGTGTTAAGTATCCCATGGAGCTGCTGTAATCTGATCTCACCAAGTAACGCACTCTGAGTGCTTTCAGAGCAAGAAGGAGTGCATTAAAATATGCAATTAGAAGGATGCTTCTTGCTGTGGAACTTGACTCTGCATAGCTTCTCACTCCCTAGAGATTATCATATATAGTAAAATATTATTCACCCTAAGGTCTCAAGGAGGGTTACAACATTAAAACACAATATTAAAAACTTTTTAAAACAACTTGCAATCACAGAAAAAAGGAGAGGTATATTTTTCAGACACACAAGTGTCAAAAGCCAGGGTAAAGAGGCATTTTTCTTTTTACCCCTGAATGGGATAATTGTACCCCTGAAGGACCAGGTGCGCAGCCTGGGAGTCATTTTGGACTCACAGCTGTCCATGGAGGCGCAGGTCAATTCTGTGCCCAGGGCAGCTGTCTACCAACTCCATCTGTTACGCAGGCTGAGACCTTATCTGCCCGCGGACTGTCTTGCCAGAGTGGTGCATGCTCTGGTTATCTCCCGCTTGGACTACTGCAATGCGCTCTACGTGGGGCTACCTTGGAAGGTGACTCAGAAACTGCAATTAATCCAGGATGCAGCAGCTAGACTGGTGACTGGGAGTGGCCACCGAGACCAAATAACACTGGTCCTGAAAGACCTACATTGGCTCCCAGTACGTTTCCAGGCACAATTCAAAGTGTTGGTGCTGACCTTTAAAGCCCTAAATGGCCTCAGTCCTGTATACCTGAAGGAGCATCTCCACTCCCATCGTTCAGCCAAGATGCTGAGGTCCAGCGCCAAGGGCCTTCTGGCGGTTCCCTCACTGTAAGAAGAGAGGTTACAAGGAACCAAACAGAGGGCCTTCTCAGTAGTGGCACCCACCCTGTGGAACGCCCTCCCATCAGATGTCAAGGAAATAAACAACTATCTGACTTTTAGAAGACATCTGAAGGCAGCCCTGTTTAGGGAAGTTTTTAATGTTTGATGTTTTATTGTGCTTTTAATATTCTGCGGGGAGCCACCCAGAGTGGCTGGGGAAACCCAACCAGATGGGTGGGGTATGAATGAATGAATGAATAAATAAATAAATAAATAAATTTATTATTATTATTACTATTATTACTACTACTACACTGGCTGACCCTTTCAGCAATGATCCTACGAAGGTGTCTTCTCCTGCGTAAAACTATTGCTCCATCTAGCCTAAGCGCCTTCTGGCAACAGCTCTCAGGCAGGGCTCTTTCTCATCTCCTTGCTACCTGGAAGTGCTAGGAATCAAACCAGAGACCTTTTGAATGCAAGGCATGGGCTCCATGCCCATCACTGATTTATCAATTCAAACATTATGCCAAACCATGGTGAGCCCAATTCAAAGGCACAGCTTCCAGTGCTGACTTTGGAATGGCTTGGTATGATATCTGAATACAGCTTCACAAGACTTTCTTATTTTTTTTATTTTAAAAATGAAGAAATCTTCAAACATACAATGGTATAATTTGCCTTACTGTCAACTGCTGCTTGTCACCATTTTAAAAGGCTTCTGGAGATAGCAGGGCTCAGGCAGTTTTCAGTCATCACAGGAGACAGTAAATATTGCAAATTATAGGATGGAAGCAGCAAGGCTGCTGCTGCTGTATGGAAAACGAGGTATTACAGATCAAAACACCCCCAGTTGCTTTTACATTTCTGTAAGTCATTACCCAAAAAAATGTGCTTGTTGGCAGTTTTAAAATTGCCATGACTTTTTGTTCAAAGCTGATACTACTATTTGAGGGGAAAACATAGCCCAACTTCGCACTCATGAGAAAAGTTACTCATGGATATGAATATCTAAGAAGGTAACACAGGTATTGCATCTATGAAAGGCACATCTGGACTGCAATACTTAATTTAGATCAACCAGGAGAGGAAATAGGCAGCAGGATGGATGGATGGCTAAAAACCCACCCACAAAGGGCACTCCATTGCACTCCCTCTCCTCAATTTGCCAGTTCCCCTCCCAAACACCCACCAAGAATCAGCCAGCAATTCATTGTCATTGAGCATGTTCAGTCATTGGAGAAGGAATTCACTGTTGGAATATACTATACAAGCTTCCTTTTAATTCAAGCGCTTATGAAAACTACAAATGGCAAGCACCATCCTAAAAGAGCCATTCTCTCTTCTCACATGCAGATGGGTAATGCCTCTTCTAGGAGGATGCCAGCTACAATACAATTTCATAATCTAAAAGCAAAGGACATATGCTTCTTGCTTCAGAAGTACAGTCATACCTCGTGTTACGTTTGCTTCACGTTGCGGCTTTTCAGGTTACGAACGGGGCAAACCCAGAAGTGTTTACTTCTGAGTTCACCATGCACGCACATGCAGAAGGGCTGTATCGCGCTTCGCGCATGTGCAGTAGCGGTGCTCCACTTACGGACTGTTCAGGGTGCGAATGGCACCCCAAAACAGATCACGTTCATAAGTAGAGGTACCACTGTATTGTTAATCACCCATATGCAAATTGAAAACTGATCAATTATCCAAGTAAAAATATAATGATTAATTCATCAGTATTTCTTTTGAGTTGCAGACTTTCCTTTTCCTCTTTGAAACACACAGAAATGTGGGAGGTGGGGATCTGTTCCCCCTCTCTGCCTCAATTTATATTCAAAAGAAAAGCCACATTTGAAAAATACACGCTACCTGCATAATGGTTTTGTGTTTGTAGCACAGAGCAGGATGGTGATGTCTGCAACACATCCAAGATAGAAGGTTAAGACATATTCCTTCTCCCTTGCATGCCAGTTTCCGACGAGAAGGGCATTTTTGATATGGGGGAGCATTCAACCACATGATTTTGCCACCTGCATTCTGAAGCCATTCAGTCCCAGCAGGGGACTTGCCACATGCTCTTCCTACACATGGATATACACTCTTCAACAGTTAAATCAATACAGAATGCACTACGAGGCAGTCTAGTGCTGTGCATTTAATTCTAATGCATTTTAGATGAAGACCCAGAGTGTTCAAAGGAGGTGCAGCCTTCTCTAATCCTGGCATTTAAGGTCTCAGAGGAACCAAGACTGCCTCTCTGAGATGTTGAATATTCTAAAATGTGCGTAAATGGCTGATTATAGGATTTCACAGCAACACAAGAGGCACCAAGCTTTTTAATCTTTTTTAATTAAAAAAACCACACACGTTACTCCTGCAATCAGAGTGAGCATGGCAAAACAGGAAGCTGCTTCAAAAACAAAGGGGAGGAAATGTGTTATGTATGCAGAAGTGTTCCCTTAAGTGCAAAGCTCCATTGCCAGCAGTCCTTTAACTAAAGGGCATTGTTTTAATGCCCCTGTTCTAGCCCCCACTACAAATGTAACAAACCCCTGTGATTTGTTGGGGCTCTGCCCATCCTGTCAGGAATGAGAGGCAGCATCCACAGTCTGGTCTGACCCCCTGGGCCTCTGAGCTTTTCTCACCTGCACCTCAGAAACAGGGGGGAAGGAGTGAAAGGGTGCCCCGATTCTCCTACTTGTTCTCAGCAGCAACAGACTGCTGCATGCTGCAACTGGCCCAATTCTGCCTCAGGCTTCCAGCCTTTCACGGGACCTCTGGGCTCTTCCTGCTAATGGGGTCATGCTTCCGTTGTCACAGCAAAGCTACAGGGAACCAGGCAGAGGGCCTTCTCGGTAGTGGCGCCCACCCTGTGGAATGCCCACCCATCAGATGTCAAAGAGATAAACAACTACCTGACATTTAGAAGACATCTGAAGGGAAGTTTTTAATGTGTGACACTTTGATGTATTTTTAATCTTTGTTGGAAGCCACCCAGAGTGGCTGGGAAAACCACCAATAAATAATAATAATAATAATAATAATTATTATTATTATTATGGCATGGAGGTAGCTCCTTAAAGGAAGTGAACCTGTTTGTTCCTCTCAGTGGGCTCTTTTTCTTTCCCCACCCACTGAAGATAACAGGTGGCTTACGCAGGAAGATATGGTCCAGGTTGGCCCCACGGGAGGATGTGATTTCCAGACACTCCCATTATGGGAATAAAAGCATGTCACTGTTTGGTCACCTTTAGCAGCTGCACACTCTTACTGTTATGCTCGTGGAAATCTCTACCTTATAAAGTGCCATCAATGCATGCAAACAGGGTAGCACAAAGTATAAGAGATCTTACCATTTCAAGGTCTCCATCAGCAACTGCTCTTAAAAGCTTCTCCACCTATGTAATGAACACAGCCAGAAGAAAAAGAAATGTTTAGTTGTACTACTAGGGTGTTTGGGTTCTTTCAACCTTGCTGATACTTCCTCTTGTGCCTAGGTGTTGCTGTTTGGGCTACAAAAGCATCTACACCCAGAGAATCAGTTCCCCAAATAGGATGGAAGCCTCCCATCAAACTGCATGTGATGTGGCACTCGCATCCTTCCTCAGGCCAAACATCTCCTTGTCCTTGTAAACAATTGTAGGAAGGGGTCTAGTGATCATTTTGTAAATTCGGCTCTTCTTTCCATCTTGCAAGCAGGAAACAGAGAGTGACCAAGTCTAGCCAAGGGGGGCTCTGAATGAATCACAAGTGAGCAACATGCATCCCCCCCAACCTCACTTGAGGCAGTTCCTGATACCTTCTGAAGCTGCCCCATCCTTCCATCCCATGAGAGTTGAGCTGATTCCTCTTAGTTTCCTCCTTGCTTTTGCTGGCTGTTAAGGTGTTTTCCCCCTTCTTTCTATATGGTCTCAGAACAAGTGGGAGTTTTCCCCTGTAGGAACAAATTGGCCAACTACTGCCATATATGTATGTATAGCACACTAAAGTAAAAAAGAATTTACTTTCACTCACTTTCCAGAACAAATTCTTCTGCATGCTCATTTGAGAATAAACCATCAAACTCAGTCGGGTTTACTTTATGAGCGGACATACATAGGATTGGGAATTCTAATCTGAGGTAGCCACAGTGAAAACAGAAGAAAGGCTATCTTTATTCTAGATTAGTTAATCCAGAATACTTGTATCTGGCTCTGACAATCATCCACCAATGGCATGTGGCCTCTAATGTGGGGGTGGGGGCATTAATCTGTTGACAGAAACAAAGGTTGTCAAACTCTGACATCTTCACAGAAAACTAAGATTCTCCAGCAAAACAAAAACGATCATTTTAAATTTAGAGGTCATTCTTGTCTTAAAATACAGGATCAGGCACAATCCGCCCCCCCCCCCCAATCAGAAACCACTTTCTTAGTCAATAAGAGGCAAGTGCAACAAATTATGGCAAATGGGAGTGAACTGATTTTGGATTAAACGAAGAGGACGTGAGCTCCAGAAGCTAAAAGGTCTAAGACGCAGGTAATCTCTTTTCCCTGACTTGAACTGAAGCCTCAGCCTCTTGAGGGTGACAAGTTCATATCTTAAAGGCGAAAAGAGGAGGAGAAGCAAAGCACAAAGGAAGCGATCCTCAATCTCGCACTGAATGACTTTTTTTTACATGCATTACTTCTCATTTACAGAACAGCAACTTTTGGCTGGTCTGAATCCACAACAGAAGAAGCCATTGCGACCTAAAGGTATCTCACACAGACAGATCAAAATTCAAAGGTAGTCCTGAGACAGTAATGATGGGGACAGAGCATCAACGTTTTGCCTTACACTGACTCACACTCTCCATCCATTTAGCTCAGTATTCTCTATTCTGACCAGCAGTAGTTCTCCAGCATTTTCAGGAAAGAAGTCTTTCATGTCACCTGCTACCTCTTTCTGTTGAATATGGAGATGCCAGAGATCGGACCCAGTTCTAGCCTGACCCTCTGCACACTGTACCAGACCTCCAGCCCAACCTTTGCCAACCTGGCTCCCTCCAGATGTTGTGGACTATAATTCCTATTTGCCCCAGCCAGCTGATGGGACCTGTAATCCAAAACATTTGGGCTGGGGGGCACCTGGCTGGTGAAGGCTGTTCTAATCACTGCTGCCAATGGCTGACTCTGGGACCTTCTGAAAGCAGAGCGATGGTCTCTTCCCATACTATCTCCAAAATCAGAGGCTGCATATAGTCATCATGGCTAGTAGCCATTGACAGATCTCACCCTCCTCCATAAAATGTGTCTACTCCTCTTTTCAAAGCCGTCTAGTCAAGTGGCCATCACATCTTGTTACACTGAATGTCAGAAAGTGTGACGTGTGTGAAGTGGTACATCCATTTGTTTGTCCTGAATCTCCTGCTAATCAGCTTCACGGGATGACACTCAAGTTCCACTATTATGAGCGGAGGCAAAAACAGGAATGGCCCTGGCCCCTTAGATTTCTACCGCGCTCCTCATTGCCCAATGCTTCATCAACTTACCTCTTTATAACTAGATTTTGCTTCTTCTTGTCTAGCTGTTGCTGAAGATAAACTGGAGATGGACGATATTTGGCTGATGGAGTCCTCACAACCCTGAGAAGATCTGGCTGGGGACTAGTAGAACCAGCAAAGAAAACAAAAGGAGGAAGAGTTGGCAGCATCGCCGTTATCACAGCAGTTGATCAGCTGAATACCATTACGCTAAGGAAGGGTTTGCAGCTTACCTGAGAAGCACTCTGCCCTCTTTCAAATGCAAGGTAGTTCAGTTCCATTAAGGACAAAATCTGCAAGCAGAAAGATCAAACATTCATGAAGAGGCAAGTTTCAACTCCATCTCTCCAGAGAAATTTACTCATCAGAAGGCAAGCATGACATTAGCAATGATATATAAAGGCAGATTAGAGAGCATCCCAATCAGGAAGATTCATCTTGCCTCTCAGGCACTTTGGGAGTAGAACTGCAACCCTCCCCTGTCAAAAACAAGCAAAAAGTATTTTCAAGAGTTCCTGGCTAGCCACTGTCCTTCCAATTAAGTAAAAAACACAATAACATTTGTTTGTTTTCTTAAAAAAAAATTATAGAGCAGATCAATCTAAGAGGACCACAGAAATGAAGACATACTGCATTGATGTCCCAGATATAAAACAGTGGCATTTGTCCACCAAAAGCAAATGGAATTTTATTTTATTTTTAAATGCCCTGGCCAATATTGCTTCTTTGTAATTAAGCAACATTTAAAAACATATAAGACATTTGGGGTTGTTGTTTTTTTAAAAAAAGAAGTGGTATCTAAGAAGTACCGTAGAATTTAATGCGCACTGCACAGGAGTCTCTTTCGTCCGGTTCTGAATATTTGGGTTGGCTCCATTCTGAAGCAGCACTTCGATGATCCCTTGGTAACCCCAGCGAGCAGCTATGTGAAGAGGAGTGTCTCCTTTCTCGTTGCCAATGTCTAATTTACAAGAGTGAACGTCGTAATAGACTAAAGCCTTGACACACTGGAAAGTTAAAACAAAGACCAAAGCTGTGATGGTGCACATCACTAAAGCAACAGAATTAGGGACAGAGGGCAATTTTGTCATCGTATCTTGCCAGACCAAATCATTCTTATACTACTCATCACTGTTTTTACACTGCATCTAAACACTCTATCCTTTAAATTTTCTGGGAACCGCTCCGAGAAAGTAAGTTGTTGGGCAGCCATACAAATACAGCAAAATAAAATAAAATAAGCCATGACACACAAGTCATGGTTGTCTCTCTCAACCCTACCTGGAAATGCTGTTGGGGACTGAACCTGGGACCTTCTGCATGCAAAGCAGGTGTTTCTACCACGCAGCCCACTGCGTGCAATTACATTGCACAAGTTGTATCTGACTAAATCATATACTAGACCCACATGAAATCAATGGACTTAAGTTCACTGACTTAGTTGGAGCCAACCCATAACAATATGTGCATACTATGTGTAAATGGCATCTGTATGTCATTCCTATAAACATGGCAGCCCAACAGCATAAGGCTACTCCCTTCTCCCAAATAGAAAAAAGGACAAGTGAATTGCCTTGTTATGACTATTTGAATGAGGGAACCTCGTTTACGCCACAATCTGTAACCTCTTTTCATCCAAGAACAGATTGGCAGAATCAGGAAGGTCACGCTGTCAACTATACAGGGCAGTACAATTTACCCCAGATTTACTCTCCACAAGGTAAGACAGTGACACAGAGGAATGTTCCATGAATGACTCCAAAGCTCTAACAAAGTTGTTACAAAAGAAAGGACTCTCTCGATGGGCTCCAGTTTCTAACCCTCAAGGATCATTCTGAAAAGGCTGGAGGATTACAAGTTCAGAAATGAAATAAAAATTAAAGTGTGAGGCTGCATCCAGACTAAGTTAAGCCCCTTTGAAATCACTTTAAGTGCCCTTGTTTTCCATGGGGCTAAAGTCCACCTAACTGGTTATAGGTACCCTGGTGTTATAGGTACCCTGAACATGTTGCTGCGAACTACTTACATCTTCATGGCCGTAAGTGCAAGCTAAATGCAGGGGTGTGTTGCCGTTATTGTCTTGGACTTCTGTACTCGCCTTATAGTGCAGGAGGAGAAGCTGAAAAAGGAAAAAACCAAGCTACGTTTTTATGTGGCATGGACACATTTCAGTGGGTTAGCAGTGGCAGCTCTAGTAAGTGGAAGAAGCTACGGTACAGTTAAGGCCATACAAATGTGTCAAATTGAGTCCCCAAAATTCTGTTTCTAACTTGCATATGTTTGGGATGAAATCTGATGGCTGAACTGTTATACTTGTTCACTTGATATGTTGTGAGCACCTTTGGGCACACTTTTGTGGGAAAGTGGCATACAAAATAAGAGTTGATGATGGTATAAAGAGCCGGGGGGGAGGGGGAATATATCGTATTGTGGCTCCTTTCAGTTTCTGTGCAAAAGGAATAACTCACATGCATCTCCTCTACTTAGAAGCAGCCAAGCCTTAATGGCTTGAGAAATAATAATAATAATAATAATAATAATAATAATAATAATAATAATAATAATGCCGCCCATCTGACTGGGTTACTACAGCCAATCTGGGTTGTTCCCAACTAAGTATTAAAACACAAAAAAACCTCAAACATTCTAAGATCTCCCCATACAGGGCTGCCTTCAGATGTCTTCTAAAAGTCAGACATATGTTCATTTCCTTGACATCTGATGCTGCTACCATTGTGGCCAAATTCCTGACTGTATAAATACTTCTTATCATGAGCTGCTTAAAACCAATTCAGAGTCATGCCCAAGCTGCTCGGATATTATTTCACTCACTAAACACTGGGATACAAAACAATAGTGTACAAGGAAGGCTCAGGCTCCAGCACTGTAGGGGAGACTTGCAGATCAAAATGCATCCTTGGGCTGAATTAATGCATGATGTCAAATCTAATGAAGGATTCCTTCATTCCCGAGTATCAGTGTGGCTCTACTTCGAAGAGCTTGAAGCAGTAACATTTAGCACTGATCCAGCAAATTTCAAGCAATCAAATCACTTCACATACATTATTCTCAGCTGATTGACATACATACAGCACACAGCTCATAAAGTGGGCCTTACCAAATCCTTTGACTTTCACATGTTTCACCCACGCTTCTTCCACTGAGCTCTGCCTGACAGTTTTCTCACAATCCTGCCAAGTAAGTTGCACCAAGAGATCCTGACTTCCCTGAGGTCAACCAGGCAGCTTCATGGACAGGAAATGGATGTTAATCCAGCATTCCCTGGCCCAAGTCTAACACTCCAAGCCCTAAACTACACTGGATCCCATGCAACTTCTGTCTCTCTCTCTCTCTCTCTCTCTCTCTCTCTCTCTCTCTCTCTCTCTCTCTGTTTAAACAAGACTAATTTCATAATGTCTGAAACATTTTTCAGAGCCAAATCTGTCAGCATCAAATTGTCTCCTCCAGAGGAAGCAGTGGAGGATTTCTACTTCATTCACGGTTATTATTTTTTTGCTGTTTAAAGAAATATTATAGACCCTCCAGATGGTCAGTATTTTGTGGGAGCTGATGGGAATTGAAGTCAAATAACATATGGAGAAGCCATATTGTTGCAAACTGTAGTGATATATTTTTTATTATATATCTATATCTATCTATCTATCTATCTATCTATCTATCATCTATCTATCTATCTATCTATCTCTATATAAAAACAGCATTCATGGGGGGGGACCCTCAAAAAGCAACTGTTCCTGTCATCAGCAAACGACCGAGCCATTGCTTTCAATCTACAAGCAATACTGGACTGAAAGGTACATTATTACGTAAGATTTGTGCTTACAGTAACATTCTGGTATCCTTTCTGACAGGCGAGGTGAAGTGGCGTTGATCCGTGATAATCCGTCGCATTGACAATGGCTCCTTTGGAGACCAGCAAGTCAATTAATGATGCTTGCCCTGTGGAGAAAGGTATATAGCTTCTTAGGCTCAAAATGTCAGCATCTCACAGCGAGAAAAGGAAGTGTCACCCTCTGGGTCAAACTGGGAACTGAACAATCTGCTGCCTTTCCTGGCACTTGCAGGCGCCATATGACAGGCAACTTAGCATTTCCTCGTGGTGATAAGACGCCCCTCAGCTTGTTGGCACATTGCTGTTCTAGGTCACAGCTTGGCAGGGGCCTTTCCAGGAATAATGAATGAATCAATCTCAACTCTGGAGAGAGCCAAGTAACGAATTGCTGCGGGTGCGTATTATAAGTACACAGAAAAGTCATCCTACCTTGGGAAAAGAAGAGGTAACTAAGTGTAACCCCCAAAACCCAATGAACTTGGCTGCAAATTCTCAAATCAGTGGCCTACACACAGCAGGTGGATGCTGCAGCAATATATTTGATGCTGCAGAAAAGGCCTTCAGGGGAAACTCCCCAAGGAAGCACCCCCACTGCTACCTGGGGGTGTGGAGAGTGTGTGTATGAGCTTAACAGTACTTATTTCATTTTTTGGTTGATATTTTATTAATATTATTTTCATAGAATATAAAAGCTGTGTTGATTTGTTAATCATATAATACGACTTTTATTTGTGATGTTTAGCCTGTTCTTTAGCTGCTGTTTTGCTACCAAGTGTTTTATGGATTGTAATTGTTTCACTGATGATTTGTTAATTATTCTATATATGATCTAGGCTGAATTCATGATGTTCTATTATGTTCTATCATGTTGTTATTATTTATTGTTTGCAAGCCACTTTGGGATTCGTTTGAATGAAAAGCAGCACAGAAACATAATAAATCAAATCAAGCCAAAAAGCAAGATAATCTGGCCACCAGCTCCCATCTGGAATAACCAAAGCCATACAGACTTACAGTTAGGTCTGTATACTGCAGTTTGGTTCTGTAGAGCAAATGATCTCCTTGTAGCAAAATCTGTGCTGGGCAGATGTTCAAATCCACTCCAGACCTGGAGTGGAATTCTAATAGCTTTCTAACTGTGCCCCAGAGAACACAGAGAACTGTGCCCTGAAATCTATGGAAGGTTAACCAGAAGTTGTTGTTGTTGTTGTTGTTGTTGTTGTTGTTGTTGTTGTAAGGAAACGGCTTTATAACAAATCAAACTAGTAGCCCAGCACTGTCTTTTCTGACTAGTAATGGCTCTCAAGCAGAGGTGTTTCCATTCACCCTCTCTCTGATAGTTTTAACTTGTAATGCTAGCGGCTGAACCATGTGGGTCTGCCATAGACAAAAGGTCTCTTCTCCATGAGAAGATCAGAACAGGGGACAAAAGACAAGTGCGTTCTTCAACTGCAATTTGAAGTTGTAAGTGTATGATGGATGCATCATTACGCTCATGCTCAGTTTATATGGGAGGGTCCCCAACCCTGGTGGCTGCTGTAGGTGAACCTTCGAGAACACCTGAGAATCCTGTGCAACGTACCAGGTGAAGGGGGGGTCAGGGACTCCTCGGAAGACAATGGTTTGTAGAGAGTGGGGGAATCAGAAAACTACTGCCATAGTCCACGAATGAACTGCAGCGCTTACCGCATATTGCAGCTATATGAAGCGGAGTGAATCCCCGGTCATCTCTAGAAAACGGTGTCACAATGGAAGGATCGTTCAGCTTCCTTAAAGTAAAAAAAGAAGTCATCCTTAACAAACAGAACACAGGCAAGCAAAGGACAGCGTATATTTCACACATGGCTACAAGTGAGCTGCCTTGCATGGCTTGTCGTAAGGTCACCAGCTGAATCTGGCCTCAACACTGAACTCGCTAGCAACTGTTCTCTTCGCCTCAGTTCCTCCACCTGTATAATGGAAATAATAATACCAATCTACCTTACAGAGTTCTTGTAAGTTTACTGAATAGTTGCTGTGATGACGGCAGACATCTTTTTTTTCCTGAGGGTGTCCCTGGGAACAACACTGTGCCATGATGAAGTGCTGCTCCCAGGGAAATTTAGTCCAAGGAACAAGGCTGAAGCAGGAAAGCTACAGTCTGAATAGTCAGCAAAGCTGTTTTGCTGTTAGAAAAGGTCATGGGAGGGAAATAAAGCTTTATAAACCGCTTTGCTCACCTTGCAGTTAAGGTGAGTAGAAAAGCCAACCACTTTAAATTCCCCTCTCTCACCGCCAAACATTCATGGTGGTTGATTGGCTGAAATATTGTCTGCCATCACCAAAGCAGGATGTAAACCTGGTTCACCTACAGCTTGGCAAACTGTTGCCTTGACTTTGCATCTAAATTGATAATTCATGGTTTGGGCTCCTTGGAACCACATTGGGATGTTGCTTTGCCCTCAGGGGTTGCTGCTTGGGAGAGAATTCAGAGATTCTACAGGGATTGGGGGAAGGAACCACACAAACCATTGTTTGGCGTCTACACTGCAGTTAGCACAAACCATAGTTTCGGATTACGTCTCAACCAACTCACTAGCAACATAGTTCCCAATTATGCTTGGAAAAAGTCTGGAAAACTTTGAAAACACAACCCTTACCCAGAAACCAGCTTCTCACACTTATCACAGAAACAGAGCGGATGGCACATTTTTTGCACAGTGTCCTTATCATTGTCCCCTTGGCTTAACAAGCGCTCTGCTTCTTCCTGGTTGCCTGAAGCAACATGCTGCAAAGAAGGGCAAAAGGTGAGACAGACACTGGCGCCAAATTCAGAACCAAACAGATGGAAGTGGGGTGCAGGAGAAAGCAGCAGAAAGGTGAATATGAATTGGGGTGGATTCATACATTATAGAAACCTAGATCTACATAGGTCTCCCAGCATCATCTTCTGGAATACAACATAGAAGCAGAACCATGGCCAATCCTAAAAAGGTGCCACAACTGGTAATATCAGATGCCTCTGAAAAGTCCAGCAGAATCAACTGGGTCACACTCTTCCTCTCTACATCATGGCAAAAATGGATCAGCGAATGTTATTTCAATCCTAAACACTGTCCAGAAGCCAAACTGAAGAAGGCCTAGATACCCCATATCATCCTGGAGCAGCTTGGCCACAGCCTACTTGATCATTTTGATGGCTGAAAGATCCTGGCAACCCTGAGATCATTGGTAAGTTTTGTTTTTAACTATTTTTAGACGTTTTTATTGTGTCGTTTTATTACTGACATGTTTGCTGCCCTGGGCTCATTAGAGGAAGGATAGGGTATAAATTTAATAAAATAATAATATCGTCATCTAACCAGCCAGCATTTTCTCCCAACTCTTAATCCTAATATACAGGCTCTGAATGGACATGTTGTTGGCTGTGCAAAAGCAACTACCTGGTCTGTTTCAACCATCAATAATTGAAATATCCAATAAAAACTAAACTGGGGGGGGGGGGCTCCTTCTAAAAACAAAACAGGGCTCCTCTAAAACAAAAGCAAAATCATGGAAAGATTAAGATATATTTTAAGGGGGGGTGGAACCTTCAAAACATTGAGCTGTTACAAGGGTTCTAAACTTTCTTAGAACGGAATGTAGTTTTCTGGCATTTCTCAGAGCTGACATAATATTCATGCAATCCAAACCTGAAACAAGCAGTCTATCGGGGTGTTGGACATCTGAGACAGTAAATTCATTCTTTGTCTTAAGAATAGCTTCTCACTAAATCCTTCAGATCCCTGTGAGGGGGAAAAGAACCTACCATCAATTTAGTCCTGGCATAGCATACAACACTGAATTGATCAGTTCAACACAGCAAAGTCTATTTTCAAGCCAAGCTCAACAACTTAAAATTGATGCCCATGATCTGATTATACCAAGTAAGGTATTTTCAATTATTTTATTTGTTTAAAAGGCTTATAACCTGCCTTTACATGTACAAAGAATAACTGAAAAGAAAAACAATAATAACAATTCAGTGGTATCATGGGTTAAGAACTTAATTCATTCTGGAAGTCCATTCTTAACCTAAAACTGTTCTTAACCTGAGGTACCACTTTAGGTAATGGGGCCTCCTGCTGTTGCTGCTGCCGCACAATTTCTGTTCTCATCCTGAAGCAAAGTTCTTAACCCAAGGTACTACTTCCGGGTTAGCGGAGTCTGTAACCTGAAGTGTTTGTAACCTGAAGCGTCTGTAACCCAAGGTACCACTGTAATAAGGTTAGAATGAAACTGAATTAAGGCCATGTAATACCATCAATAAAAAACAAACCAAAAGCAGCAATATATATAGAAGAGCAGAGGTTGCAGTTTCATGAGAAACGTGGCCAAATAAACCAATGTTAAACTGGCTCCAGAAAGTCACCAACGTTGACACCAGGGGAGGGCTGGTGCCTAGAAAGCACATATGAGAGTGGTTTTCTGCTTGAACTATAATAATAATAATTTTATTATTTATATGCTTTCTAGGCAGCAGTCCATGTGGTTGTTCCCAGGGAATATCTGCTCTTTAACAATAAATTGGAACAAATGGCAATCCGCAGAAAACCTGAATTGCCATTTGCTCCTACTGAGCACTAAAGAGCAGTTTTCCCCAGGGGAGAGCAGCAGGACAAGGGGAAGTGTGGATACAAGTGGATAACAAGAACACCACTATGGTCACCACCCATCTAAACTCTGGTGCTTATCATGTTACTATATAATGCAGCCATATTGTGCCATAATAAATGTTTATATTATGCCCATTGGAAGTACTTCCCAGTCCTCTCAAGAGACAAAAGAAATGTGGCAAAAGTGGTGTCTATAACAATGTAATTTACAGGCAGATCGAGGTGCCAGCTTAACATTCCCAAGGAAAGTAGTTCCTGTGTTTTTAGGGCCCTGGAATCTTATAAACCTTTCCTGCCTCCCCTGTGCTCAGTTTAGTGGCACTGCCTGGCTTGGCTGTAAATTCACGTTGAAGGCACAGGTAACCTTTGACTTAAAGCTTTATGTCCAAATTAATGTGTCCCTTGAATACACAGCTCTAGTCAGTCCAACTTTCAAGTTTCTTATAGAGCTGATGAAAATGGCAAATGGGAAAGCAACATTGCCTGTTCTGTAAAAGAGAAGGATAAATGTAGGGCAGACAGCATCTCAGCTTGTAAGTCATTGGGGCATTTTGCAGCAATTCCTGGAAAGTTACCGTTAGCATGAAGCGGGTGTCACAAACCAGATTACTTGCACGCTAATGCAAACAGAGCTATAGCACTCATTTGAATCTGCGTATGTAAGGCAGTATGGTCCTCACTCACTTGGAGAATGCACCACCTCAAATTGTATATGGGCAGTGATTTGTTTTTAGTTGCCCCGCCATGTGAGTTATGGTGTGTGTCAAAAATTTCCAGCCAGAAAATCTGGTTTCTCTCCCACACCAACAAGGTCACCCCGCAAGGGTGTGATGCATACAACCTCCAAATAGGGCAGCAACAGTGGTGTGTAAAACTGAATGAGTGCATAGTTTGAGCCCCATACAAATAAATAGTGGAGCACATTCACACTGGCCCTATTTCCTAGCTTTATCTGATGTGGTCCAATTACCATTGCTACGTCAGACCATCTCGGTATGACCAAATGGTCCTTTCCCACTTGATTACTTCTACTCACAAGGCTCTGGCCTCCACTGGTAACTATGGCAGCTTGGGATAAGGCCTACTAGCCTGATGGAGTAAGGTAACAAAAGGGCTATAAGTTAGAATGTGGTTAAGGAATGACAAGAATGATACAGTACATTTTGCATGGAAAAGATCCTGAAATTCAGTTGCTAGTAACAAAACCAGGGAGCTTGTGATGGTGAAGACTGTTGAGAATACCTGCAAGTCAAAGTGGACCACACGGGGCTAGAGGAACAACTAGCCTGTAATCTACTAAAGATTAGGACTAGACTGGATAGCAGGTTTACAGAAGAGCCCAGTTTCTTTTGTACACGTTTTGTATGATTAGAAAGGACTCAGTGAAGGTAGTGCTTATATTTTGAGCATAAATCTGTTTGTCTGCACTCATACTATGGTTTCCTGCTGCTTATTCTGTTTCATTGTTTCAATTTCAATTTCTAATGCAGCTTGGGTTTAGGCATTTTGAGTGGTTTTTCATCTTCTAAAAGCAGAATATAATTGCCCCAAGCTAAATAGTTCCATGAACCTGGTGCCAACTCCCCTAACCATTTGCTGTGCTGGCTGGGCCTGATGGGAGTTGTTCAACAGGGCACCAGGTTAGCATCATATCGAACATACTGGTGATATACACACATATTGGGACCTGCTATGTGAGAGGCAATGTTTCCTTCCTCCAACAAGGGACACTCCTGTTCATGGTCCTAGCCAGTTCTTCCTTCCAGGCAGCACACTCCACTGCCCCCACCAATTTCTCCCTCCAACAAGCAGGTGAGGGACTCATACTGCTCCTCTCAGATTTGAGGGGACCTTGAGCAAATGGTCCTCTCTTGGACTGCCTCTGCTGGTGGTGGGCTCTAAGAGGTTTTACCTGGCTTTGGTACCAGCACTTGACAGCAGGATCTAACTACTCTTTTGTTTCCCACAGCGCTGCAGAACAACATGACCTGGGGCACAGTAGAAATTAAAAGGATGCCTTGATCACATCAACTGGCACTGTATGCCTAGGAAGAAGAAAAAATAGGGGAGAAGGGCAGAGCAGGCATCAGCTGTGGGTTCTGCCAGGGTGATGGAACCCAATGCTCTGGGCTCCTGCACCAGGGCAGAGATACCTGTAAATACAGGGATTCTGTACAGCTGCCACTGGATTATTTAAAGCTTAACTTTAAATGCTTATTGCTATTTGTTCTGGTAGAGGCTTCAATGTTTTCTTGATGGAGCATTTATAATTTCAAGAGGAGCATTCCCAAGGCAGCATATAATTTAAGAAATTGGAACAGGATAAGTATTAGTGATTTAAACATTAATGTTGCAGGACTCCTGCTTGTTCTCCACAGCAAGCCATCCTTGCGCAATTGATGTAGTCCGAAGACACTGTCCTACGATGCCACATGCTGAAGAGCAAGGGCACGTGGCTTCAGCTTTCCAAACAAGAGTCAAGTGCCAAGATTGCCACATTTATGCCTGGGATTATGCAACCCACATAAACCATTGTACATATGACCCAGGTTTGCCGTAGCTCAGTGGCTGAGCCCCTGCTTGGCATGTAGAAGGCCCCAGGTTCAGTCCCCAGTAGCACCTGCAGGTAGGACTCGGGAGGGATTCCCAAACCTGCCTGAAACCCCAGGGAGGAACTGCCAGTCCTTGAAGACAATGCTGGGGTGGCAGACTGGTGTTCTGACTCTGTATTAAGCCAATCAGTCTACTATTTAGCCATTGGAAGTGCTGCTATTTGCATTGCCCAGATGCCTGAATTTACAGCTTGCACACTGTAGCTCTAGGCTGCAGTGGGTACTGAGGAGGAAAGGCCCTGCTGGTGGCTTCTTTCAAAGGGGTCTGCCAGGCAGTTTTAAAGAGTTTTTTTCCAAGTGTTAAGTGTCAACCCTTTCCTTTTTTACTCTCGCGAAGGCGGCACGCTAGAGAGCAGTGTTTCAAGTTGTACTTCAGCAATAAGGATAAGCACTGACTGGTCTGCCTAGAACAATTTTCTACAAGTGCCTCAGAGAAAAGGCAACTGATGCCACAAACAGTGACAGGAGCTGGAGGATTAACACTGTATCCAGCAGGCAGGGTACTAAACATCACGGCAGCATATATCTGTGAAGGAGGGCCATAGCTCAGTGGCAGAACACATGCTATGCATGGGATAGGAGGGCCCAGGTTCACTCCCAGCATCTCTTCATAGGGCTTGGGAAGACTCCCATCTCGAACCTAAGAGTTGCTATCACACTGAAGCTAGATACACCAATAATTTGTTCAGGGGAGTGGGGAGTGAAGGCAGCTCACCATGTTCTTGTATACTTAAAATCCAGGTATGCCCTCTTGTGAAGACAGAAAGTAGGGGCCCCAATTCAAACAGTAAAGGTAAAGGGACCCCTGACCATTAGGTCCAGTCGCGGACGACTCCGGGGTTGCAGCGCTCATCTCGCTTTATTGGCCGAGGGAGCCAGCGTACAGCTTCCAGGTCATGTGGCCAGCATGACTAAGCCACTTCTGGCGAACCAGAGCAGCGCACAGAAACACCGTTTACCTTCCCGCCAGAGCGGTACCTATCTACTTGCACTTTGACGTGCTTTTGAACTGCTAGGTTGGCTGGGACCGAGCAACGAGAGCTCACCCCATCACAGGGATTCGAACCGCCAACCTTCTGATCGGCAAGTCCTAGGCTCTGTGGTTTAACCCACAGTAAAAGTGCTTTAAAAATCCCTACTGATGGCTTACCTAGGCACTTTCCTACCCCACTGAACTCCATGAGCAAATGGGGAAAAGACCAGCTGCCCCCCAACCCTGCTTTCCATGTAACTGAACTGATTAGGTTTAAATGTGTGCCCGACAGTGTGTCCAATTTGGGTCTAGAAATCCACAGTCAAGGTCTCTTAAATAATTTGCCTGCCACACACAGTAAAGCAGGATTCTTCAAACTCGAGAGAACTTAAGTCTGAAATCTTGCACCAAGAGATGTCAGTGCAACGTCAGAAGATTCTCCTTCCATATGAAGAGTCTAACAGTAAAAAGCTATTGAAACCCAGCAGCACAAAAGCAGCTTAGCAGCATCCAAGTATGTATTTAGGTAAAATTGCCAGCAAGAAAAGGCAAACTAACTTTAAAGAGAGAAAAGCATTTTGTTGTTGTTTCAAAGCAGCTTTACTTTAAAGAACACACACACATTTGTCATCCAAGTTCATTTATGCCTTTTATTTTACAAAACATAGCAAGTTGCTGTAGTCTTAACATCTCTGCCCGAATCTTTTCTGTTAACAAGGTGGGTAACTGATATTAAAGAGTTCAAACTTCCTTCAGATCAAAGACTGAAATATAAATGTGGGCTTTTATTTTTATTTTTTATCCCCCTCCTCTTTTTGGACACAAACTTTTTTCTTTTCTTTTTTTTTTTTACATAGTAGTTAGGAAGCAAGACTTGTGATACACATTTGCTTTTTTTTTTTAATATAAAAAGGAGTAGCCAAGTGCCACAAATCTGCTTAAAAGATTTTACCACTGAAAGAGCAAAGTGAAAAATGCTGTAAAACAATTTTAAAAAGCAGATTTTGTGATGTGTGTCCCACAGTAGGGCCTCCACCCCCTTCTATATCAAGCCCCACAGACAGAGCCATTAAGCAGCTAAGTTCCATTTCTTGGCAGCTGGATCAGGTGCAGGTTTCATTGTGGTACCAAGTTCACATCCTTCAGCCTCCAGATCAGAGCGGGAGCACCTAGTTTTGGAAGGTTAAAATAAAGTCCGAGGAAACTACACTGACCAAACGATTTCTGCAGCATTTCCACCTGTTTCATGGCCACATCCATTGCCCACATTTAAACCAGTATCATACCACTTTAATAGTAATGGCTCCCCCAAAAAAATGCATCCTGGGAACTGTAGTTTGTTAAGAGTTCCGAGAGTTGTTGGACACCCCATTCCCCCTCAAAGATCTACAATTCCCTGGGAAGAGAGTTATTGTTAACCCACTACGGAAATTGCAGGGGGGGGGGGAATAGTCGATCTCCTAAAAACTCCTGATACTTAACAACAGTTCCCAGAATTCCTTGGGAGCAAGTGGCTTAATAGTGCTTTCAATGCCTGGTGTAGATGTGACCCACATTTACTGTGTGCATGTTCTGTTCTTACAGGGCTCTCCTGGTGATATCCCATCCCAATTCCTGAAGAGGGCAACAGCTACTTAGCTTCAGCAATGCTACAGATCTGTTTCCTGAATTCTGAAATGTTAAGAATGGTATTTATTTATTTTACCGACAAAAGGGATCTAATTGTATCCCACTGCTATAATTTTGGGCATTGTCTATACTAAACATGCCAAACACTTGGAGACAAATGGTGGAGTGCATAGAAGAGCATGGGTGTGCTTATGCACATACAAGCTATAAGGCACAAGATGCAGGAACTGTATCTACAGCTCATACTCCTTGTCCTTCAAATAAAGCTGAACAGAAGTCTACCAGGGCTCAAGGTTGTCCTTTTACAAGCCTCTTTGAGCAATGGCTCAAGTCTGCTTACGGAGACCTTTAAGCAATGTGCACAGGCAAACAGTAAACTGTTGCAAAGGAGATGTACGTCCAGAAGGCACTCCTATTACAATCACAACTGCTGCACAATTGCCGTTATCAAGCCAGACTTTATGCTGCAACCCCTATTAAAGTGACTTACTGTTGGCCTGTCCGAGAGGTTTCCTTGACGGATGTATTCTATTGCAGCCTCAACTGAAGTCAGGCAGTATCCAAGTTCATCCTTTGCTGAGCTGCAAAACCTGAAGTTCTTGATGTAACTCAAGTTTGCCATCCTAGACAGAAGATAAAATAGCATATAAGGCTTTCAAGACATTACTCAAGAAGTGGAGATGACTGAGAAAGGTCACTTAAAATTGCATGCACATCTAATTGGCTCCTCAACTTCCAATCACTAATGCAAGATCAAAACATTTATCCTATCTCCCACAGAGAGCCCCTCATCATCCACAAGTTTAATTTATTCTGAGTGGGCTTCAATGCTTGCAGGCACAATGTTTAGGGAGGAAAGAGCAGGGCGCCTGTTCCATTTTCAGAATGCACACAGCTGATCATAAAAGGCTCCTGAATAAACAGAAAGCCATGAAGACAACATGTTATTAATCCACACTTTTTCTGCAGTTTGATCCTGCATACTTCCAATAACAGGATATGTTTTTATCTCTGATACTATTGAACTCCCAGCCCCAACAAAACCAGAAATGGCATTCTTGGATTGGCAGTCAAAACTGACAAGCTATAAAAAAAGACTATAGGGATCACACTTATTACAGCTTTCCAGGATCATTCTGATGGGTACAATCATATTGGTGGGTTTTAGGAGGCAGGGGGTAGAAGAAAAAATCAGATTAAAACAATTTGGCTTTATTTTCTAGCAGGTTACCACCACAAGAAGCCATGCCATTTGTATTGCAATGCCCTGTCCTGGACTGCAAGCTGTGCAAACAGCCACACATTTACAAAAGGACACAACACGTGCACATTCAAGACACGCAGATTAAAAAAAATAAATCAGCCCTGCGTTATAACTGACGTCCAAAAACATAAGCACATTTGTTAAATGCATGTAATCCCTGGAAATGGCACGTTGCTAATACAACAGGTCTGCTGTAAGCATTTACATTTTTAGTTCCCAGTTGCATCTTACCAATGTAACAACCAAGGTCTATTTTGTGACAGATGTTAGTACCCTACACGTTTTTCAGATCTGTGAGATTTCAGATTTGTGATACATGCTGTCCAAGCAAGGCAAGTGATTTCCAAAAGCAGCAAAATATTAAATATTCACACCCAAAAGGGGTTTCTACTCAAATGGCAATAAGAGGACCAGGTTGAACATTTCTGACTCAGGATGCATCTCGATTGGAGAGTCTGAAACAGCCACCAGTTAGAAGCACTCAGCTGTGCAGTGTTATTATGCCCATTTCCAGGGCAATGCAATCACAGAAATGATAATATGTATTTGATTCAAACTACTATTTCAAGTCCAAAGCAAGTCACAATGCTTCTCACAGTTCTGCTATAAAACCTTAGAACACAGAAGCATCCAATTAAGGCTTTGCTGAGGATACAGGACTGTACTGCAACGGTCATTTGCTAGTGAACAGCTAGTACAGACTTCAAATTATCCCATAAACCAAATGTAGGCTGGGTTTTAAGACTTAAATCAGATTCTGCATCCAGTTTATTTGGAGTGGGTTTGTCTCCAATACTGGAACATGTGATTTCTTAATCACATTTGGAAATGGAACCAAACACTTAAATCAGCTATGCAATCATCTGGATAAGTGGAGCTACCCAGAGTCACAAACCAGACCCCTTCGCATCCTGAAACACAATCAATATTGAACGGGGGGGGGGGGGGGCAGCTGGCAGCTGATGGCCATCCTAGCTTACAGACTCCATGACTTCAAGCAATGCTAGAAACCTTTCAGCACTCTGCCTTGCTTAGCGCTCTTGCAGCAGAGAAATAACACTCAGGAGCAAAAGGAGACTTGTCACATACCAGTTTGGAATCTCCGTTTTCACAAGAAGGTACAGCAGGACTGAGAGAAGGTCATCTGCACACATGGTCTCCATGTTAACTGAAGTGGGAAGGAAAAAGTGGAGTCACATTTCTATGCTAGTGATAGTGCCTAAATGCTTCTAATTAGGGCTGCAGTGTTTAGAAAGCTTTCGGCAGACTAAAGGTGCTGCCACCACGATTGATCAGCAGCAGTTTTAAAATCCAGAAGTTTCAGGCACATCTTGAAGGCATGCCCTTTGTGTGAAACAAAGAAATACAGCAGGCACTCCTAAACACAAGGTAGTTCAATTTAAAATCCTACACAGATATAACCAGTTCCCTGAAGGCTTTTACTCATTTTCAAGCCATCTTTCTGGGTAAAAGGAAGAAGAGACCAGTCCAAGTGCCAGGGACAATGGTCTAAGTACTGTCTGAATTATATCTTCTATTCTAGCCCTTTCAAGCTGGGGAGTCTCAGATAACAAGCCCTGCCATACACCCTGGAAAAGTATTTCAGATGCCTCAGTTCAAGGGAAAGCACTAATTTCCAAGTGATAAGAAAATTTGTTGTTGTTGTTGTAAACATTTGTATACCACTCTATCTGCAGATCACAGGGTGGTTCACAACATAATGCAAAATGAGGACACAAAATACATGATAAAACAAGAACAGACCAATAAACACCTGAAAACAAGCACCTGAATGTTACATTTCAAGGTTCTGCTCACATGCACCCATTTAAAAGCTTATGAAGATGGCTTTTAAAAGCACAGAGAGGCGATCTATTGAAGCCATTATTACATTGCCATGGTTACAGACCTCTTTGGCTAGGAGACTGCATTATGATTTGAACCACTTTGCGCAGACAGAGGAGCTTCTGTTGTGGGGAGGTGCACTTATTCAGCTGGCCCAGCTCTCGCTTCGCACGAGGAATGTTGAAGCTGTGAAGTGTGGTCAAAAGAAAGGAGTACTTAGCACATACACCAGGCTTGAGCAGGAGCAACAGTGACTGTCGAAAAGTGGGCAACTATTTCAAACCATAGCAACTTCTACCCCTACATTCAGCATAATTAAGGCTTGCCAAATGACCAGGAAGAGAAGGTGGTCTGGCCTGTTCTGATGACTTTTCATTCACAAAGCTGGGCAAATGAAGCTCTTTACGGCAGAGATAAGACCCTGCTGCCTACTATGATCTCCAGATCCGGCCATTCCTGAAGGCACAAATACAGGAAGTAAGCTGAGGAGTCAGCAAACTCCAGCACAAACATATTGATAAAAAACTTGTGTTGCTTATCAACATATTGATAAGCTCCTGTGCACACATCCCAAGGGAGTAGTTCTACAAGCTCTCTTCCATATGCTGTTGCAGCAAAAGTATTATCCCTTGGGATTTGTCTAGAGTTCAGTGTTGCCGTCAAGCCCTGCCAGTTACACATGCTGACAGCAGAACTCATCTTCTCCCTTTCCTACTTCTTCATTCAGTAGCACCAAGGGCATATGGGCGACAACCCACTTACCTGCATATTTGTTTTTGGTAAAGCGGCAAAGAGTACACATATTCATAGCATGCAAAGAGCAAGATGCTCTGAGCAGCAGCCATGTATCCCTTACCCAAGTTGTTGGTTCCCCCACCCACCCACCCCCAAAAAACCTGGTGGATCTTTTAAGATTGTCATCTCCATGCAGCGCACCTGAATTCAGGCTTAATACCCAGATCCTTCTGTTGCAGATCTTGTAAGCTTCTTGTAATTTTGTTGAAAGCTGCATCCTGGTCGACAAATACAAATGAAGCCATTTTAGAAACACAACAAGCTGCTCTCTTGGCTGTATCTTGAGATGTTTGAAGATAAGGTATGGGGGAACTTTGGCCCTCCAGCAATCGGTGAACTACAGCCCCCAGCATCCCTAGCCATTGGCCATGCCTGCTGGGTCTGATGGGAATTGTAGCAATAGGTAGAGGGACGAAGACACCATCCAGTAGACGAGTACATAGAGCATAGGAAGCTGCCTCAGTATATCAGGCTTGGTCCATCTAGCCTTATATGGTCTACTCTTGATTCTCCAGCTTTTCAGGCAGCTTCTACCTGCTCCTTTCTAACTGGAGATGCTAGGGATTGAACCTGGCATCTACTACATGCAAAACAGGTGCTCTATCACTGAGCACTGGTTAAGGACAATCAGATAGTCCAAGTGTTTTTCCTTTAAAATACATGTAAGCAATGGTCAGAAATGTCGACATGCACCTTGAGGCAAAAGCCTTTTGATCAAAATGTACCCTTTCCATAAGTGCTATGATAAGCACCTTATATTCTGGCGCTGGGAAAGTAGGCATTCAAATTGCCAAGAGAAAGTGACACCTACCTCACTCGCCTCGATAGTCCCCACATATTTAAAGATCAGGTCATATAGAGCATGGTGGATGTACATCTGAAACACAAATAAATAAATTGAACCGGAGATGCCCGTGTGTTTATGGAATTCCCACTAACAAACCACCCACTTCTTACATCCACAGCTTGCTTCATCAGATTCATCTGAGGCTCCTGCTTGGCAAGCATCCTCTAAGGACACGAGAGAGAGAAAAGGCAGTGTTAACAGGCACTGTCTGGGGAAGGGGTAGAAAATTGTATTTAACACATACACACACAAACCATTTCATACTCACAAGGTGAGAGTCTCTCAATAACTGCTGAATACATTTGGTGTAGAGGGCATTTACAGAATCCTGGAGACCAAAAAGAAGGACATTATGGAGCACAAAAGGCTGGGCTCAGATGTCACATTAAATCACAAGAGACAAGTTCACAAACTCCCACTTCCCCTGACCAGCATAGCTGCCAGGTGGAGCTCAGAAGTTTTCGCTTAACGACAGCTTGTCGTGTTGTCCAAACTCTGGTTAACTCATGGTTTGTTTCACACAAAGCAACTTGCAAACCATGGCACAGGCAAGCTGTGGCTAAGCAGAAACAGAACCAAAGCTTATGGACTCACTGAGGTCAAAGTAGAGGAACAGGGAGCACCTGAAGCTTGCTGCAGCTCACTCTTTGTGAGCTATGGTTCAGTGTGCCATCCTAACTGGGCCACTGCGTCAACATGTCTAGGTAGAGGGCCCTTGCAGGGATGGGGGAGAAAGAACATTTAAGAAAGACATGAGGAGAGTCCAAGTTGCTTAACTGGGTGGAGTGCTAGTGCATTCTTTGAGAAGGTACAGTTTCCAGATTAATCTTCCAAAGGTTTAGTTCATGTGGGTGAAGAGCACATTTGCATCAAGTAGGTTACTGTGCTTTATTTATTCTAGAGTTGCACTTGAGCCATTCTCATTATGAAGTAATCTAGCAGAGAGCAGTAACTAAGGCTGCAACTCAATTTTTAAAAAGGTATCTGAAATGGGTTAATCTACATTGATTTGCATATAGCTACAGATTTGCATATAGATAAACTTTTGAAGCAATATGTACTTTTTTTAGACTATGCGTACATGGCACAGAAGAGGCATTCTTCTTGCATAAGAAATGGGAGAATGTTTCTTGCAATAGGCATTTGCAACAGACTAAGGCAGGCTGAAAACAGAGATACTGACTATGTAGTGCCGCAGGATTTTCCTGTCATGATCCTTGAAAGTCCTGTGGAAAGATGCAATGGCTTTATCAAACTTTTCAGCATGTCTCCCCAAGAACTCTCTCACATCTTCAACGTTTTTCAGGGAGTAAGAGTTTGACGGCGTTGAGGATTGTTCTGAAATGGAGGGCAGTTGTCAGTGCACAGAAAGATCTGCAGTTCCTCCTAGCATTAGCAGCAGTTCCTTATTTATTGATTTATTTATGTTGCCAGATGCAAAAAGTCATGGCAAGAAACCAGGACTCCCATATTTATTGCTGACCTCTTAACTCTTTTCCTGGCTTCTGAAGAGTTATTTCTTCCAGGAAATGATAATCAGGATGAAGATCCTTCATGCAAGCCTGCTAGGGCGATCTAGCTCTCATCTTTGTCGCCTTATGAAAGGCTTCTGACCTTGCCTTCTAGACCACCTAAGCTGTCTGCTCATGGTATATGAAGGTCCTGAAAGAAGTGTTATTGCCCAAGGCTGGCCCTACCATTAGGCAGAGTAGGGTAGATACGTCAGGCAGCAGAGGGTGGAGTGGCAGTGATAGCCACCTAGTCTGTGCCCTCTTGGGTACTTGCCATGTACCTCCTAATATAGTCTGCTGCCCCCTCCGGTGTGGTGGAAGGCATTGAATTGTCACCAGTGTTGTAAAAAGGTTCAATTGCCAGTCCAATCCAATTATGTACATGGAATGGAGCAGCAGAAGGGAAAATGGGACTCTCCTGCCATCTGATTCAGGCAGCAAAATACCTAGAGTTGGCTTTGTTGAAATCCAAGGGCTGGCTGAGAAGAGCACTACTGCTCACCTTCACTCTCATTTTTTTCTAGCGCATGAGCGATACAAAGGATGCTGAAGCTCTCTTCTCTCTCATTGTAGAAAGTTTCCTCAAAAAGAACAGGCACTGAGCAACGAGGGCTGAAGCCAGCCCCAAGGATGATCAAGCTTCCTTGTATGAAGACTTCCTAAAGGGACAGGAGGAAGGGAAAGGCAAATGAAAAAAGATCAATACCAATGTGAGCAGTACGCAAGCAGAACAATTATTTAGGAATAGTGGTTAGTCATGCAGATTTTGAGAAAGATAAGGCGGCTTCTCCAAAGCAAGACAGGTGCAATCCAAAAGTTAAAACACACTACTCCGCTTTTGAAATGGTATTACATAATTGATTTTTAAATGTTTGATGGAAGGGCAAGATTGTCCATCAGTTTTAGAGTAAGAAGCCTTCTCTGCTTGAGCTCTTAAAGCATTACTGTTGTATTCCTTTAGAATTCCTTTATTCCACTGAACTTCATGAGGCCGAAGAGTGGGCTGATGCCTCCACCACTCTCAGTGCAAGACTGCACTAGATCCCTGTCCTTAAAACACTTTTTCTACCTTTCCATTCACAGTTTGAAAGTTTTCTTCCACAGACTTCAGAACGTAGGAGTCAAACTGGCAAGCTGAGATGCTGCTGCTTGAAAGACTTCCTTTGCATGGAACTAGCACCTAAAGAAGTAGTAAGCATGGAGTCAGGTGCATGCACGCACACACACAAAACGGATAAATCCTAAAAGTATTAACATTTTGCCAGACCACACTATTTTAAGATGCCAAGTTTTGAAATCAGGCAGTAATATAGTACAGATCAAGAAACCATTACTCACTGGGAGGTGCTCTTCAATCACCACAAATGAGGACAGACCCTGACATGGTGCAGTGGGCTGGGGGAAGGAATACGATACTGTGGGAGGCCACGAGAGCCACCACTTCGTATCTCAAACCCTTAATACTTTGACGCAATGTTTTGTATTCCACCAAGTCCTACTCAGAGTAGACCTACCAAACATGACAAACCAAAGTTAATCATGTTCATTAACTTCAGTGGGTCCACTCTGTGCAGGAGTAGCATTGGCCACACCCAGTTTTTCCTCCAAGGGCAGCCAGACACAAGTTCAGAGAAGAATAGATTGCACCAAGTAAGTATCATTGTAAACCATCTAGAACTTTGTTGATTTAAAAATTCCGGCTTCTCCATGTACAGTCATCAAAAGATATTCTCATAACAGGACTAACTCTTGTGGCAACCATTTAAAAGCACCTCACTGAGTGGTCTCTTTACTACTATGCACAGCTCCTCCACTTTTTCTTTTTAAACATATTTTAATATATTTTTTACACAAAACGTTTTTTAGAACAAGGAATTGGCATCAAGGAACACCCTCCTCCCATTCCTGAAGATGCCTCCACTTTTCTAATGCTCTTGTCATATGTGCAACATGTGTGGTCAGATGCTGCAAAAAGAAACTTAATGGTATACTACCGCAAAGGTGTAGTTTGCCCATTTTTCCACATCTGTTAAATAGACCCTCTGAACCCAAAGTCCAAACTCATTCCCTGCCAAGCTGTAGGACCCATTTCCTGAAGGCATCAAGTTTACTTACAATTCCGTGGAATTCTGCAACTTTCCTGCAAAGATCAGGACGTCGTTTCTGCATAGCTAGATAAAAAGGGTTCTTCAAGAGGTCTTCATCATACACAGCCATATGGACCACCCAAGTATCCAATTTAGAGACTTTCTGGAAAGCAGAGAGTGAGAGAGAGAGAGAGATCTCCATGGTCAAAACCCAATTGCTACCATTAGTAACCAGAAGAAAGACACTTCCTATCATTCTTCCCACAGACATAGGCTGCAATCCTATATGCACTTACGTCAAAGAAAGCCATATTGAACTCAGTGGCACTTGCTTACATAGGATTGCACCACAATACCCCTCTCAACCATTTGCATAATTAGGTACCACTATTTCCATGTACACAATTATATAGAAGAGTATGGAAAAGTCAAATTCTAGAGGGACTGGAGAAGAAGATGCATTTAGGTCCAACTCTAGTGTTAGGCTTAGTGAGGAGGCAACTGTTTCAGGCAGCAAATGTTGGGAGGCAGGGAGCAGTATGCAACCTGTGTGTGCCAAGAAATCTGCCCTGTGCCCCCTCCAAGCTAAGTGTTGCTGCCTTCAGGTCAGAGGAGGCAGCTGCCCCATCACCAGTGTTGAAGAAAGTCAACCAACAGTTCGGTAGGTTTCTGCATATGGACAGGAATGGGTGCCACCCCATCCTTCCCCCCCCCAGCAGCAAAATGTCCTGGGTGTTTTCCAGACTATGTGACAGGAGACCAGGGGTGTTTGTTTCTATGCCTTGGAATAGGTGTCACCATCCCAACTCAGTCCCTTGTAACACCAGACACCAGGGATCCACCAATCATTCACTTTCCTCTTCTAAAAGGTCTTCTCAGTAGAGACTGTTATCCCCAGTTGGATTTTAAATTGTGCATATATATATATATATATATGCAATTGTCCTTTTGTTTTTATATATGCAGTTGTTTTATTACTTTTTACTGAATTGGAAATGATTCATGAATAAAATCATTAGTATTCTTATTTATTAATTATTCACTGGCCCCTGATGGATCAGAAACAGCTTAGACCAATTGCTTTCCCGTATTGCACCATAAAGGAAACACTAAGCTCTGCTTCAATATATAGCTGAAGGTTATGAAGTACAAAAAGGAAAGCAAGAAGACCACCATACCAGAGGACTGACTACAGCCTTTGTCTATGCTTCCATTGTATACTCAAGTTTTAATTTCTCTTCTTGCCAGGGACAGTTAAAACCATGCTCAAGGCAGTTTACAACATGAAAAAATACATACCGTATTGGCCTGAATATATGCCTTATTTCCCCCCAAAATTCTGACCATACAAAGTTAAAGTGTGGCTTATACAATATTCGCAACCTTATGGTATGCAGCCTGGCAAACAGTGCCAGGAGCACAGCAAAGCGGCGCCTGCCCCGTGCATAGTCCCCTGTCCTCTCCCCCAAGGCCAGGAGAGAGCAAGGAAGGGGAAAGGCCATCGGCAACACAGCGCGCCCCCCCCCCCAAGTATGCAGCCAGGAGCAATGAGGAATGGAGAGGCTTATATTCAGGTTTTTTCCTTTTTTCCTCCCCCCCCCTCCAATTTTAAAGGTGCAGCTTATATTCAAAGCAAAACAAAACAATAAATAAAACCTTTAAAAGTACACAACCAAATTGAACAATTGCCACATATATAATAATAAGGATACAAAATAAATATACAAAAAATTAAAATCAGTAACAGCAACAACTACTCCTAACAATACCCGAGCCCAATAGTTTGTTGGCCCTCAGCTGTTGTAGCAGGCATCTGTCATGGCCCCACCCTCCTAGACCAGGTGGGAAAAGGCCTACAAGGCAAGGAGCAGGTCTTCCAGGACTCACAACCAAGCCTTCAGTCTCAAGTCATGTACAACCCTTCCCAACCAATCTTGCCCACTTTAGAATCCATCCTAGAATCTCAAGTTTCCCATTCCCTCCATTTAAAAAACAAAACACCGGTAGGGTCTATTCATGCTATTTTGCTTCCTTGGGTGAAAATTTAGTTTGCCAAATCCCACCACCACCACCAAACAAAAATGTTGTAAGTGAACAGGGACCACAGGTTCTCCCCCCCCCCCCCCCATCATAAGGGCTTCTAAGCAGCAGACCTTTTCCCCATGTCATTCAGTTGTATGGCTCCTGTTTTAGAGGGAAGAGAAACCACCTACAACCAGGCTTAAAGATTCCTCAGCTGAGGCCCTCTCTCTGCCCCAACTGGCAGGCCAGATCCAGCATTCCCCCACTCTCCATCGACCACTTGGACAAGTGGGTGTGGCTGCCTACCTGTCAATCACCTGACATCAGGTGATCCAACTCTGAACCCAAGGATCAGGAGTGCACTCCAAGCATGCCCCACAATGCTCCCTTTGCAGTCCAAGCTTTAATTCAAGCCTCTCTTCCTTTCCGGTTTTAATCTGGTCCTTTTTGAATTTGGCACCTTTTTCTTGTTGCTGCAAACTCAGAAAGTGCCCGCAATAGGAAAGGCACATCAGAAGAGTACTTATTATTACTAAAGCTATTACCCATCATTCACCAGCAGGTCACAGGCCAGGTTACAACCATTTAGAATTCAGAATGGTTAAAATAGATTACAGCTACATAATAGGCAGGACCTTAAAACACACATCTCAGATGCCAAAGGTGAGGGCAAAGAGGCACATACCGTATTTTTTGCTCCATAAGACACACTTTTTTCTTCCTAAAAAGTAAGGGGAATTGTCTGTGCGTCTTATGGAGTGGTTGCGTGGTCCCTGGAGCCAAATTGCCCAGGGGCAAAGAGCAGATCATGCTCTTTTTTTTTTGAAAGAGGGAAGTGGGTGTTGAAACAAAGCCACTGATCGTTTGCTGATCAGGGAGAGAGATAAGGGACGCTAGAGATAATGGAAGCTGCCTGGGAGGGAGGAGGAAAAGACAGCAAACTTGCAAAGGGGGGAAACAGGAAGACTAAAGCAACAAGGAGAGAAATTAGAAGAAAAGAAGGAGCAAAAAACTGCTCCAGCTAAGGAAAAGACACTACACTAAGGCAAACAAGAGGGAAGGGAGTTACAGATAGGTAGCCGTGTTGGTCTGCCATAGTCAAAACAAAAAAATTTTTTCCTTCCAGTAGCACCTTAAAGACCAACTAAGTTAGTTCTTGGTATGAGCTTTCGTGTGCATGCACACTTCTTCAGAGGGAAGGGAGTGTTGAAAGGAAACAGCTGACCGGTGGGATCGGAAGAGAGATAAGGGATGCTAGTGGAAGCTGCCTGGGAAGGGGGGGAGGTAAAAGCCCTGCACCAAAAAAACCACGCACCCACTGTTTCCTGGGGCTGCAATGGCGCAAAAACATGGTTACAAAGCACGGAGCCACATGGATCCTCAGGATTTTTGCATTGGGTCACCCCAAATTCACCATCATATCACAAGTCTATGGCCACAGCATGAACCACAAAAATCATACATCCACTGTTTCGTTCAGAATATTTTTTTTCCTTGTTTTCCTCCTCTAAAAACTAGGTGCGTCTTATGGTCAGCTACGTCTTATGGTGCGAAAAATATGGTACTCAAAAGGAAGTTCTTTATTCTTCCTTTACAATTTGGCCCTAAGGGCTGATATGTCCTGTGCCTGACAGTATCACATCAGGTGATGGACAGGTGGGCATGGCATGGTCCAAACCATGCTGTGGGCTAAATGGGGAGACCAGGCAGGTCTAACTAGAATTCCCCACTGCTACTCTATCCAGTACATGAGGCTATGCTTGGGACACAGCTGGAGCCTCTTGATAAAGCCTATTGATTAGGACAGGCCCATTTCAAGAAAATTTGGAGTTCAGAATCTCTGTATAGTCTTGAATAGATCAAGCAAAGATGCCCAGTTTGCAGCTGCCAAGAGAAACCTGAAGGATGCCACTAACTAGTAAACACAACATAACTTTATAAGCCAAGCAGTACCAACAGCTACAATCATTCTAAGGGCAAAAGCGATTGGTGCTTTTTAATCGTGAACGCTGCTGCTTAGTTATAAGTGTAGCATCTATAGCTCATGGCCAAATGCAGATGGGATCATAACGCAAATAGACAGTGATATAAAGTAGTTTTGATATTGACAGATGGTAGCTCTGATGGGCCAGAAGTAGTAGTTCCAAGTGATGGCAAGACAGCAGGCAATTCCCAGCATATGGGATTACATGCTGCAAGTGACAAGTCTAAACTGCTTAGTAGCAACAGAACAGATACAAGCCAAGCCACACTAACAGTTGCTCCCAGAACCAGCTGGCAGACTACATCTTCTCTCCAAACTTCATTCTTCCTTAGTTTACTTATGCTGAGGGGAGTTGATGGACATACCCATGGTCAGCCTCCTGGTGACCCAGCCACCAATCAGAGCTGGTTAAAACCATTCAAAACTTGACAGTTAAAACTGTTAGATAGGGGCTGACGACCAGCAGAGGCAGGGGCCAGTTCTGATGGGGATTTGGGGTTATCTTGGCACGGCAAACTACTAGGATTCCTGAAGAGTAAAAATACCAGAAGGGGTTGTGAGAGTGTTTCCCCCTGGGGTAGTAATACTAATAGCCATTCTAGATGGAAATGGTCTAACTTGAGAAAAGGTTCAAAGAAGAGTGCTGAATAATGTAGAAAATGGAAAAACAGGGGAATATGTCAGATGCAACCCTAGGCCCCCTATCTGCCCTGGATTCACACTTAGCAGGTGTGTTGTGATACCTTTAGCATTGCATTACGTCTTTTCTCAGAGTGGCTCAGGAAAACAGAGGGCTATCCCCTTTTTACAGTCAACACCACTCTCCACAGTAGGGTAGGCAGAGGGATTGCAATTAACCCAAGTTCATAGAAGAAAGTTTGAACTAGAGCCAAAGCCATGTTAGATGTTTAGAAGAAAACCACATGACACAGCCACCAGAAAAGCATGTGGAGGAATCACTTGATTAATGCTCTTGCATATAAAAAGGCTCCCTCCTTATATAAGGAAGTACTAGCCTAGCCCTAAGGGACGCTTGTGGCGCTGTAGGTAAAAGCCTCAGTGCCTAGGGCTTGCAGATCGAAAGGTCGGCGGTTCGAATCCCTGCGGCGGGGTGCGCTCCTGCTGCTCGGTCCCAGCGCCTGCCAACCTAGCAGTTCGAAAGCACTCCCGGGTGCAAGTAGATAAATAGGGACCGCTTACTGGCGGGAAGGTAAACGGCGTTTCCGTGTGCTGCGTTGGCTCGCCAGATGCAGCTTTGTCACGCTGGCCACGTGACCCGGAAGTGTCTCCGGACAGCGCTGGCCCCCGGCCTCTTGAGTGAGATGGGCGCACAACCCTAGAGTCTGTCAAGACTGGCCCGTACGGGCAGGGGTACCTTTACCTTTTACCTTAGCCTAGCCCTCTCCTCCTAGAACATTAACATGGAAGATTATGTATCCCTGAACCTATATTCTTATACCCCAGGAAGGATTATCACTAGATTATTTTTTTTTAACATGTGTTACTGGATGTGGTCATGTGCCGATACCACACAATATTACCCTGCTTGGCAAACAAACATTTCACAGCATGTCTAGCAGGTCACATTTGTTGGATGGTTCTCGCATAAATGCCACAAGCCCACCTCTAAACAGGTTTAGCAATGCAAGACAATGAAGCATGTTTTCAGGAAATATTCCAAGGTCACTTGTGTAGATGAGTCATCTTCTGACATTGTTAAGTTTATGGGGTGGCTAAAGCAGGGTCTGTTTTTGCATCTGTTAAGCAGAGCATTTTCACAATGACTAAGGCAGTTAAACTTAACTTCAATGGATCCATTCTTTTACAGCTACAGCATGAAATGACTGGGGGGAAAGGAAAGCAAAACCTCATTTAAAGCAAGCAAATGATCTCAAGCACGTCCCACAACCATGTCAGACCCCAGGATATCCTGCAAAGTTTGAGGCAAAAGCCTAGTAGTTCTGTCTATGAAAAACATACCCACTTAATATTCTTGTATATCCCAACACATAACCAAGTTAATTTAAAAACTATACTATTTGATAAGACTATTCTCTTACATCGGAGATGGGAAGCCTCAGGTCTAGGAGCCAAATGCAGCCTTCTAGGGCCACTTTATCCAGCCATGGGCCTCTCCCCAGCCACACACCCTGGTTTTTAGGCAACACCCCTCACTAGCTCTGCTTTGCATTTCCCCTTGAGTGTTTTTGCTGGCAGAACTATGTCCCTGATTTCTGATAATGCTTCTAGCTTGTGTGAATGAAGGACAGAGAGGAGTGTGTATGTGTAGAATTTAGCCTCTTGTACAAAGATAAAATTCACATTTGTTGCTCTGCCCACTTTGGCCTATGGCCAATCCCACAAATGGCATGTGGCCCCCACAAGTGAATGTGACACTTGAGCTGAAAAGTTCCCTGCCTAAGCCGTACATGGCTTTACAGCTTCTGGCCTACTACTCTTAATGGCCAGCTGATAGGAGCCAATTGCTATGAGATAGTCAATCATCCCTCCATTGTGTCTGAAGAGATAGCTAAAGATTCAAGGTGGTGACTCCACACACACACCAGTTAATGGAAGGGGCTAAGCAATAGTTTGGGCATAAATGAGGCAGAGCAGTCAGAATTAGCTAAATGCTAGAAGTATATCTGGGGTCTGGCCTGTTCTCTGGGGATTTGATATGGTGTAATAGATCTTCTAGGGACGCGGGTGGCGCTGTGGGTAAAAGCCTCAGCGCCTAGGGCTTGCCGATCGAAAGGTTGGCGGTTCGAATCCCCGTGGCGGGGTGCGCTCCCGTTGTTCGGTCCCAGCGCCTGCCAACCTAGCAGTTCGAAAGCACCCCTGGGTACAAGTAGATAAATAGGGACCGCTTACTGGCGGGAAGGTAAACGGCGTTTCCGTGTGCTGCGCTGGCTCGCCAGATGCAGCTTTGTCACGCTGGCCACGTGACCTGGAAGTGTCTCCGGACAGCGCTGGCCCCCGGCCTCTTGAGTGAGATGGGCGCACAACCCCAGAGTCTGGCAAGACTGGCCCGTACGGGCAGGGGTACCTTTACCTTTACCTTAATAGATCTTCTACTTCATGGGGTGTCTGCTCTTTCTCTGCATTCCTGTTTTACTTGTTTATTTGTAGATTGAGCAAAGAAATACAGTTAAGCGCTCCAATCCAGAGAAAGCTAAACCCAGAGCAAGCTACCCTATAACTGCATTGCTTGGGGAAGTGAAGAGTCCATGCCACAAAGGCTGGGTATGCACTCCCATCTTCTCTGAATCCAATGCATGCCCACCGCTTATTTGGGAAGTCATGTACACACAATATTGGCTCCAATCTATATCTATCTATCCTGTTGCATCCTGTGAAATTGAGAAAAAGAAGACCTAGCTGTATTTTAAGATGCCAATGTGTCTACATCCAGTATTTTGGCTTCAGACCAAGAGGATATTGGCTCCAATCTATATCTATCTATCCTGTTGCATCCTGTGAAATTGAGAAAAAGAAGACCTAGCTGTATTTTAAGATGCCAATGTGTCTACATCCAGTATTTTGGCTTCAGACCAAGAGGTTTATCTCCAATGCTCACTCCCACCTTTTGAAAATCATTAAGTTCTAATTGTACTCACTTTTATTTGGCCCACAGGTGGTAACCTTATCATCTATGAAGTCAGACAGATCCCCTCAGGAAATCCTCTATATTATTATATCATGATCATCATCATTTGACTAGCAGGAAGTGCCCGGTGCTGCCTGGGTATTTTTAGAAACCTTTTTTAAAAATGGATAGATAATGCAATTTGTGAGTTTGGGCCTGTGACACCAAAAATCAGGTGCTGCCAATCCAAACTCATGTTTTGGTCCACCATCTTGATTCAAAATGGTGCCTGGCATCTAAACATCAATGAAGACTGCTGTCCCCACCTTGGGAAGGAACCCTTGTGCCAAGTTTAGCAACGCTATCTCAAGAGGCGTCTGAATATAAAGAGAAGAAACAGAAGACAAGACAAACCACTTTCCAAAATATATAGTGAATTGATTGATTGATTCATTTACCGCTTTAGTGGTTTACAAATATAAAACCAGTTTAAAAAGGATGGCCATGCATAATTAAAATATGCAATAAAACAATGTCATAAAACATTCATAATTAAAATGTCAAACAAACAAGGCCTTTAAAACAACCTATATATCTATCTATATATACACAAACAATTAAGTATGGCTTCCTCCCCATTCCCCAAGCTAGTTAGGAAACTCACAGCATCAGGAAAGTGCCTGCTGCTCTCAGTGCAGTAAACGAGGACCACCTGTAGGGCCACTGAAGAGATTTGTACTGTAACACCACAGATCTATGCAGCTAATATCTGATGAAGTTCATGCTGCCACTTAACTTACAAAACAGGCATGCAATAATGCAATTTGATAATTGAGCCACGGAGTTCAGAGTGCAGAGCTTGTGGTCTTTCAAAACAAGACTATTTACAACAAGAAGCTGTAGTGTGGATGGAATGCTCTGGTTAGGGCTCCAGCCACACTGCCATCTTCCAGAATACTCTGCTCCTGCTCCCTCTCCCTCACCCACACACCCTGTTCAGCATTATGTGGTCAGTGAGGACACAATCTTCACTGGGCTGGGGGTTTGGGGGGTGCCCTTATCCCCCACCCCACCCCCAAAATAAGTTGGCTCAAAACACTGGTGAAGTTGCTGCTTTGACAAACTTCAAAAGAAGTGTTGGCGTAAGCTCTTTCCGAGAAAGTCAGTTGACAAGATGTGGTGCCGATTTAAACGCCCAGCCACATGACTTATCAACGTTCTACTGTACTTAGAAATGCTCCATGCATAAGTTCTGGTAACTCAAAACTGATGCTTCCTATGTTGTTTTGTTAGCTGCATACAAGGAGTGCACTTGCTTCCAATCAGCTACTGCTTTCTAACACACAAGCTTTTAGCATAATGCCTGTTCCTATCTTGGAAACAAAACTTAAATAAGGGGTGTGTGAATGCTAGTAAATGAAGAATTGGGCTTCTGCTAGGATGTGAACTATACTATTCTTCAGACACAAGTCATCGTGTCCCCCACCTCACCCCCAGAATTCGTCAAAACTCTTAATAAAAATGCTTTATTACACTTGTTTCTTTGTATTATGCAAGGCATCTTGAAAATTACAAATAAAATTTTCACTTTGAGAACATGGCCTACATATCACTTAAGTCATCGTGTTCTCACCCATGTTTACTCAGCAGCAGGTGCCTGCAGTGGGATTTATTTCTAAATGAGTGTGTCTAGAATTGCAGGCATGCAACCCAACATAAATGCATGTTTGTTCAGAGTCAGGCCCCCACCAAGTTCAGTAGGGGGCTTACTCTGAGAAGATACTATGCATTGCCTCCTTAAAAATCCTACACTTATTTCAAATAAGATAAAACTGAATTTAGTGGACCTCGCATCAAAGCAGACAAGAGTAGGATTCTAGTCTCTTGAACACCAGTCTATGGGATGGTAAAGCCAGTCACAATGCAATTCTATACATGCCTACACAGCAGGAAGCTTCACTGGACTTACTCCTAGGTAAATTGATATAGGGTTACTGTCTTAATTGCTTAATTACTGTCTTTGCCTGCTAGAAGGATACTATGTCATGGTGGGTATTTTGGAAGATGTGCTTTTAGCTACTTTACATAAAAGTTACCATCAATATCCTGTTTTCCATCCAAAAAAATTAAGTTTACCCATGTATTTATTTATGTGAATTTAAAGCATTTATGAACTGCTTAATGTTTCAAAAATGCCCAAGGGATTCAAACATGTCCTTCCACAGAGGAGTTACAGAGAAGCCCACACTGGAAAGACTGCAGACCACAACTTCCTGTGTGGACAGAAAGTACATTGCAAGAACTCCTCTTTTCAGAATCCTTTGCATAACTACGGTACTTGGGGGCAAGCCCCATAGAGCTCAGTGGCATTTGCTTCAAAGTAAAACATGCAGGATTGCACCGCTGCTCATTCCCGATGAAGTCTCCAGTTATAATCCCCATGGTTGACTCGGCTTAATATGTATTACCAGCAAGGGACGTTATGTAGCCAGAAACTCATTTCAAACACATCTTCAGCTGCCTATTTCTTCTCCAGTCAAGGATATTTCAGGCCACACACCAAACACTTTCCAGGGACTGCCTCAAGGGAAGCAATAAGCCCCTAACGCTTCTTCCCCTCTGAACTTTTCTGCATCACCCTGCAACTTCACTCCATTTGCAAAGCAGCACTTACTGAAAGGACACGTCCGAGCACCCCAACGCCCGAAAGGCAGGAAGCGGAAAGGAAGCAGCTCACGACACACGCGACATTGGGCTGCAGGGCCCCCCAGCTCCCTTCCAGCCGCCTGACTCCAAGAAGCGCCCGCACTGGCCCAGGCTGAGGACCAAACCCCGCAGGAGAGGCCTGGAGGGAATCCGCTGGCCGGGACGCCTCTCGGCCAGCGCTCAAGCGCTTCAAGCTCTGGCCCCCCGGACTTCCTGGCTCACTTGCCTCCCGAGCCACCGAGTGCGACCAGGGCTCCTTGGCGGCCGCCCTCGCTCGCCGCCTTCCTGCGCCCCCGGCCCCCCTACAGCCGCCCAGAGCCTTGCCTCTTCCTCGCCAAGCCACCGAGGCGGGCACTTCCCAGCAGGCCAGCCAATCCGCCGGGCCGTTTCCACAGCCGCTTCGACCACGTCTGCTCAGTAAGCAGCCCGAGAAGGTGGAGCTTGGGGGGGGGGAGGGAAGGCTCACCGAAAAGCAGCAGCAGGAGCAGCCGGAAAAGCAGATGCGGCGTTCGACGGAGAGAAGAGGAAGAGCAGGAGCCCGGCGGTGGTGGTGGTGGCGGCGGCGGAGGCGACTCTGAAAAGCTGAGCTGGGGGCCCCTGTGATTGGCTCCAGAAGCTCCAGCTGTGCGCTATTTAAGGCCGGCAGCCCGGCGCCTGCTCGGGAGCCCGAGCGCGCTTAAAGGGAGCCGGAACGGAGCTCAGCCTCCCGAGGAAGGCACAAGACAGCGAGGGCGGCCAGCTAGCTCTCCTGACACCTGTCTTTCACCTCCTGCGGTGGCGTTTCCTAAGGATGCTGGAGAGCAACCAGTCCAGGGCGAGGCTCTTTCTCGCTCGCCCAAGATCCAGGCGTTGCGCTGACTCCAGCAGGCGGTGAGCGGCGCGGGCTGTGGGCGATCGGGGGGCTCTGCCATGTGCGCGGGGTCCGGAGACGGAGCCACCGGGGCTGAGCTTCGAAGGAGGGGCGGCGGGGGGAGGAGGAGCAGCAGCGCGTAGGGCCGTGAGAAGCAGCGGCAGCCCGGTTGCCCCGGCCGGCGCGCGCCATGGCGAAGGATGAGTGCAAGGCGCTGCTGGACGCGCTGAGCAAAGTGACGGCCTGCTACCGGCACATGGTGCTGACCATCGGCGGCACCTCGGACTCGCAGAACCTGCGCGAGGAGCTCAAGAAGACCCGGCAGAAAGCCCAGGAACTGGCGGTGGCCAACCGCAACAAGCTCACGGCCGCCTTGCGGGACAAGACGGTGAGCAAAGAGGACAGGGCGGAATTCGAGCGGCTTTGGGTCCTCTTCTCCACCTGCTTGGAGATCCTGGAGACCGACATGCGGCGCGCCCTGGAGCTGGGCCAGGAGTTCCCCCTCAACGTACCCAAAAAGCCGCTCATCCAGACGGGGATGAGCGGCGGCACCTCCGGAGTGGCCGCCCGGGCCATGAGCGTCCAGAACATGAAATACGAGGCGGACAACAACATCGACGTGGTGGATTTGAAGGACCTGGAGAACGAGATCAACCAAGTGGGGGAGATGATGTACGAGATGGAGATGAAAGTCAGCGTCCCGCAATGGACGGTGGAGGCCAAGCAGGACCCCGGGGCGGAGCTCAAGTCCACCATCAGCGTGGGCGCCTCCTCCATCGGCATGATCGAGGTGGAGGAGAGCAAGGCCTTTTGCGATATCAGCAAAGTGCTGGCCGGCATCATCTTCACGGCTGTCCTCCTCATCGCCATCATCCTGGCCGTGTGTGTGGCAAAGCTCTCCTAAGGTGGGGGATGCCAGGTTCAGGAGAAGAGTTTGGCTTTTCTTGATGAGGGAGAAAAAGGAGAGGCGTTTGTTCCCCCAGATTATGGTTTTCCAAGCAAAAGGGTGGAGGGAGGAGGCGAGTATGAGAGGGATCCCTGTGCTGCAATAAGGGGCAGGGGATGTGTTCTGTTCAAGTCCTAAGCCTGAGGATTTGTGCGATATTCTAGCTTTAAAGAACAGTCCATCTAAGGTATGTGGGTATTACAACTCCCAGCCATAGTAGGGATTTGTTCGCTATTTATAGATGATTATTCTCAGTAAGCAGAAAAAAGTATTGTTTGTGAGTAGGTTCTACTGTTGGTCCATGTTTACAAACTGATTACAAATTGCACATGATTTGGAGATGGGAATTAATTCAGTGGCAAAATGGAGACACCTATAAATTTACATTTAATTTCCAACAAACATAAATGATGTTGTGGTCCTGAGCTGAAGATTTGTTTTCTCTCTCTAAAAGAAGTGTGCTTTTAGCCCTGGGTGCTAAGCCTGATAGTATTTTTTTTTTGTGGGAGGGGGAGTTTAGAACCAAATGGTTTAAGAGACCTGAACTTCTTTTGTTTTATCAGAACTAATTGCACTTTGGCACAGCATACACTGTGAAAGGCAATCCAAATCTGCAGAAGAAAGATTAAGCACCATTTACAGAGACCTTAAGAAGCTCTGTGTTCAATTCACTGTTGCATAACATATTCTACCACTTATAGTTTGCTGTGGGGTAGAACCAGTTCAGCTTCTTTGTTCACTGTCAGTCAAGTTTAAATGCCCATTTGGACCAAATCTTCCAGAAAGGATGCTGCATTATACCCCCCCTTATACAGCGTGCACACATGCTGCATTATATATAATGCATATATCACATACCCACAGTAGGATTTACTCCCTAGTAGGTGTATTCATTGCCTTGAAATCATGTATGGATACACATACCTGAGCTGGGAGCAAGTCCCAGTGAATTCAGGATTTAATTCTGAGTAAATAAGATCGCACTGCACAACTCCCCTGGTTTGTGCATGGAAGCTGAACAGTGGTGTTTCTAAAACAGTGAAGCTAGAGTGCAGCAAGATCCCAAGTATGTTTACTCAGAAGTAAACTCTACTGAGTTAAATAGGACTTGCTCTCTGGTAAATGTGTTTAGAATCAAAGCTTTAAATGCAGGCTCTGGCTATAATCCTGAGCATACTTATAAAGAAGATTCTATTTATTTCAGTGGGACTTTCATATAATGTGTTTCAGATTTGGGGTGTCAATGTGGCCTAAAAACAAGCCACTATCACTGATTTTTTAATGCTGTAACAGGACGTTAAAACCTATGAATCTGCCTTGTGCCAAGTCAGACCATTAGTTCATCTAACACAGCATTATGTTTCTTCACTCACTGGCAGTGGCTCTCCAGGGCTTCAGACAGGGGTCTTTCCCAGGCTTACCTGGAGATTCCAGAGAACCCTTTCCTGTGCTTGAGCTCCACTCTGATTCTATGGTGCAAAAAAGAGGCATGATCTCACGTTGACAGTCTGAAGTTTACACATGTACATCTCCTATTACTGTTAATGAGATTTACATATGTACCTGCCAGAGCCAAGAAGATTAGAATCAATCTTATAATCCTGACATACCCAAGACCTGGCACAAATGTGACTTGGATGGCAGCATTTGAGCACAGGGCTGTTGGAGCTAGACAGTGGAGCTAGATAAACATTATGTAAAAGAGAGCATTGCTCCTCTTTTAAGCTGTCTGTGGAACAGTATCTTTAAAGGGGATGCATGAGGCATTCTTGTGCAGACAAGGCCCTATATGAAATGGCTTTTAAAGTTTCATTTCAGTCACAGCAGATTGTCAAGAACAGCAGTTCCACTCATTCAAACTACAAAGGTGTTACTGAACATTTCTAACCTCTTTAGCTGCAATTAGCAGTTCCAGGCAACAAAGTTAAGCAACTGAAAGTGTGGTCCCATCCCTGTCTACTTAGCAGTAAGTGAGACTTACTTCTGAATAAACGTGCTTAGGACTGTATTGCTCATGTACACAAAACATGCTTCTCTACTTGCCCCTTGAATTAACTGAGTTAATTGAAGTGGTGAGAAGATTTACAGGTCAAGCTTCAACCTCTTCAAACTTTTAAGTGCACAAGTCGGTGAAAACCTTAATCTGAACCCTTGGGTCTAACAAAGCCATGAGTTACAATTGTCCAGTGTCAGATTTCCTAGCAATGGTGATATGTGTTTTGGACTGGCATTGTGATAGTGATATACTTTGCATGACAGGATGCCCTAAGTTCCTTTACACAAGTTCCTTAAGAGCTACTTCCACTTTCTCTATACCCATGATGGTGAACCTTTTTCAGCCCTAAGTTCACATTCCCTTCTGGGCAACTTTCTGGAGAGGATGTGTGGCCTCAGGAGAGTTCCAGTGGCTGAATAGAGAGACCTGGAGGCACATTTGGGCCCCAGACCTGAAGTTCACCCCTGCTCTAGACAGGACTGATCTACATGGTCTAACACTATGGGCTAGCTCATTACATTTAAATCAATTGGCTAACTCAAGAGCATCCACCCACCCAGCAACTGCTACAAGGCTAACAATAATATATTGTGTGATTACTAAGAAGCAGGCAGCAAAATCTTATACCCTGACCCTAAGTCACTTGGGCTAAGAGCATGAGTCTCCTATTGACAAATCTGTTAAGTTTTATTAATAGAGCTATCCTGAATGTAATACTTGGAATTAGGTCCCATTAATTTCAAAGGAACTTCCATATGGCATGTTAGGATTAGTATGCTTGTCTCATTAATGTCCTTGCAAACTGGATACGTGCAACCCAGTTCTCTGTATATTTACACGGAAGGTTATGTTGGACTCAATGGATGTCGGCAAACCTAAAAACACTTGAAAGCTAGTCAACATTGGGATAAGTGGGACCTACATGCAATAGGATCAGGCTGCACAGCTGCAATGCTTTTTGTACTTACTTGGAAGTAAAGTCCCATTGAACATAGCTGGACTTTAACTTCTGAGACAACATGCATAGGAGGCAGGGCTGCCAGTGAAAATCTATAGGTTCTGCCTTCAAATGCATATACTTAGGTATGTACCTGGCAAATCTATTAAGACTAATGATTTACTGACCAGTCTTGAACTCTTTCTATGTGAGTCCTACGTCATACCCACATTAGTTTCCTTAGAATTTTAAGTTTACACTTATTTACTTGTAAGCCAAAACTTAAAATTCTCTGCATACAGGTAGACCATATTTCAAGTCAAATATGCTCAAGATAGACTTCTGTCCTACAGGGATTTTATGGGAAAGAATGCCCCGTAAGTATGCACAGAATGAGAGCCTAACTCCGTAACTTGCTTCTCTTTAGGAATGAACCATTAATCTTCCTAAATATAAGTTATCTGAGTAAATTTGTGCTGAATGTTTGCAGGCAGCACTGGACAGCAGGCCGTCAAACAAGTCTTGGTTCTGTAGAGGTTGCAACCAGGCAAGACTTCAAAGCATGTTAACACATAAATAAATCCTCCTGTGTTCAATAAGCAAGACAGCAGCCTTAATTACTCAAGGTATCAAAAGTGTTTTGATATTTGATTGTAAATATGTGTTTAGTCCAAAATGGAATTGAGAGGTGGGATTTGGATTTTATGTATTTGATGTCAAAACTGTGTGCTCATATTGGTGCTAAAGTACCTATCTCTGCATATGTAGATAGACTCAAACTGCTGCTATTGATCCTGTGTTCTGACCACTGTTTCACTTCAAACATTGTTCATGAGAGGTAGTGATGGCTGTCTTCACTGCTACAAGGGCTAGACCTTTTTCTTCAGTGTGATTCACAAACTTTGCACTTAAAGCTGGTCTGCAAATGGCATTATTAAACTTGAGAGTGGGGGAACTGCATAGTTGGATTGCAGCTAGCAGTATTTTAATCAGAAACAGATTCTATATTCTTTGCACATTTAGAACTCCAAGGGTTGCATTTGTTCTGGAACAATCAGGAAATCCAGATTCAATAACTTTTTTTTAGTTCCAACTTGGGTGCAGTCATTTCTCTACTCATCTTTGTAAAAGTTTCAGGTTTGAGATGTAAATCTATTATGCTGACATACAAGATTTGTTTTCCAAATGATCTAAGACACAGGATTGCCACTATCTAATTACCTAATGGGTCCACCATTAATCTCCCATGATCGCCCAGTGTAATCACATGCGCAATGTGACCTAGGCACAGCTGCCTGACGCATGGTTTACTAAGCTGACCAGATGCAAAGGGGGTCAAGACTCTCATACCTTTAAATAGTGGTATGGAAGAAGACATTTTGACAGATTTAGCCTGCTAGGCAGAAATCAATGGAATAAAATATAACAGCTAAAATTCTATGGGAATGTGAAAGATATGAGACACTGGAAGAACTTTATGACAGTAAGAGCTGTTCGACAGTGGAATGGACTCCCTTGGAAGATGGCAGTCTCTCCTTCCTAAGAGGTTATTAAGCAGAGGCTGGATGGTCATCTGTCATGGGTGCTTTAGTTGAGATTCCTGCATTGCATGGGGTTGAACTAGATGAGCATTGGGGTACCTTCTACAGTGCAATTCTATTATTCCGTGTCCTCTGCACTGGTCTCCCTATGGGCAATGAGAGCAGAAGGTAGCAATCATTCCAGCTTGTTTTGTGGGAATAAATTACTGTTGAATTATTAGAAGTTGCACTTCAGGCCACCCCAGTCAAAACTTGGTTTTACCAAATTCATGGACATTTGTCACTGCCAAAAATAAAAGCCCAGCACATCTCTAAACCCTCCAGAAGTTTTTTAAAGGCTAAGGGACCTATCTTGATTGATAAACTGGTTTAGAGGGCATAAGAGAGCTTGAAAATGTTATCCATGTTTTAGAGACCATTTGTAACTTAAAAGGTGAAGTGAGAAAAACCAGAAAGCTAAGTAGTAAGGACTTTTCATAATTTCCCTTTTTGTGGTAGAATTAATATATGTCCATTCACATATTTAAACTTTGTTTTGCATGAGCGTGCCTAGCTGTCCTGGAAATATTACATATTGCAGCAATACAAATTAGTTTCCCCATTAAGTACGTACTTCACATTAAGCAACATAATTAAGCAAAGAATTGCTAAGTAGTATAACTCCAGTAAATTTACATTATGGGTCTTTATATCCAAGTTGCTATAAAGCGGGGATAGGGAGCCTCTGGCCCAAGGGCCAAATGTGGTCCTCCAAGCCTCTGTCTAGCCCTTGTGACTTTCCCAACAGCACACCCCTTGCCCTTCAGCAGCCCTGCTTCACATCTTCTTTCAGTTTTTGCTTGGCCCAGAACAGGCAATTAAACGGCCATGTCTGTGAGTACTTAAAAAAGGATGCTGTGATTACTGAGATCCAGCATGGGTTTCTCAAAAACAAGTCATACCAGACAAACCTCATTTCTTTTTTGGTGCTTCAGGGGAATGCCGTGGCCATAGTATATTTTGATTTCAGTAAGATTTCCCCCATGATATCATGGAGAAGTTAGTAATGGTTCCTCGTCATCCTGAAAAAAGTGACAAGTTGGTGCCACAGGATTCTGTCCTGGGCCTGTTGTTGTTCACCATCTTTATAAATGACTTGGCTTGGATGAAGGAATTGAGGGTATGCTCATTAATTTGCAGATGACACCAAACTGGAAGGGATAGCTAATGCTACAGAAGACAGAAATGGGATTAAAACTGACCTTAACAGATTAAAGAACTGGGCCCAAACAAACAAAATGAATTTCAATAGGGACAAATGTAATGTTATACACTTAGGCAAGAAGAACCAACTGCACAAATATAAGATGGGGGACACCAGGCTTGCCAGTAGTATATGCAAAAAGGATCTAGGGGTCTCAGTAGACCACAAGCTTAACATGAGTCAACCATCTGATGCAGCAGTAAAAAAAGCTAATGCTATTCTAGGCTACGTCAACAGAAGTTTAGTGTCTAAATCAAGGGAAGTAATAGCACCACTATTCTGTCTTGGTCAGATGACACCTGGAGTACTGTCTCCAGTTCTGGGCACCACCATTTAAGAAGGATAATGACAAGCTGGAATGAGTGCAGCAGAGGACAACCAAGATGATAAAGGGTCTGGAAACCAAGTCTTATGAGGAAAGGTTGGGGGAGTTGGGTATGTTTAGCATGGAAAAGAGGAGATATGAAGGCCATCTTCAAATATCTAAAGGGCTGTCACATGGAAGAAGGAACAAGCTTGTTTTCTCCTCCAGAGGATAGGACCAGAACCAATAGATTAATGTTACAACAAAGAAGATTCCAATTGAACATTAGGAATAACTTTCTGATGGTAAAAGCTCTTTAACAGTGGAATGGACTCCCTCAGGTGGTGCACTCTCCTTCATTGGAGGTTTCTTAGCACAAATTGGATGGCCATCAGTACTTTAGTTGAGATTCCTTAATTCAGGCTTCTTCAACCTTGGTCCTCCAGATGTTTTGAGACTACAATTCCCAGCATCCCTGACCACTGGTCCTACTATCTAGGGATGACGGGAGTTGTAGGCCAAAAGCATGTGGAGAGCCAAGGTTGAGGAAGCCTGCCTTAATTGCAGGTGGCTGGAGTAGATGACCCTCAGAGTCCCTTTCAACTCTACAATTCTACGATTTATATCTTAGTGTTTGAGCCACTAGATTGTGATGTACTGAATATATTTTACACACAAGATCACATTCGCTCGGGTTGCACATTAATGGTAATCTGAACAATTTCTTGGCACAAATGTACAAGCATTTAGACTCCTAGAGGAGAGATTGCTGGCACTTTGCTCTTGGTCTAGTCTTCTGCAGCTGTGAGCTAAGCCATGGTTTAACCTAGTAAGTCATCTGACCCTGGGCTCATAGTTTGTCCCCTCCAGGCAAATCATAAGCTGTAAGCCAAACAAAACTCGGTTACAGCTCATGGTTTCTTGGGAATGAAAACAAACCACAAGCCTTGGTTCATACAACATGCTCCAGGACTGAAGAAGCAAAGGAGCCACAATCTCCATTTGGACCAACCCATGGTTTGGCTTAGGTGTTATGTATAAACTGGATCACAAATTTAAAGCAGAAGCTTGGCTTTTGTGTATGTATGTACACACACACACTTCTAAAGGCCTGGTTATTTTCTTATGTTTACAGCCTTAGTAATTTTTAAGAATGTATATATTCACTGGAAAAGGCAGAGGGAGTCTCTCTCTTTTTTTTTTTTTTTTTGTAAAATAAGATTTTTAAAAAATCAAACTTTGCTGTATTTTACAGAGGATGACAAAGTAATGTATTATGACCATGATGATAGCCCAGTAATTATAAATACAGAGTGTGCAATATAAAAGGAAATAAGCACTTTTGATTTATAACATCCAGGTTTTACTTCAAAATGTTTTGTCAGGTTCATATTACAGAATTGTTTTAGTATGAATATGGAAGTGTTAAAATATTATAATGAGCTGGCATCATTCCATCTGAGCAAAAGTGTTGCTTTTGTGCTCAGGATAAAGCCTGTTGCTATTATTTATTTAAAATAAAGCCTGTTCTGTCAACTTGCCAGCCTGTTTGTGACAGTCATTTTTTCAAAAAAAAGACAGATGCCCAAGCATAAGCTTATCAATCAAACTGAGTTACCCATACTGAATTGCCTACACACTCCAAATAACCCATTTCATTATTATACTGTGAAACACCACCACTGCATTAGAGAGTTGTCATAAACTTCCATAGTTATTTTACTGAGTGGAATCTCGCCTGCAAAGAATTTATTATTGTCCACATATATGTGTGCAAGGCTGAAGTGCAAAACACTGTTTAAATATTATAAAATCAGCTGCTTCCATCTCACGACAAGCACAAACTTTTTCATCTTTATATATAATATAATGCAATGGGAATTTGCTTACAGATGACTTTGTGAATTCCATTTTATAGCAGTGGCACCTAAGCTAATTCTCAGAAATATAACCACATTCACTTGGAAGTTCTATTTTTTTAAAGTGTCACTACCTTTAAAGTAAATAAACTTAGATGGTGGGGGTGTCATCTTTTGAATTACTCCAGCACACGGACTCTTAGAACACTGGTACCCTACATTCACCCTAAGATTCACAGCAACCAAGAATTTTGGAGATCTATAGAGAGGACAGAAAGAGAAAAATTCAATTACAATTTATGGTGATGTGCTGAAGCCAAGGGGTCTGCATCTGGAAAAATCAAGCACTAAATGCTGATCTATGCTTGTTGAACTAAAGAACCTTAAAGGTTTCATCTGTTTTTCGCAGGTTAAAAATGACCAAACCAAAATCAGTTGGAAAGATCCGGTAATGAAAAAAGAAATATTAAATTAAAATTCAAAACAACAGAACCCGGAAGGCCATGTGTCACAGGATTGTTTCTATATATAAACAAAATCCAAGAGGTATTAAAGCTCCTAGCCTTCCAGCTAAAAATTAAGAGTGCAGAATAATAATTTGAATATAAATAAATGTTTGTGAAGCTCCTCATCAACATATTTACCCTTCACAGATTTTCATTATGTAAAAAGTCATTCAGGAAGACCAGTGGATTATAGTCCTCTAAATGCTTTCTCTCAATACGATTATGTTAGTCTTTTAATGCAGGCTGAGGTCTGAGTGGAATAGTAGGGCTACACGTGAGCAGTCAGCTGCAGTCTACAGTACAACTGGGATTACTGAAGAATGACTGCTTTCTAAATCTTTTGTGAAATTGTGCATGTGCCAAGTATCTGAATAACATTACAGCAAGGAATGAGAAGTCAGTCTATATGAAAGTATATTGCACAGATGAGATGACAAAACTTCATGTTATAATTCCACCAGGCATATTTTGCACAGCTAAGCACTGCATACAGACCAGGAATCTTGGTTTAAAACAAACAATGGTAACTTAAATATGCCAGCTATGGTTTGATGCTGGCTCATTTTGAAACTAACCATTTTCTATTTTAATCTGGATGACAAGCCCAAACTTCAGTTAACTGAGTTTGTATACAATGCACAACTATGGCTAGTTCTAAAGTGAAGTAAGACTTCACTTTCGTTTACGTACAGAGAAGGGAGAAGGCTGTGAGGCTGTGTCTGAACTGGGCCTTACATTATTTTACTGCAGATTTGAAAGCAAAGCAGGTCTTTATGTAGACATTAATCTTTCTCTTACAAGTCATGTTGACAGAAGGATAATGAGAAATCAAATCAATCTCTATTTTCTTTATTTGGCAAAATCCATATCTGCTGCACGTAAACTCTGGGAAGCCTATATTTGTTCATGAATATTTCAACGTTTAAAAGTAGCTATTAAATCAGAGCCCATCATGTAACTTACTTATTTATTTCTTCTACAGTTGGCAAGGAAGATAACATTAATACAAAAACCTTAAGAATGCAATGTGAATTTAAGAAGATTTTAAAATAATTTCTTGACAGAAATCAAATTCAGAGAACAGTCCAGACTCTAAAAAAATGACTACTTGTAATTAGGGTGCAGATTAGACTTTAGAACAAAGACTAGGTATATAATAGTTTCTAAAGCTCCAGTTCTAATGTACTCAGTTAAAGGGGGGGGGGGCAATTTCACTTAGCTACTTCATAGCAGTTAAATGTTCACTAGCACTTTTCTGGAAAAGATGGGAAATTAAATTACAGGAAATATAGTAACAGGTAAGTCCATGAAGTCACTTACAGATGATCCCTTGTTTTGTATTAAGAATGGTTTTTATCCTTTAAGGACATTGAAAAAAACTTTACCTCAAAAATTAAAATATCTGCAAATATATAAGTCATTTATAATATTAGGTTATATCCAATGCTAGTTATACCAAGAATAGACCCAATTAACACACATGACTAATTTCAGTGGGTCTACTCTGCATAATACCTAGCTGGGTACAGCCCATAGTCAGCTGGTTACCAAAAAAACAATTACATAACTTGGTAACCATTAAGAACTGGTACCTGAATTTGCTTGTTTTTCCCTTGTCATGTCTATTGGACTACAGGCCTATGGATAAGGACCGTGTTATTTGTAATTTATATACAGCACCTAGAACATTTCAGGCATTCCATGAATGAAAGAAAAATAGCAATAATAATATTGCAATAAAGGAATACCAAATAATTCTCTACATTGTGGGTTGTATCCAATGTGGTGCTAAGTTAAAGTCCCTTGGTACTGGAAGTACTGGTTCCACTGGCAACATGTTTTGTATTGTTTCACAACAAAATGCAGAAGCAGGTTGCTGGTAACTTTGCTGCACAACCCCATGAGTTGTGCAATGCGTTTCCTCTACAACTGTTGCGAACTGGATTCTTCTGCTGTGTAACATTAACATTCCAAAAAAGTGAAAGGGCAAACAGAGAATGTTGGATACAGCCCCATATCTATCATATTTAAACAGGGCAATTTTATACTTGACTATTCACAAGTCAGCTCTACTGAGTTCACTGAACCTTACTAAAGAGTACAGTGGTACCTCAGGTTACATACGCTTCAGGTTACATATGCTTCAGGTTACAGACTCCACTAACCCAGAAATAGTACCTCGGGCTAAGAACTTTGCTTCAGGATGAGAACAGAAATCATGTTCCAGCGGCACGGTAGCAGCAGGAGGCCTCATTAGCTAAAGTGGTGCTTCAGGTTAAGAACAGTTTCAGGTTAAGAACGGACCTCCGGAACGAATTAAGTACTTAACCCGACGTACCACTGTACTGCAGACAGGAAATGATGAGAAATATTAAGAAAAAAATAATGATAAACAGTTTGTATAGCATATAAGAGAAAGAGTGAGCAGATGTCCAGTCTTGCGTGTGTGTCTGATTATAGTTATGCTGGTGTTTCGTCCCAGTTTTTCCCCCAAACATAATCAGCCAGCTGGCTGACCTCTGCTACTCTGCCAAGCTAGCACCAGAATGAACTTGCAGCCAAGCAGTTTGGTAGGCCGCAAGAGCAGTTTACAGTTTTTCAGCATTCTTTTTTTATTTCTCAAGCGATTTCTATACCACCATTCCCCCCCCCCAAAAAAAATATCACACAGTGATTTACGACAATAAGGTAATCTAAAAACACAAGAAACAGAAACATTAAAGCAATAATCCTAAATTACACAATTAACCACATAATAAAAGTGTCTTAATCCATCAGCTTCTAAAAGTCTGAAAAAATGTGAGTTTCTACATGGCATCTAAAAGAACGTAAGGTTGGAGAAACACACACTTCAGTCAAGAGGTCGTTCAACTGATGTAGAATCACCAGTGAAAGGGCCCTTCCATGGGCCTCCGCACAAACACACTTCATTTAATGCAGGGACCTCCAGGTGAGCCTTTTCTGCTGATCCTAATGCATAGGCAGGTTGATATGAGAGAAGGCATTATCTCAGATATTTATGAACATGAATTAGTAAGCAATGAGAAGGGTTTCAGAGTTTACACTCTGTACAAACTGGCATGGTCCAACTCAACAGTAAAAAAAGAAAAAGAAAAAAATGTTGGTCCATTAGCCCCCACTACTGACAAAACATAGCAAATGCATTCTCCATTTCTCTGAGCTACCTAGTTCCCATGGAAGGGAAGGAAAGCACTGTAATAAAGTGTGGAGGTGCAATTTTGGTATTCTGCTTCCTGGCTTAATTGAAAGACAAATTAAAGGACACCAATCATGGAGAAGCTACTGACTGCATCTCCTAGGCCACTACACTTTCAGGATAACAGAGATTCTAGGGAAGTGGAAAGATAATCTTTTGGATTTTGACACAGACTTGATTTCTCCTTGGACATGGTGGTCACTGTGCGGTCATGATCTCACTCCTTCCTCATCTAAGATCACTCCCCACAGTTGCTCTTTGCTACTGAGGATGTCACATCCACTGGCCGCAATCTCACTATCAGCCCCCTCTCCCAGACTGTCACAGTCCCATCCAAAGGCTGCAATTGCTTTAAAAAAACAACAACAACAAGGCCAGGATAGAGAATCCCAAATGCATTGTGTATTCTGGATCTTCTTAGATGCATCTGTTGGCCTGAAGCCAAAAGCACTTTATGCTGCACTTCTGTGCAGTTAGCCACACTTAAGACCATTGATTTCAATGAGCTTAGGGGGTGAGATCAGGGAGCAGTGTACAATAATTTCAACTGCTACATTGACTGGATCAGGGGCCAGCAAACCTTTTAAGCATGGGGCTGGTCCACTGTCCCTCAGACCTTTTGGGGGGGGTAGACTAGATTTTGAAGAAGAAGAAAAAAGAACGAATTCCTATGCCCCACAAATAACCCAGAGATGCATTTTAAATAAAAGCACAAATTTTACTCATGTAAAAACACCAGGCAGGCCCCACAAATAACCCAGAGGTGCATTTTAAATAAAAGCACAAATTCTACTCATGTAAAAACACCAGGCAGGCCCCACAAATAACCCAGAGATGCATTTTAAATAAAAGAACACATTCTACTCATGTAAAAACATGCTGATTCCTGGACCATCTCCAGGCTGGATTTAGAAGAAGACTGGGCCGAATCCAGCCCCCGGGCCTTAGTTTGCCTACCCATAGATTGGGTGGTAAAATTTCAAAGCTCTTACAGTAGCATCAGAATGTAGATATGATATTAATAATGTATAAATATACAAACCTATGTTTAGAATCATGAGAAGTGTGTGCACTTCAGGAAGCAGGTTGAGGCTCAATCACTACAGGCACACCACATGCTGCCTATACTTGTTGTATAAATTTTCTTTTGGACAGCTTGTTTGTAGATTCCCAGGATTCCCTAGAACAGTGGTGCCCAACTGGTGGGCTGTGTACCCCAGAAGTCCGCATAACCCACCCGGGGGTCCATGGTACCATTCACATAACAAAAACCACTGAGATATAAAAAAATTCAAAAGTAGGGGGTGCATGGCTTGGCTTTTGAAAAACAGTACTTAGCTAAATGGGAGTATACGAATGTATACCCATGTAACTCCAAACAAGTGTTAAACCAAACCAAGGCTCATAAGTAAACAACAACCCATGGCTTAAGATTTTGGTTTGTTGGCAGTAAACAAATCATAGTAAAACTGATGGACATGGTTCACAGTTTCAATAAGCTATGGTTTACCAACATATGTGAAACAGGCTACTGAGTCACCTTCCCAGTGGACTATAGACAGCACTATAGAAAGGTCACTTGCCAAGGAAGGAAGCAGGTAAGTCAGTACTTTCCAAGAGTCATTATATGTGTGCATGCAGTGCTCTGATTACGTGACACGTGCTGATCCCTCCTCTGCTGCATTGCAGTACTTGAGAAGAGAGTAAACACGAGTCAGGAGGAGCAGTGAACAAGTGGCAGAGAGCTACTGGAAGACAGTGTAGCATGTGCCATGTGGTATGCCTTGCATAAGTTAGCCTGCTGCCATCAGGTGTGGTAGCAGAGGATGCTGTCCCATCACTAGTACTGAAGTAAGCTTCTGTACATGGGATGCGGGTGGAGCATCCTCTTGTCTTTTGCCTCAGGAACCAAAAGATATTGGGTCAGTTCTGCAAAGCTACCATTTACTCATCACTGTGGATGTGCAGACCTTACCCCTTGGTAGTTGTACATTATAGACCCAAACACCTTATTCCATCTCTACTGTTTCACATTCTGAAAGGATTCTTTCTTTCTTTCTTTCTTTCTTTCTTTCTTTCTTTCTTTCTTATTTATTTATTAATTATTGGAATAAAATGTTTAGCTATTATATATCCCTCATGTGTGTATACATCTCAGACAGAAAATGTGTGTTTTATTCTATCAACAAGACTCCATTTGAAACAAGGTTTGTCAGAAGTGAGTCCCACAATGCTTTGTAAAACAATATACAATAAATCATTGGCTGCAAAAGTACCGAGTGGGATTTTTCAGACAAGTGAAAATGAATCTGAGTTTCTACAGGGTGCGTTTCAGTTTAATGCCCTCCATCACACACCACAATTTGAAAATAAGGAGAATATTTGAGCTGCCTATTATTTTTAGCCCACCCTTTCACCAAGGATGTAAAGTCAATCTCTTGTGGCTGTAGTCTAGCTAACAAAAAGTGATTGGCTTAGGGTTACCTAATGAACTTCATGATTCAGCAGGTATTTGAACCAAGATATCCCAGGTAATTATATATATTTATATATACTTTTAAAGAAATTTACCTTTCCCCTAAAGTTCTTAAGACAGTTGCATACACGCCACCACTGTATCCTTACACCCACCCTGTGAGGTAGGTTATACTGATTGTGGGCAGATGAATACAGATTAGATCCCAAGTCCCTTCAATTGAAATGCAGGCTGCAATCTCAAACACACAGAGAGCGTAAGCCCCAATTTACTTCTGACTCTGACCTTGGCTGCTTCCTTTTCGCTAATGCATTTTACAATGGTTAACTGACACCTGTTTTTAACTCTCTGAGGGTTTTATTGTGCGGTTTTAAATTTTATTGCTGTAAGCAGCTTTGATATATTTTTTATGACGTAGTGGTGTATAAATATTTTTTAGAAATAAATAATTAAAAATGGGTGGTGGCGTATCTTTTACACTCATTTGTTTTCTTTGTCCCTGCCTGTCATTGTGAACCTTGTGTAAATTTGCTTTCACTTATCCCTTATACTTACCCTGCTCACGCCATCTCTCTTTTTTCCGCTTTCTCCTTCCTTTGTTGTTCTTGGACTTCCACCCTCCTTAATGTGGCCTCATACCTGTTGAGCGAAATATTTGTTTATTTATTACATTTTTATATACGGCTCTTCATCCGAGGATCACAGGGCGGTTTACTGCATAAAAACACAAAATGCGGGACATAATACTGTAATTATAATGAAAATACCACACACAAACACCTTCAGAAGGCCGAAGATTGTTCAACAGTCGAGGGCTGTTAAAATAACAATACTAATAATTTAAACAATACTAATAATCATTTCAAAAGCGAGACGCTGCGGTCGGGGGGCGGAGTTCGCTTTCCGAACACCGGCCTGGCAGCCCTGAGGAGACACCGCGCCTCAAAAGGCGAGGCCGCTGGGTGGCGGCGGCGGCAACAGGCCCGCCCTGAGGAGGCGCGAGAGGCGGGAACGTGAGGGCACCAGACTCACCCTTGCCACCGGCCCCGGAGGCCGAGGCGCGCAACATGAGCTGGCGGTTGCGGCACTGGCGGGAGGCGGCGACGCTGCTGCTGGCGGCAGGCGGGCCGGGCGCGTCTCCCCCTCGGCCCGCGGCAGCGGGCGCCTTCGACTACGAGCTGCTCCTGCTGCGGCGGAGCGCGCGGAGCGCCTTCCTGCCCAGCGCCCACGTCTTCCCGGGCGGCGTGGCGGACGCGGCCGACTTCTCGTCCGACTGGCTGCAGCTGCTGCCGGGCGGGCCGCGCTGCGGGCTGGGCTCGGTGCGGGACGAGTGCCCGAGGGCGCCGCTCTTCGCCGCCGAGCGCCCGGAGCTGGGCTCGCCGCTGCCGGGAGACGTGGCCTTCCGCCTCTGCGCCATCCGCGAGGCCTTCGAGGAAGCCGGAGTCCTCTTGGTGCTGCCCGGCCCGGTCGCTGATGCCGCCGCCGCCACGGCCGCCACCACGGGCCCGGCCCGCCTGCTGCCAGCCGAGCGCCTCCCGCCGTCCTCGGAGCTGGCTGAGTGGCGGCTGCGGGTGCAGCGGCAGCCCGGCAGCTTCTTGCAGCTGTGCCGCCACCTGAGCTGCGTGCCCAACATCTGGGCGCTGCGCGAGTGGAGCAACTGGCTGACCCCCGTGGGCCGCGCGGGGCGAGGCGGCCGCCGCTACGACACCGCCTTCTACCTCTGCTGCCTCGGGCAGGCGCCGCCGGTCGCCTCGCACGACGACGGGGAGGTGACGGCCTGCCAGGTGAGCGGGACGGGGACGAAGCTGGGGCCGCGGGAGAAAAGGCGCGCTCTCCTCACATGCTCGCTTCAGACATGAGGCGATTTTGGTCGTCGTTGTTATTATTATTGTTGTTATTATTACTGTTACTACTGCTACTACTACTACTGTACTACCAATGCTATTTTTCTAGAAAAAGAGGTGCTAGGACTCACCACGGACGCCTTCCCTTGTTCTCTTATAATGGCGAAGGCGCCCACCTGAGAGGTGCCAGAACTGAGTTCTCTGGTTGGGGAGAAAGCCCCGACTACTACTATTGTTGTTATTTATTATTATTGGGGGGGGGGGCAAGGCTCGCCATCTTCACATGCTCAATTCAGGCATGAGAAGTTTTATCATTTTTATTATTACTACTATTATTGTTATATTATTATTAGCCCAGTGAGGAGAAAAGGTGTGCTGTCCTCACATGCTTGCTTCTGACACCAGGCTGCTATTATTATTATTATTATTATTATTATTATTATTATTATTATTATTATTATTATCATGGAGGAGGGGGTGTATGCTGTCCATTTGCTTCCAACATGAGGTGATTTTTTATTTTTATTATTAGTGTGGGGAAGCACGCTGTCTTCAGGCTGGAGGCTTTGCATCTACACGAGGGAAACATTTCCTTATTTACGTATTAGATTTATTATGTCGCTCCGTCACGGATGTCAAGACGCTGAACAGGATTCCCTCTTTATCCCCAGTGCCCATTTTATCCTCACAACAACCCTGTGAGGTCTGCTAGGCTAGGAGATGGTTACTAACCAGGGGCCACTAGCCAGGAGAGTGCCAGTAAATTGAATGCCAGTTGCTGGAAGCCACAGGAGCGGAGAGTGCTCTTGTGCTCAGGCCCTGCTTTGGGGCTTCCCAATAGGGGCAGCTCCCCAGCCGCTGTGAGAACAGGAGGCTGGGCTCTGGATGGGCCCCCTTTGGCCTGATCCAGCAGAGCTCCTCTAACATTAGGCAGGTTAGGCTAAGGGATGCTTACTAGTCAGTGGCCACTAGCCAAGAGGGTGGCAGTTTGCCTCTGGATATCAGGTGTCAGGAAGTAAAGGGCTGTTTTGGTCATGTGTTGCTTCTTGTGGCTTTTTCATTGGCATCTGGTTGGCCTCTGCAGGGACAGAATCTTGGAGTCAGGTAAGCCTCTGGCCTGATCCAACAAAACTCTTTTTCTTGGGACTAGCCCAAGATCACTCAGCAAGCTTCATAGCTGGTGGGAAGCTTGAACCCAGATCTTCCCAATCCTGCTCTCTAAATAGCACCCTGCTGGCTCCCTGGCATCAGCATTCCCTTCTCTCGCCTCACATAAAATAGACATTCTCTTCCTTAGTCTGCAAGTCTCAGCGTGCTTACCAGAATTCAAGGCCTGCATAGCGCAATGGGATTTATGCTCGGTCAAACGGTGATGAACATGTTCACAGTCTGAGCCCAGGGACTGGCAACAAGTTATGGACGCACATTGCTTGAAACTACACCCTTCTGGTGTGTCCCGTGTAGGACTGGCAGGATGCCAGGTTCAAGTCCTTGCTCAGCCCTGAATCTCACTAGGTAACCTTGGGCCAATCCTTGCAGGTTTGGGGCAAATAGCAACTAGAGAAGGAATACTTTTTAGCAAGAAACTATCAAGGAGCCTTGATCTGGATCAGGAGAACGTTTCAAATTTGGTCTACCGGGCCTTTATTTCTTTGTAATAGAAGCAACCGGTTTTAAGCATTTTTTAAAGAAGCATAAAAAATATGTAGTTTGGCTTTTGGCCTGACCAACCTCATAAGATTGTTGTGAGGGTAGTAATGGGGTGTGGAGACTGCTGCCTTGAGCTTTTTGGGAGAAAGATGAGATCAAGCTGGATAATCCATAGTGTAGCCTTTTGTAAAAACTCTGCGCCTAAATATCTTCTGACCTCTCCTTTGCTTTCCCATAGACCTGAAGGCACAGACATCACATTTATTTGAGCATTTAAAGTTGTTGCAAAATTATATTTTAGTGCAGAAACGATTCAGGTGATTCAGAATATTCCTTTCAATGGGAATTCACAAACTACTTTTGCTTATTCTTCGTTCTTTTTCAGTGGTCAACGCCCTCAGAAGCTGTTGAACTCTTTAAGTCCCAAGACATCTCAATAGCACCACCTCAATTTTATGAATTCTGCAGACTCTGCAATTTCACATCACTTCATGATCTGCATAGGTTTGCCTCTGAACGAGCCTTAGAAGGATGTGAGCGTTGGATGCCTGTTCTGATGATTGCTTCAGATGGCCATATGCAGATTTTACCAGGTAGATCAACATGGCATTTGGATTAGTTATTTTAACAATGATAAGTTTATTTTCATTCTTTGGGAAAAACAAGTACTTTCAAATTCCAGTGCATATTATTAGGATGGTGTTTTGAAGAAGAATTGATTTATTTACAATTTCCCAATAAGGGAGGTCTATTCTGAATTGTCTGGTATTAGCCACTAGTGTAATCTGTGGATCTTGTCTATTATTAGGCTTAATGCTTGCTTCTTGAATGATGTTATAAAGATTTCTATGCAATTCTATGCATCTTTTCTCATAAGTTAGTCCTACTATATTCAGTAGGGTTTACTCCCAAATAAGTGTCCATAGGGTTGCAGCCTTACTGTGCAATCCTTTGCATGTCATTTAAGAAGTAACCCTAACTAAGAACAGTAGGGCTTCTTAATAAATGACTTTAGGATTCCAGCAGTAATTATTTATCTGCCACAATTGTGAAACTAGTGTGGCTCCTTTCATTTAGTATCGTCAGTGTACTGACCTTGACCTCTGTGTGAGGTCTGCTACTGACATAGGCATTCATTTTCTTTTTATATTTTGCCTTGTTAATAGCCTTTTAAAAAGCAAGAAAACTCAGTTACAGGTTTAGCTACAACTTTTCATTACTCAGCAAAGCAGGCAAAAAAGAAAGGGGGGGTTCAACCTTGAACCCTGCTTCTTCCCAGAGCTATAATAGTTGAGCTCCAGATTTTTAATATTTATATCTGGCCTGTCTTCCATGGTGGAACTCATGGCAATGTAGACAGAGTTCCCAGGCAGTCTTCTATCTATGCCAGAGGTCGGCAACCTAAGGCCCATGGGCCAGTTCCGGCCCATGAGCTTCCTGGAACTGGCCCACGGCCGTTATGTAGATTGGCATGGGGATTCCGTGCTATTTTCTCACGGTGCCATTTTTTTTCTCGCTGCGGGGACCGACTTCTGAGTCGGGAGAGTGCCAGAAATAGTGTGTGTGCATGCACACAGGCGCTCCTCCGTCCCGGAAGTGCGCCAGAAATAGCTTGAGCACACACGCAGTTGTGCACGCTCCAGCTCAGTCTAGCAGGGAGTGGACCGTACCGGCCTCAAAAAATGTTGCCGACCCCTGATCTAGGCACTAATCAGATCCAGAGGTGCTTAGCTTCAGTAAAGTGGATGCCTCATGTGTGTTTAGATCATGCCAACAAGATAAGCAGGTAAACAAAAAGACTGGATGAGGTGGAGTATCAGGAAAACCCAGAACTGCCTCTTTGCTTTACTGGGGAATATAAATGTATATTATTCATCTCCAGTTTATAGCTGGCAAACCCAAAAACAAATAACCTTGTCAGTTTTCTGTTTTTGGTTCAGCAGTGTTGTGACCATGCATGTAACCCTGTGTTCTGCAGATACTCTATCAAAGTTCCTTTTTGCATATACCTGTACTTCTTAGTCATGCAGAACTGTGCAACTGCTCTATTCTAACCGCAATTCAGGCAAACCAGGATTTTAGTTTATTTGAACTAACTGTACTTAGAATAAACATAATTTCCCATTTTGGGACATAATAGGAAAATGTTTTCTTCAAAACCATGGCCAGAGGCACTAAATTTCTTTTCTTCATCCATAGAGAGGATAGAATAGCCCAAGGCTACTTATCCTTGTAATTGTAACTCTCAGTATAGTATTATATCTGAACTGAGCATATTTGTATGTGCAGGCTAGGCCTTAAAGCTCTTGTTTCCCTATAAATTCATTGTTCATAATATATTCCTTGGCACAGATAGAACAAGACCCACTTTATTAGTTCATTGGAATACTTGATTACTTGCATTCTTGTATGCCAAGAGAACCTTTATGAAAAATACTGTCACAAAACCAGTTTTGAATCTTATCAAGCCATCCAACAGCAAAATAGCTTAAAATCTCTAGAAGTACCTAAAATGAAGTTCACTGAAATACTGAATATTACATACAAATTTAAGTTATACATTATATTTTTTAGGTGATGAGCTATATCCAGAAGATCCCGATTTTACAGGAGAAAGAAAACCAATGTTGATGACAGATAAAAAGATTGAAGATCTGATGAAAGGCGCCAGTAGACTTCACCGGATAGTGACACAAGACCATAATAATGTTAATATCTATGTGAATATCCAGCCCAAATATAAACACATCAATCCAATAACAATGGACTTTAAAAGGGGGAAAAATGCAGATTGCAATAGTAAATTATAATACTTTAAAAATAGTTTACATATTTTTATATCTACCAACGCAATGGCAGTTCCTGAATAAGCTGCCCTGGGGGCGTCACATCTTGCTAAGCAACATGTATTTCAAACGTAGCTGGAATTAATACATTCTTGTGCCACTTTATCTACATCAAGCCTTTTGTGAGTGATTTAGGCTTTCGTTTGTGTACCACAGTAATTATTTCCCTGGCTAAAATTTTGTGCAAATGTGCCAATTCTGGGGTGGACATCTGTCTGCTAAGAACTTGACCTTAATCTACACATTTATGGATTTAAGGCACTGAAGAGGCAGTGGAGCAATAGTTACCCATGGCTACAAAAGACCATTTGTCAGTATTGGGATAAACTGGTCCTTTATCAATATAATTCAGTATCTTGAACTATTCTGCTTTTCTCATTAAAATGTGGAGACACTATGGATGTTTACTCAAAAGTGATGCTCCCTAATTAGCTGGGATTCAAAATGGCAGTTTAGGATTGCAGCTTTACATGAGCATAAGTTCTGTAAATTCAATCAATAATGATTATTTTTTAAATATTCAGAAGCTCTGCTTTTGGAAGGCACTTTTCTAGACACACTAAGTTGCTAGTGCTGTCTAACAGCAATATAATTAATTCCATTATATGGTTGGGTTTTCAGTTTTTATATTTCAGAATGTCAACTGATGTGCATTTAAATTAGCATTTAAAACGCCAAATTGTAATTTATTTTTAGAATTTGTTTTAAAAATAAATATTTATTTTTAGCAACATTGCTTTGGCTGTTTTCATCATTGCTAAGATATACTGAGCCATTACACATCTTGTTTTCTTTAAAATTAAGAAGAGGCCCTATTAATAGTTTGTGTGTGTCAGGAGCTTTCTTATTTTCAGAAACATAAAGTTGAAAGTTGAAATTAAAGCCCTCCTATTACATTTCACGTGTGTCCAAACTGGAGCTTTTGAGCTGTGTCTGGCTCCTAACTAGTTTGAGGAATGAATAGAAAACTACAGAAAAAGTGTTCTCCATGTGTGCTGGTTACAAGGGGACTTGGGTTTCCTCCATCCCATCTTCCAGCTGGAATTAAGAAACTAAGACTTGATGTAACGTAAGGGGAGGAAGTAACACAGACCAAAAGAAATGTCTGTCTCTTTAGTTTTACGTTTTGGGTTTGGAATAGCTAAGCAAAAGATAACAAACTTCAACCAAAGCAGTTTTACACAAATTGCCTTGCTTTGTCTCTGTTGTACAAAAGGTTTTAGAATGTGCACAGAAGATTTATTGAACCATCTATATTTAATGTTCCAACGCATCACTGTGTATATAGTTTTGTTTTTAGAGAAACTATTTACCAATCACACATAAATATTAATTAGGCTTAACTGAACCCTCTGACTATGCAGTATCTCTTAGAATGCTATTATATTAGCCATATTTCAGGTTTGGTTTAAATATTTCACATCTGTTGTCAAGACCAGTTATCACAAATAATATCAGTCTGTGTCCAGCCAGCTCTTGCTCTCAGAATGTCTTCTAAAAAAAAACCCAAACTCTCAGATCTCTATACAGCTGACTCACGACATGCATGGGAGTTACATTCCAGAAATAGTACATAAAGTCATATTTGTGTATAGTCAGATCCATGGGCGTAGCCAGGATTTTTGTTGGGGGGGGGCAGAACTTCAGATTTGTATTGATTTTGATTGATTAAGGAGGGCAGTTGCCCCCCTGCTGCCCTTGGCTACACCCATGGTCAGATCAACTCCTTGTAACTTAGGACTTGCCCCCCAAGAAAGGCAGAGAGTGCTCTGTGTGGGGACAGGGGTCTCCAAACATCTCGACACCGTTAGCAAACTACATCTCCCCCCCCCCCAAAAAAACCAAAACATTGTGGGGAGTCACATGCTTTAGATGTGCACTAAGTGCACCTTAAATGTATGATTGAAGAGGATCTGCATTAAGTTTATTTGGTGGCAGTGCAATTTGTTCCCTCGCTTATACAGTACCTCTCTTAACAGCCTCTAAGTGGGGAGGCAAGAGGGAGGCAAAACCTTAAGTACTGTATATTTTGTTTCTCCACCATGCAGCCTGGAGGTTGTGCAGGCTGAGCAAAAGTGGACATGCCTGATGCTGGAGAATAACTCAAAGAAGATGGCCACATTAGTACAGTAGCATACATTTAAAGCACTTTGACCAGCCATTATTTCCTGCAAAGAATTCTGGGAAGTGTACCTGATAAGGCTGCAGAGTATTGTTAGCAGGGATGGCCGATTCCATCCTTCTTATAATGAAGGAGTTGCTTGTTACCAAACAACTCCTTCATTATAAGAGGGATGGAATCCCTTTTAAATACAGTGGTACCTCGGGATGCGAACGGGATCCATTCCGGAGCCCCGTTCGCATCCTGAACACAACGTAAGATGCGACTGCGCAGGTAGTGTGTGCATGTGGATGTCTGTATATAAATAGACATACACACACATTCATTTTTCCCTCGAATTACAGTCTTAACAGAGTTTTTTTAAAAAAACAAACCACCAATTGGACAAAAATGATGTGTTCGTGTACACACAGACATACACACGCACCCTTTCTCCGCTTGATTAGTTTGTTTTAAAAATGTTAATTGTTGAGATGGAAAGAAGATAAAGCCCCTACCAGAGAAGAATGGCAGATTAAGTTGATGGATTATGCCAAATTGGCAAAAATGACGGAAGAATCAGAAATCAGGAAGACCAAAAATTTTCATGAGGAATGAGGAAAATTTATAATTTATCTTAAAAATCATTGTAAACAGTTAAAACTGTTAGCAGGACTGGAATAGCACTTGCAGTTTAATGGTAAATTTTGGACATAATGGAGATGTATTTTATGTTGGATGTTGGATATGTGATTGTAAAACTCTGACCTGAAAACCAAATAAACATTTTTTTAAATGTTAAATGTTCACACAAAAAATTAAGAGTTTGGGTTTTTTTTAAAAACCGCGACAAAAACAAAACCGGCCGCCCGCCGCTGACACGTGCTCCGCCGCTGAGAAGCTGGGAGCGCTACTGAGCATGCGCGCGCGCGGCGGCGGCGGTTAAACAGCCGCCTCAGTTCTGGAGCACGCGGAAAGGAAAACGTAAGTTAACCGCCGCGGGGAGGAGACGGAGTAGGGGCGGGTTGAGACGAGGTGAGTTGAGGAGCCGGGCCCGAGGTTTGCATTTGAGGGCGCGGGGAGGTGCGAGCGGTGATAAAGCAGCCGCGGGACGAGCTATTGGCCGGCCCAGCTGAGCGGACTTCTCTTCCTCAGAGGTGGGGGCAGCTACCCCCCCCCCGCGCGCGTCGGGTGGCGGTTACGTATATTTTAATATACGGATACAGGTAGCTAGGCCACGTGATCAGTTTAGAACCATCGCAGGTGGCCACCTTCCTCCTCCCCCCCCCCTTCCTTGACACCCTAATTTAGCGTGACTTCCCCGCCTTTATTATTATTATTATTATTATTATTTAGCCCAGTGATGGCTGTTTTGGGACTACAACTCCCATCATCCCTAGCTAGCAGGACCAGTGGCCAGGGATGATGGGAATTGTAGTCCCAAAACAGCTGGAGGGCCAAGTTTGGCCATCATTGATTTAGCCTAACTGCTTGCCACCACCACGCTTTATTATTATTTAGCCTGGCTTTTTACACCTGAGGGGCATTTTTTTTTTTTTTTTAAGGACCTGCCTTATTCCCATGATTGCAAATTGTTACTAGTTGCTTCCTTCACAAATGTGACTGAAAGCAGCTTGCAACAACAAACAAACATGTCATTATTTATAAAAGTAAAGGTACCCCTGCCCGTACGAGCCAGTCGTGTCTGACTCTAGGGTTGTGCGCCCATCTCACTCAAGAGGCCGGGGGCCAACGCTGTCCGGAGACACTTCCGGGTCACGTGGCCAGCGTGACAAGCTGCATCTGGCGAGCCAGCGCAGCACACGGAAATGCCGTTTACCTTCCCGCTAGTAAGCGGTCCCTATTTATCTACTTGCACCCGGGAGTGCTTTCGAACTGCTAGGTTGGCAGGCGCTGGGACCGAACAACGGGAGCGCACCCCGCCGCGGGGATTCGAACCGCCGACCCTTTCGATCGGCAAGCCCTAGGCGCTGAGGCTTTTACCCACAGCGCCACCCGCGTCCCGTCATTATTTATACCCCGCCCCAAAAGAGCTGCGATGGTGTGAATGGGCAGCCTGTACCCGGAGCCGTTATATGTGCAAGGCTGTTCTCCTAATCTCAGTAAAATTTATATTCAGTGATTTATTTTGAGGACTGTGACCTAAAACAGCCATATGTTCTATGGGCGGTTTCCAGTCCTACTGCCCTTTTTTATTATTATTATTGTTTAAGATGGTTGCTGGGGGGGGGCGGTTTAATTTATCAACTAGTCTGCTTCACGTTATCCCTCTATAATAATATTAGGAAGTGCTCATTGGGGTGTTAGCAGGCTTTTTCGATAGTTTTTCAAATATATGTGATTTCACAGATGTGTGCAGTGCTTTGTAATGTTACATAACCCCCTGTGTAAAAGGGGGGTTGCCTCTATAGAGTGGGGGCCCCAGATGCATGTTTGGACTGAAGGCAGGTCCCAAATCAGACACAGTTGAAGAATACTGTCTTAAGTCGTAAAGAAGCTGACTTCTACCAGCTCAGACTGTTCGTCCATCAAACACAATCTTCAGTACCTGTTCATTACATTTCCTTGTTGCATTCAGAACATCTAACAACTGCAGGAAATCTCAAATACGCCTTTGCCCCATCCTAGTAACTTTACTATTGTCTAATTTTATTTTAAACATTGGCCACCTTGAGAACTTTGCTTAGTAAGTAGACAGGCCATCAATATCATTAAAGCAGTAGTATATATTTTTGCTACCTTTCCCTTTCTCCAGGGAAAGCAGGGCAGTGGACCGGGGTGATCTTCAACATGTTTTATGCTTATAATAACTGTATAAAGTAGATTAAGCTGCCTGTATTCCTTGCTCCAGAGAAAGCTGGCAAAGAGAAGCCTGTACTGCCCTTTTTGTTTGTTTGTTTGTTTGCTTGCTTGCTTGCTTGCTTGCTTGCTTGCTTGCTTGCTTGCTTGTCGGTCAGTCGGTTCAACTGATTGCACACCTAGGCTCCACTTCTAGGGGAGCTGGAGCTATACGGTATTAGTTTTTGGGCCACTGCATTTCTAAAAGGAAGAAAAGCACCTGGACTGTGGCCTGGTTTTATCAGATTGAAAGTTACTTTTAAAGGAATGTCATTTTGTAAAAGCAGTTTAAATGCTTGTTCCTTTGTTGTATTTTTCAGAGGTATAGATAAAGCGTGTAAATCTCTTTGATGTAGTTGAAAAAGTCATTGAAGAAAGAAAATGTTTGAAGTGTTTATATTGAAGGTATTGTGGCTTTTTGGCAAGTTTTAGCATATGAATGTTCATTTCTGAGCATAAACCTTGCAGTGTTTTCATTGGACTCTAACTATGGCTTACTTATTCATTAGATTGAAAATCCATGGTGCTTTTGGGGCTACATAAAAGGAGGTGGAAGTATTGTAGAAAACGAAATGGAATATAAAAAACTTCAATCTGAAATGAATCTGTTCTATAATAAATTCCACAGATATGTGGATGATATCAAGCCATCTGTATTGGAAAAGGGCCAGGTAATTTTATGTACTTTATTTGCTTTAGTGGATATGAAATTGAAGAGGGGGAAAGGGAGGCTAGTGTTGGGATATTAATTCTACTTTCAATGCTAGTCCTACTCAGAGGAGACCCATTGAATGTCATGAACATGACTTACTTTGGTTCATTAATTTCAGTAGTTCTATTATGAGTGAACCTCGTTGGATACAACCTTTTGTGAAAGCACTGGATGACTTTAACAACAATGCAGGACTCAGCTAAAATGATCATCCAGCCTCTGCTTATAATATTATACAGTACATTTTATATTTGGGTTTAGCTACTTTTGGAAGTTTTTCTAGATAAATTGTCATATTTCTGCCACCTTTTGGGCACTGTATGAAATATAAAGCATGAAACATATAGCACATTACTGGTACATGTAGTTTTTTCCTATTGGTTTGCCTTAAAAGGTAAAGGTAAAGGTACCCCTTCCCGTACGGGCCAGTCTTGACAGACTCTAGGGTTGTGCGCTCATCTCACTCTAGAGGCCGGGAGCCAGCGCTGTCCGCAGACACCTCCGGGTCATGTGGCCAGCGTGACATCGCTGCTCTGGCAAGCCAGCACAGCACACGGAAACGCCGTTTACCTTCCCGCTAGTAAGCGGTCCCTATTTATCTACTTGCACCCGGGGGTGCTTTCGAACTGCTAGGTTGGCAGGCGCTGGGACCGAGCAACGGGAGCGCACCCCACCGCGGGAATTCGAACCGCCGACCATGCGATCAGCAAGTCCTAGGCGCTGAGGTTTTACCCACAGCGCCACCCGCGTCCCATTGGTTTGCCTTATATTCCATCAATTGTCTGTTAATCTCATGTAGAGTTTGTGTCAAATGAGAATGGATGTTTCTTTTTCAGGTTTGTGCTGTTTATTGTCAGGAAATGAAATCCTGGTGCAGAGCTGTTGTTAAATCAATCATATCATGTACAGATTATTACCTTGCTGAGTGTTTCCTTGTGGATTATGCCAAGAGTGTTCCTGTGAAAACAGACCGGTATGCTTTAATTATACTAAAGGCAAAGGTTATACACAATGAGAGTCCTGCAACCTGGGACTAGCAAGCCCTCTGGAACCTGGAAGGTACGATCAGAAGGTTAATGTCGTGTTCTATCACACAAGCCCACTGAGTTTGTGTGATCCTTCTGATAGACCAAAGTGTATGGAGTTGTAAACTCCTACATTCAAATTTAATCTTAACCTTTAACTTGCTGGCTGGTCCGGGGCAAGTTTGTCTTAATCTTTCTTCACATTCACTTCACCCAGTAAGCCCCCAACGTAGGCACATTTAACTTTTGCGCATTCAGCTTTAAGCACACGACAAAATAAAAATAAAAAGGGGCAGAGTTCCAGGAAAAAATGACTTTGGCAATCCTACTTGCCACTGAACCCAATGGGTTTTGACTATATGCGGTTTTGGCTTTACGTGCAATCCCTGGAAGGTAGGTAAGTAAGTTCCGGGCTTACTGTAACAGCAGACAGACTACATTGTCCGCCTATCAATGACAACAAGCAACACTCTGTTATTTACAATTTATGCTTTGTTTATAATTAGAGTGGCCACTGTGGTGCCTTTGTGACGTTTTGGAATACAAGTTGCATTATTCCTGACCGTTGGCCATGCTGGCTCTGGCTGGTAGAAATTGTAGTTCTGAACATCCAGAGGGCACAACACCTGGCTTATAAAGTATTAATTTATGTTAAAGGGTTTATTTTTCTGAAATTTCTGTTTTCAGGATTTGTGTTGCCTTGGAATCATTTATGAGATTACCCTACAGAGCAATGAAATTTAGACTGTATGGTACAAAACCGGCCACACTGCGTGTCAACTACTATAACGACAAAGCCAATATAGTGTAAGTACATTTTGCAAGGTATTATGTAAAAGCGTTCTATATTATTTTGGGTTTCTGTAGGACAAGTATTAGGACTTGTAGTTTGGGAGAGACATCACCTTGCCAACAAAGGTCCGTATAGTTAAAGCTATGGTTTTCCCAGTAGTGATGTATGGAAGTGAGAGCTGGACCATAAAGAAGGCTGATCGCTGAAGAATTGATGCTTTTGAATTATGGTGCTGGAGGAGACTCTTGAGAGTCCCATGGACTGCAAGAAGATCAAACCTATCTGTTCTTAAGGAAATCAGCCCTGAGTGCTCACTGGAAGGACAGATCCTGAAGCTGAGGCTCCAATACTTTGGCCACTTCATGAGAAGAGAAGACTCCCTGGAAAAGACCCTGATGCTGGGAAAGATGGAGGGCACAAGGAGAAGGGGGCGACAGAGGATGAGATGATTGGATAGGGTTCTCGAAGCTACCAGCATGAGTTTGACTAAACTGCGGGAGGCAGTGGAAGACAGGAGTGCCTGGCGTGCTCTGGTCCATGGGGTCACGAAGAGTCGGACACGACTAAACGACTAAACAACAACAATTTGGGTGACATTCCATGTAGCTACAAGGAGAGCCTGTGAAATTTTCCTATTTTATATTTACTAGGGCCCCATATTTCTTGGTATAAATGTCACTGAGGCAGACTTCATATCTATCCAGTTTGTTTCATTCTCTGAGAAACATTTTGAAGTGAAAGAGTACTTCACAAATGTATAATACGTCTTTATATGCTTATAATAGTGCCACAGTAAAGTAGTCATGTGTGCTTTTTTGTAGCCCTTCTAACCGCTGGGATATAGCAGCTATCCACTACTTCCAAAATCTCCTGAATGGTAAGAAAACATAAAGAATAGCATATTATATAATTCGAAATGTATGGACTAATCTGTTAAAATGTTGAGGGTTTTTTTAAAAAATCCACCGAAAGGCTGGGTTTGGAGACTATAGCTGAGTTGCAGAACAGCTGGCTATCTGCAGATGGTTCCATGTTCAGTTTCTAATATCTAAGGGAAATGCCTGTCTGAAACCCTGGAGAGCCACCAGTGTACCAGTCACTGGAGAAGGAGTTGGATGAGCCAACAAATTGACTCAGTACAGTGTAAGGCAATGTCTTCCTTAGATAACTGTGTCTGAAGTAAAGAATATTAGTGTACTTAATGTTTGGTACAAATCAGAATAACAGAAAAGTGGCATTATTGGTAATTCATAGAATTGTAGAGTTGGAAGGGACCCAAGGGTCATCTCATTCAACCCCCTGCAATGCAGGAATCTCAGCTAAAGCATCCATGACAGATGGCCACCCAACCTGTATAAAAAAACATATTAAAAATGATACCTACTTGCTGAAACTTAGCAGTTCACAAATTAATTGTTGAACAGGTTCAAAGCCCACTGGCCAGGCAGAATTGTCATAACCCCCCTGTCATTATTCTGATGTCACAACAGGGAGATCTTTTAATGCTGAATGGTAATAAACTTTTGTAGAATTCAACCACATTGTGATTACACACACATCATAGGATTTTAAAGTTTTATCTTGCTTGCAAATGTCTAGCAACTTGACTTACATATGTACAGAAATAAAATGTATCTATTTCTAGCTTCACTGGAGTAAAACTGATCAAATATTTTGAGATTCATTTCTAACGGGTTAACTATCTGTTAATGGCTTCCCAAAACGTTTGCTTATTGCATTACCTTACTCCAATCAAGGGGCTGCTTATAACTTTTGATTCTTTGGCAAGAATGTAGAAAATCAGTTGTTGTTGCCTCCCCTCTGATATTTCATCCATTTGGCTTAATCAAGAAAGACCTACTGTGGGGAAATGTAGAAATTAGAAGACCTAATTAATGCTCCATTTATTTCTGTTTCTAGCAACCACCAAGGTGGAGGCCAAGTTATGTGCTGTTGAAGAAGACAGTTTTGATGTTGATCTCTATGTCACAATAAAGGAAGAAAAGGTAAGCCAGTCACCTTTACAATTCTGTTCGTTATAGTATTTTGAAACAGACATCCAGTTTGCCAGGGTGAGTGGCAGCATCTGTCCCTCTCTACTAATGGGGAATAACATTCTGCCACTCAGCTTCCCTTCTTGTATGCACCTCTTTGTATATGTTTTAAAAAGTAGATCCTTTAAAATGATAGCAGGGGTTGTATAGGGTGATGACTTGCTTTTTTGATAGAAGAGGCTCCTGCCCAAAGCCTCTGAGGGTCCAAAGTAAGCAAGGATGCTAGGACACAGGCAAAAACCCTACAAGCATTGGCAGGTAGTCTAGAGGCAGACCTGCAGTAGGTGGGTCAGTTCTGGATCCAGTCTTTGGGTGAAAAAGGCTGCTCCCCTCTGGCTTAATAGAATTACATGGTTTGCCCTTATGCCACAGCTGATGAGAGGATTCTTTGTGCACATGGCAAGCTACTTTAGCTGATAGTAGCTGCCTTATAAAACTATTTCAGGTACCTCCCAAATTACCGTATTTTTCGCACTATAGGACGCACCGGTCCATAGGACGCACCTAGATTTGGGGGGGTGGGAAATAAAGGGAAAAAAAATTACCCAGAGCCATGCCGAAGCTGCGTGCAGCTTTGGCATCGCTCTGGGAGCTTGCGGGGCTGGGGGAGGAGGAAGCCCTCCGCCAGCCTCCAAACCATGTCGGGAGACAGCGGGATGGCGCGCTGCGCCTCTCCCGCTGTCCCCCGAGTTTGCGGGGCTGGCGACGGGGAAGAGCAGGCTTCTCTCCCCCCCCCCCCCCCCCGCCAGCCTTCTAGCCAAGTCGGGAGACAGCGGGATGGCGCGCTGCGCCTCTCCCGCTGTCTCCCGAGTTTGCGGGGCTGGCGACGGGGAGGAGCAGGCTTCTCCCCCCCGCCAGCCTTCTAGCCAAGTCGGGGGACAGCGGGAAGGGCGCGCTGCGCCTCTCCTGCTGTCCCCCGAGTTTGCAGGGCTGGCGACGGGGAGGAGCAGGCTTCTCCCCCCGCCAGCCTTCTAACCAAGTCGGGGGACAGCGGGATGGCGGCGTTCCGCCTCCCCGCTGTCCCCCGAGCTTGTGGGGCTGGCGGTGGGGCTCTCATGAAGCCTGGAGAGCGAGAGGGGTCGGTGCGCACCGACCCCTCTCGCTCTCCAGGCTTCAGCGAAAGCCTGCATTCGCACCATAGGACACACACACATTTCCCCTTCATTTTTGGAGGGGAAAAAGTGCGTCCTATAGTGCGAAAAATATGGTATGTTAGTAATTTTTATCTTTGCCATTAGTAAAAATGTGCCCCCTTTATGCTAAACCATCACATGCATGAAATCTGTTTTCTTCATAGATATGTGTGAATGACGATCTTCTTGCCAAAAAATTTGCTTTCTATGAGGCACCGAAGAGTACAACAATTAGTGCTGTGGAAGACCAGAAGAGAGAAACGCCATTAAGCCTTGAGCCTCTTTCAGAGGAGATCAATCCTGCACTTGTTCTGTGGCCAATGTTGTTGCAAGCCAAGGAAACAAAGGCTTTTGAAACTTGTGAGTATGACAGATCTGCTTCCCAAATGAATAGACAGGATGGAGGATAGTGGCAAGGGTGTTCAGCTGTTCCTCTCCTTGCTGCTTTTCCTCTACAGCTCCTACCCCACTTGTTCCCTCAACCCAGTCTGCACACATATTGGCATAGTACAGATCCATGGGGTGGGCCTTTGCTGTTCACCTGGCTTTTCAATACTGGAACTGCTGTCATTTACCAGAGGAGGGGCAGCATGGCATGGCAGTCAGTGCAGGTATAGCAGCAGAGCCAGTCAGATGCTCCTATGTGACACCAACCTCAGCTTGCCCCTGTCCCTCAGTAACTGGCAATGACCCTGAAGTTGGTAAGCAGCACCATCCTGCTGTGCTCCACAGACTGTTACTGACAAAAGAACCTAAAAGAGAGGAAATGAAAGCTTCAATGTGATTAATGTTCACTTAAGGCTGCCAGGTGATTGCTCAAAGGTGGCTGAATTTTTGAAAAAGTGTTTGTTGAGATCTCTTTGATAACCACACAAACAGTTACTCCATCCTTCTACCTTTTGAAACTCTGTATAGAAACAAATGAGATTTGAAAAGCGAAGAACTTACATAAATTCCCAAATCTGGAAGATCTTCCATCTTAATAATTTGAATTGCTGGTACTCCAGAGTTTGGCATACTGCCCTTCTTGAAAAAATATCTCATAAACAAAAATAGCTAAAGGAACTGCTCAAATGATTTGTTTTTATTTTTTTCTGTATGTCGTAGTTTTATTTATTATGTGTGTCACCAGTATATGGAAATGTCTGGCACATCTAAGATTTCAGAGAAACATTTTCCACAATAATGATGGAATGTTACAGGTGGAGAATACTTTTATTTTTAAAAGGAATTTTGTATAAATCAATACTTTATTATCCCTTTGGAGCTGCACTGTATCTTTGTACTTTTATCCTTCCAGGCTGTAACACTTTATAGTTTATATTTTTATTTGGTTTCTTTCATTATGTTTGGACTTTTTAACAAAACCAAGAAAATACTAAGTAAAAGAAACTTACATAGATAAGAAAACTCAAGCTTGATGTGATAATGTCTCAAATTGGCATTATTACACTTTAAGCGAATAATGGAACATGCTGCATTTTATTTCTTTTAGGTGCTTCTGCTTCTGATGATGTTAAAAAAACAACTTGCAATAATTTGCAGGAAACTGATTTAGCCAGTGAAGAAACAGAGCCAGTGAGTGATTGTAGCATTTTTCACAAGGGATTGAAATTGAAGATTTGTAAAATCCTTAAGAGAATCTAAGACCCAGTATTATGACTGGGCAGAGAAAAGTGGCTTGCCTGAAAAGGGCAGCAAACATGAGCTATTTATTATTTAATTAAAATTAAATATGTTGTTTACTATTCAAATAATACTTGGGGAAAGTTGGAACTGGCTCAGTGCGGTGCTTTGAGCATTGCTTGAAGTATATGTGTACAGATTCACCTGTATGCGTTACTGCTGTTAGCCCCTCTTACACAGTGCTTGTGACATGACTGTTGGTAAGTGGTTCAGCTTTCAACATGCCCCACCAATTCCCAAATGCTTCCGGATTTGTTTTCTCTCTTGGGGAGGTGTCTGATTGTAATTAGGCTGGGGGCAGTCAGGGGCAAAGAGTTAAGGCCCTCATTCTTCTCGTGCCATTGTCCTGAACTGTGGACAAACATACTTACAAGCCATGGTTTGTTGTTGATTTATAAACCTAGGCTTACATTAATCATGGCTTAGTGTTTTGTGTGAACTCAGCCCTAGTCTTGCTACTCCGTTCTTAGTCACCTCTTTTATAACTGGTGACCAACAAATCAGAAGCTCAGAAAAGTGGGTGAAGCTGGAGGAATACCTTTTAAGTATTCTTGGTCATATGGCCTGTCTACCTCCAGTGGGGGGCCTTAACCCATGGTTGCCTTGGAGTTCTCCAAACACTAATCCAAGAAGGAGCAGTCACACCAAGTATTCAGTGCTCTCTTCTTTGACAAATTGTGTGTGTATAGATAGGATGGTGAAGATTAGTTGCAAATCAACTTCACAGCTGAGCCACATGGCCAGTGGCGGAGGAAGAGGAGTTCAGGGGGAGTGCACCGCCCCCGGCAGCGCGATCCTGGTGGGGTGCCATCGCGGCTATGCACCACGCCCCCGAGATGCGCACCAGCCTCGCCCCCGCCTGCTCTCCGCGCCCCCCAGTGCCGGAGCATGAAGCTCCACTACTGCACATGGCTTTGAGATATTGCTACTGATGCTGCAATAGAGGGACGGAAGAGTAGCTTGATACAATCGCTTGTAGATGTGTTGTGGGTTGAGAAAGGCTGCATTTTACTGTGTTCCAAAGCAGTGCCATGTGCCTTACTCTCCATTCTAGTCTCATAGTGAAGTATCTCCAGCCAGAAGCACAGAGGTGCCCTGTTTCCTAGGTCATAATTAACATAACCCTGGGATGTTTTTGTCTGCTTACTTAGGCTGTAATGGTGCCGGTTCCTCCTTTAAAACAAGGCATAACTGTTTCCTTGCAGGCGGATATACAAACAGACAGGTTTGTTTTCACCTCTAAATCTTCTATTCGTATTTCCTTACATGGGCAAGGGGCTGAACCTATATGTAAAATAAAAATAAACTTGCTGATTGGCAATTTTAGAGCACAATTAATCTGTATAAATGTAAGTAGTTTGACTCATTTGTTCACTTTCCTGCACGGGAAGAAGGTGTGTCTTCTGTTGGCATATTTGTGAAGATAAGATAAAGCCATTATTAAATTATTTATTCAGTTGCCATAAGTAATATATTCCTGGTTGATAATTAGTTCGCTTCCAATATAGTTCGCTTTTTTGTGCTTTTCATCATTCCCGCTGTGGCTGGGATCCACACAGTCCTGTGTGTGAGCAGGAGGTATTTCCAGTCACATGTGGGTTAGGGACATTGTCAGCTGGCACAAAGGCTGTCATGTAAGGACCCCCCCCCCCCATGTGCGCCCCCCCACCCCACAAAATCCCCAGCTCACATATATTCCACATGCAGCCAGTATTTCTACAGGCATGAGTAAAGTTTTGTCAAATGATTGTGTGTTTCATTTTAGCACCTTATGTAAGGAAACTACTAAAACACAAGAAATGGAGAAAGATCTTTATGAGAAAAATATTGGTGTGAAGTAAGTTTTCTTTTATCTTCCTTTTGAAGTTATACAAATACTACATAAATGGAAATGCTACCTTGAGACTGAGTTTTTAAAGGTGTTTTATTATAAAATGGCATAAGTTCTCATAGGCAGCAACCTCCTTCATCAGATGCTGAGTTGAAACATGAATATTTTGTTATATAAATAGGTCAGGCAAGAAGAAGCAAAGTGGATCTCCTACAATGTCTGCAATGTTTATAACTTTCACTCTTGTATATGGCTCATTACTTAGAGCCAGATTTAACTGGGTTGTCACTAACTAAATTCTACTACTGAAAGACAGGGACTAAAGTTAGTTGTACTAATTAATTTCAGTGAGTTTGATCTGAGTACAACTTGGTTGAATACAATTCCTCATATTCTTGCTGGTGGTAGTAGTCAGTCAAAATTTGTGCTTTCTAGCAGCCCTGACCCTCCCATAGAGCTGATGTAACTAAGCACTGAGACGTGTCTTCAGTGAGGATGTTTTATATAAGGTGCAAACTATGCAGTAAATGTTTTGGGTGAAACTGACTTCGTATCTGATGGGTGTTTTTAATTGCTAAACATATATTTGTTCAAGATACTTAGTTTATCAATTCAAAACAAGCATTATTATTTGATACTAGCCTAGTGGTCTATTCCTTATGCTAAACATAGATTGGAGCGGCCCAGAGGCAAATCCTTGCTCAGCCATAAAGCTTACTGACTGATTGGCCAAGGTAATCACCTCTCAGCCAGCCATGATGCCTTTGCTCTTTGTCCTCAGTTGGAGGCAGTAATGCTTCCAAATACCAGTTGCTGGAAATAGCAGGAGAGGAGAGTGCTCTTGTGCTCATGTTTGGTTCCTTGATTTCATACAGGCATTTGGTTGGCGACTGTGAGAACAGGATGCTGGACTAAATGGGCCATTGTCCTGATCCAGCAGACTATGTTCAGCTCACAGGGTTGCTATGAGAATAAAATAAAGAAATAACTATATATGCCATCCTGAGTTCTTTGGGAGAAGGGCTGAATAATAGTGTAATAAATAAAGGATTTTAAGTTGGCATGTGGTGACAAACTTTTTTTAAAAAAAGCGAACTTGTATATTTTCAGGCTTCTACAATTTTTAAATCCTTTGAAAGCTGTTGATGGACAAGATGAGACCGAGGTATTTCAATTAACTGTTGCTTTTGGCAGATCATAAACACTTTTGGACTGTTAGTGCCATTTGAATATATAAATGAGCTTTTAGAATTTTGGTTTGTTTATCTAGTTTTTTGAATCGATACATAGTGTACCTACCACTTCAAAAATTGCTACACACACACACACCCCTATTTCACAAATTTCTGGATGATCTCAAAACTGTCCACTAATGTGCTTTCCGGATTGGAACAGGAGGGCTATTTGAAAATAGAAAGCAATTTGGGGTTATCTTAGAATTTGATAGCTGAAGGTTGAATATGTTTCAGAATCCTAATTGTAGCACTGGTACTCATGAAATCTTAGTGATCCCATAAAAGACATAAATTGTTTTGTGCTTTTTCCTAAAGAAACAAAAATATGGAAACATTTGCAGTGAGGTAGAACACTTTAATGCAAATCATCATGTATCCTGTCTGTTGCAGACTTGTGTTTGTTACCTTTAATTTTAGAAGCTGCAGATGAATACCAGTGCATTCCGCCCTGCTGTCCTTAATAAAAATATAGAACCGTGTTTATCTCTTGAAACAGCACCACTGTTTCCAACTCTGAAAAAGGTAATATTCACTATATGATATATAAAAGCAGGGGTTGTGTATTTGATTAAATTCCTCTAATACTGAAAGCTCAAAATTATTTTTTGAAGTTGAGCATGCTCTAAAAATAGCGCTTGTTTCTATTGCCATCTTCTGCATAATAGAATCCCAGTAATTCATTGAGGTCACCACAAGGCTGAATGTCAATTTTGGAAGAGGGCATGGAAGACCGAGGCAGCAGTCCTACACACTTAAATGGAAGAAAGTCCCATTGAACATGATGGGGCTTGCTTTTGAATAGGGATTGTCCTGTAGGATTGTCCTGTGAGTTTCAAATTGCTACTTTACCATGAAGCTCACTAGATAGCTATGGGCAAGCACCTTGCACGAAGCAGCCTGACAGGATGACCATGAGGATGAAATGGTTCAAAGTGACACATTGTAATAATATGTCCTAATCCCATAGATATGGCAACTTACTATCTCTGAACAACAACTATGAAGCTTTGCAAAGCAGAGCAAGCTAGCTGTTGATACTCTGCCTATAGCTGTCAACGTTTTCCTTTTTTTAAGGGAAATTCCCGTATTCCAAATAGGATTCCTCGCAAGAAAAGGGAAAAGTTGACAGCTATGACTCTGCCCGCCCCACTTTAATACATCTTATGCTGGTGGAAGTAATACATTTTAAATATGATGCAGCCCATACCCAGAAATTGCATTGCTTATGGCTTTTTACCCATTTGTTAGCAGTAGATCTGATGAGCAACTCAAAAAGATTTAATTGGTAATTAAGGCTACAACTGTGTGCTCGTTTGCACTCAGGTGCCGCTTGCTTCAGTGGAATTTGTTAGCTTGGCAGGGAATTGTTTTCCAAGAGTATAAATAGTTATAACTGTGTCTGCTTAAAACTTGGTCCTGACCATAGCTGGTGCTGCCCCAACCCCTGTCACCCCTTAATGCTGTATTGATTTCTCATATACAGAATATTCAATAACCCAGACTGTTTGAACCACATGCTGTACAAAAATATGTAGGCTGTCATCCAGTGAATCAGTATACACCTGTAGTGGGTCACCTGTGCATACACAGGTGGTGGTCTCCATGGAGATTCTGCAGGAAGCAACTCACATTGCTCCCTTGTTAACAAGAAAACTGAGGCTATGTACATAGTGTAGCTTCATTTGATCATCTCCCTAAGACCGATTCTTCTATTTTAAGCAAATATATAAATACATTTGATGCATTTTTCCCCCTGGTAGGAACTTCTAAGGAATCAGTTCCCAGGACCTAATCATGTACAGTCTTATTCGTGGCCACCAATAGCTCGCGGATGTGATTCAGTTATTATCTCTCCTGAAAATGATCCACTTCTATATCTTCTGCCAATTATTACGTTTTTGCAGTCAAGAAGTTGCTATGTATCACTGCCAGCTCGGAGTGGTGTAAGTAGGATATTCAGTTTATGCCCAAATGCCTTCTTTGTTGAAACCAAGTCTTGGAACAGTGTAGGCTTGGATTAAGCAGTCAGAATGTGTGGTGCTTTCTGTGGTTGCTTTTTGGATGTGGGCTCTACATTTGAATGTGCATCATATCACTTCTGAATGGGACTATGAGTGGCAACAATCATCTTAGTCTCCAACCAAATGTAATGTAAATGGCCATTGTAACCATGTCTTAAGAAGCCGCTTAGAAATGCAGGAAATATAGGGAACGTGGGAATGCTGTAGCCTCTGATTTGAATGGCTAAGCCTAACCAGTTGCCTGCCTAGATAGTTGTATCTAGAGACCCTGAGCAGTAGATGTTTGAATGGGCTCGGCTCATCCAAAGCTAGCTGCAAGCAATAGAACATGAGATTAACTTTTTAAAAGTTGTGATAACATATTCTTCCTAAGGGGATGCCATAGAGTAAAGAGAAGGATCAAGCTTTATCTGTGTAAATGCCTCTAGTTTGGGGGGCAGGGAGTTGAACCAAACAGGCTTTCTTCAGGCATGCATATTTGGCATTAACTAAATATGTACGGGGGGCAATGAGAATGAGCATACTAGCTTTGTCCTGCCATTATTCTCATTTCCCTCCATAAGCTGGAGAATGACTGACTGGAGTAGGGAGCTTCCATGAGAGCAATGGCAAAAGGTTTGTCTGGAGCTAGTGTGCTGATCCTTTATAGCAGGCTTCCTCAAACTCGGCTCTCCAGATTTTTTTTTGCCTACAACTCCCATGATCCCTAGCTAGCAGGACCAGTGGTCAGGGAGGGTGGGAATTGTAGTCTCAAAACATTTGGAGGGCCGAGGTTGAGGAAGCCTGCTTTATAGCATCCCCTTGCATGTTTCAGTTAATAACCAATGTGCACACTTCATGAGGGTTATGCACAGCAAGCCATTTGGAGGGTTGAGTAAGCATGCAGCAAAGAGCAGGCCTGAATGAGAGAGAGGAGTTTTGTAGAGACAAGGCTGTTCAGAGTCTATACCACTGTGTGATTTCCCCACTCCCTTCATGGATTTTAAAAATCTTGGCTAGCTTGCATTACTTTGAACAGTGGGTTTTCTTTTTAAAGAGATTTTCTGACTGATAAGCCTCTGATTCGTGGAAATGTTTCTGCTCTTAGTATGAATTGATGTCTTGTTTGTGTACATAGCCAGTTGCATTAATCCTGTGCCCAGGACAGAAGAAAGCAGAACTGGTGTTTGAGTTTCTGGAAACTTACAGCCGTTGTTCCAGGCCTATTCACCCAATATTGCTCTTACTGGGAACAAATAAGGAAGAAATACAGAGCATAAGAATTCCAAGAGGATGTAAGCATAACATGATCATTAATGCTGAACATATGATTGAATAAATTTATCGGGACCATAAGGGAATAACAAAATATAAAATGCTAATATGGTATAAAATCATAAAGTAACATTAACTTATTAAAGTGTGACCAAATCATTCTTATACAGTTTCAGTGCCACAAAGCGAAAATAAAAATATTGCTTAAAATTGGCAATTCACATGAACTATAAAATCCATATAAAGATAACCAATTAACTGCAGTTTACCAGAACATGTATACTAGGCATCTGACTTGTGTTGTGTAAAAAAAGAGGGGAGAAGCTGAATTCAACATAGCTAATTGGATTTCACATTCTTAATTTGTACATTGCTATGCAGATTTATGTTCCAGTTGATAAAGCAAGTTAGAGGGTTATTACTTTCCAATTGTCTGTAGCCCTAGAAACAGGAAGCTGCTTTTTAATTCAGAATTGGTCTACCTAGCTTAGTATTGTCTACACTAGGGGTCAGCAAGGTTTACCTCACCTGGGCCAGTTCACTCCAGCGGAGCGCTCGCGATTTCTGGCATCTACGTCTGCGCAGACGTGATTTCCAGTGCTGCGGAAGCGAGTCACCGTGCTGCGCCAGTTTAGCGCAGCACGCAGGGACTCACTGAGCAGGCGGCTCAGTTTGGGGGCAGCTCATGGGCTGGTTAAATGGCCCCCATGGGCTGCTTGTGGCCCACGAGCCTTGGGTTGCCTACCCCTGGTCTACACCTACCAGCAGTGGCTCTCCAGAGTTTTATGGGAATCTTCTTAACCCACTTGGAGATGCCAGCTCTTGAACCTGGAACTTTTTGATAGCAAAACACCTACTTTGTCACTAAGCTACAGCACTTGGTAAGTGCAAATCACTTCTTCGTAACATAACAGGAAAGCTTTCATAAACAAAGAGAACAGGTTCTTTTTTCCCTGGGTTGTCTGTGGGTCATGAATTATTAGCTAGCGTGGGTGTAACTGGGATACAGGCTAGTAGTTTTTGATGGTACTTTATGCTTTTTTTGAGATTTCAACCAAATAATGTGACAACTTCCTTACAGGTGAGGTCCTTATAACAACCCCATATACCCTTCTGAGGTTGCTTGAATATCACAGCTTACTGTTCCTCAGGCTCTGCCATCTTGTGCTTGATGAAACTGATGTGTTGTTTGCTGAAGCCAACATAGAAGTAAGTGTGGGTTTTTGCACATAAGACAAATGTGCTAAGATAATGTGAACTCAAAGAATATTATAAAAAAGATACAATCATAGTTGCCCCTAGCACAGATTGTGCTTTCCCCCAAAATAGTTGACTATACAGTTCTGTTTATGTCAAATATACATTGCTAAAAAGTTCTTCCTGGTGCAGAACGAGGGATTGCCTGTGAACCAAAGACCTAGTTCCACCCAAAACAGCTAGTTGATTAGTACTGTAAGTTAACTGTCTTCCCATCACCAATTCTGCCTGTAGTTTACCCATAGTATTACTTTTGGCAGATGGAAAAGATAATGATGGGTGTTAATTCCTGTTTTATAGATATTTCATATTCTAGAATATTACAAAACAGCCTTGAACGTTGAAGAGAAAGAATCTGCACCTCAGCAGATCGTTGCTATCGGAAGGCACTGGAGCAAAAACATAGAACGCTTAACCAAAGAGTTCATGAATGATCCGTATGTTGTGATCACATCCATGGAAGAAGCTGCCATATATGGCAAAGTGCAACAGGTAAAATATTAGGAGCTTTATAGCTCTCTTATATATTTGCTTTTGGATTGAAGACTAGGCTCTGCACAGGTTCACTAACTCTTGCAGGCACAAATTATAAGCACTGGCTTTTAAAATACTAAGTGGAATTTGGAGGTTGAGATTTACTATGTACAGAACAAATCCAGTTGGTCAGACCTGTTGGTTAAGAAGCTGGAAACTTTAAGGGTTATAATAAGAGTAACTTCCTCAGTTCTGAGAATAGCATCACGAATGGTTCCTATGAAACCTGCTGGTTTAGCTATGATGTGCAAAAATAGGATAAGAATGCTTATTATGTGTGTACGGTTTCTTGAGCTGGTTACTTGAAAGTAAGATTGAGAGGTGCTCATAAATTTTTCACAGAACAAGATCATGAATTTTCTATCCCAGAAGCGCTGATTAAACAAAAGGATAAATCAAACTATTGTGGAACCCCATCTTCATGTTAAATAGGGTTAATTCAGCATCTCCATATAGAAGGTTGTAGCCAGTTCTAGTCCTACTCAGAGTAGACTTATTGACATTCATGGGCATGACTAATCTTGGTCCATCAGTTTCAGTGGGCCTACATTAGGTAACGTTGTTGGATACAAGCCATGGGTATTTTTATTCCCTAACATAAAGGGGAAGCAGAAGTGAAATACTTGGCTTTTATAAAGAGTGATTTAATTTAACCTGACACATTTGAACTACATGTGACTTCTAGGTGGTGCAGCTTTGCCTTGAGTGTGACAGAATATCTACTTTACTCCAGTCATTGGACTTTACTCCTACGAATGTTCAGAAAACATTGATTTTCACCAGTTCCGTAGAAGAAACAGATATCATTTACAAGGTATTTCCCCCCTAAATGATACAGTCCAAATTGTTTAGAAAGAAAGATTCTCCTCTTTTCTATCCCAGTTAATGGATAAATACATAGCTGAATAGGCAATAAGAGGGTGTTGCAAAAGGAAATGGTTTTATTTCTTATTTGAAAAGCCAGCTTTTCTAAGCTTTGCATAAGGCATATGAAGTGTTGTCATATGGGAATCTCAAAGCAGGAAAAGGTCCCACCCACATCGCTGCCACTTGCTGGCCCTGGTCCTCCACAACAGGAGCCCAGATCAAACATGAGGGGCAGGCAAAAGGCGTTGGCGGCGCCAGGACTGTCTGCCTATGGGGCTGCCTCAAAAGCAGCAAACAGAAACAGCTGGGGTTCAAAGGGCAAAGATTGATAACAGCACCCCGAGCACTTTCACTCTCATGAATACAGCAAACAGCTCTTCAAAAAAACAAACAAACCTTTGCTTTTGAAGCTGTTACATTATTTTGTTTGCTAGAAATAAATATTGAACTTGAGGGGTAATTCAGCTAGCTTAAAAATGTGGCAGAATGGTGTGCCTGTGTCAGAGAGACAGAGACAAGGAAAATAATAGGCAGGATGGTTGCCAGTGGCTTCTGAAACCACTGCTTGGCATTTCAATCCTCCCCACTTTGGCACTGTTGACAAATTATACTGATGAAATGAAAGCTTTGGCTAACTCAGATAGATTTTTGCAGTGAAGGACTCTGCATGCCATTGAGTTATTCAAAATAAACCCCATATCTCATCATTCTTTAATTTGAGATAAAAGCAACTAAGATTAAAAAATCTACGGTGATAGAAGTTTTCTTGCACTCAGGCTCTGCTTTGTCAGAGGCATGAAATCTTCGCTTGCAGGAATAAAAAATAAAAAATTATTAGGTAGGAGTTTGACAATGAGATTCAAAAAATGCAGTTGCTGATAATGAGAGTTCACATGTCTGTTCAGTTGGTACCCTTTTTGCAGCAGCCAGCAGGTGATAGTGGGGCTAAGAGGAAGGAGTTCAGAAGTGGAAAGGAAAGGAAAAGACCAAGGGGCCAGCCTTGGTTGCCTGTGTTCCGAAACATCCCTGAAGGGAAGGACAAAAGTCCTGCTATGACTGATAAGGCTTTGCCTTGTTTGTGGCGTATTCCCACAACAACCAAAGTCACTGTGTTGATTCCCTTGCTGCAGGGGATGAACGTTTCTTCGGAAGGCACTGCTGGGTTGAAACAGCATAAATTGGCAACACAAGCAGTGCAGCAAAGTTTACAGAGGCAGCATTTTCACTGCTGCTGATAGGTACAAGACCTTACCAAGGAATTGATAAGCATTCCAAATGAATTGATCTGTGTCTCCTTATTTCACAAAAGGCCATGTATTTGTTTGATATATAAATGAATATAATCATCCAGGGACACATTAGCCTTCATTTAAGGGCTAAATGAAACTGTCCCTTTAGACAGTGATGGGAGTTGCAGTCCCAAAGTTTTGGGACTGCAACTCCCATCATCCCTAGCTAACAGGACCAGTGGTCAAGGATGATGGGAATTGTAGTTTCAAAACAGTTGAAGGGCCAAGTTTGGCCACTACTGCTTGAGAACGTAGAATATAAAAGATGACTCATGACCAGAATTTTAATTCTGAATGTAGCAGTGTTCAATTCAGTTTGTTTGTTTTTTAAATCAGAGCATTGTTCAGTAATTATACATTTCTTTTGTAATCCACATTGTTTGAAACCATTCTCTTTTTTAATTAGGCAGTGGAGAGCACTTCAATATTTTGTTTGAAAATGCACCCAGACATTGGATTTCATTTTGATTATGTTTTAGAGCAATGGAAGAAAAAATTTAGCTCTGGCACACATGTTGTACTAGGTAAATATATTGTTTTTCTCACATATGCTTGCTCTAAAACCTTTGTCAAAACTATGGTGACTCTCAATCTTTTTCATTACAATTTAATTAGATGTATTATTTGCTATGTTATCATTAAACTGTTCAGATAATTATTGTCTCCCAAAGTGATGCACATTAAAAAAAAAATTAAAGGGGGGGGGGGGAGGTTGCCATCAGGTTTGCAGACTACAGTTTGCAGTTCTAAGCACCCCATGTCAAGAAGCATATTGACAAATGGACATGTCCAGAGGAGGGCAACCAAGATGACTGAGGGTCTGGAAACCAGTTCTTATGAGGGAGTTGGGAAGGTTTAGCTTGGAGAAGAGAAGACTGAGAAGGGATATAATGGCCATCTTCAAATATCTGAAGGGTTGTCACATGGAAGATGGAGCAAGCTTGTTTTCTGCTGGTCCAGAAAGCAGGACCTCAACAAATAGATTCAAATGACGAGAAAGGAGTTTCTGACTATACATTAGGAATAACTTTCTGCGTGTAAGAGCTGTTTGACAGTGGAATGGACTCCCTCGAAATGTGACTAGATGGCCCTTTGGGTGCCTTCCAACTCTATGATTCTATGACTTTTGAAAGTGGTTGCCTCTCCTACCATGGAGGTTTTTAAACACAGGTAAAATAACCCATCAGGTATTCTTTAGCTGTGCTTTCTGTGTTTCAGGGGGTTGGATTAGCTCACCCTTGGGGTCCCTGCCAACCCTACAATTCCATGATTCTATAAAAAAGACAAGACACACTTGGGAAAGGGAGTGAAAGGATAGTAGGTAGAGGAGGGAATTCATTCTTCAAGGTTAGAGCAAAGTGCTGAGCTACAAGCATATATATGGTTTCCCTTTGCCTGGTCGTCTTGCTTAAATCTCTTGTTTGTGTCTTTTGTTCCTTTGACTGATAGCTGAGGCCAGAGCATCCTTTTCCCTTGCTTCTGCAGCCCCAGAATAACAGGCAGTTGACATCTAGTATGTTTTGGCAGGAAGGGAGGAAGAATGCCAGGTACAGTGGTACCTCAGGTTACAAACGCTTTGGGTTTCGAACTCCACTAACCTGGAAGTAGTTGCTCCGGGTTGCAAACTTTGCCCCAGGATGAGAATGGAAATCGCGTGACGGCGGCACAGCGGCAGGTCCCATTAGCGAAAGCGCGCCTCAGGTTAAGAACGGTTTTGGGTTAAGAACGGACCTCCAGAACAAATTAAGTTCGTAACCCAAGGTACCGCTGTATCTTGCAAAGGTTTTTCCAGTTTCAGACTTGGGGCAACATGGTATCAAGCAGATTATAGCAATTTATGTAACATAAAACCCAGCTAAGGGTTAATCAGTTAACTAAAAAACAGGGAAATTATGATAGAAAAGTTCTCTGTTTGTCTACATCATTTTATGCTATTCCAAATACTTCTGATTGATGATTTTTATACAGCTTGCCAGGTTGGTACTTTTTATCATTACCAGTATTGTCATTTTAAATAGGAGAGTGATAGGAGAGAGATTTGCAGGAGCCCTCCTAGAACTTGAAAATCAGATGATGAGAAGTATGTGTTGGTTAGGAGTGAAGTAATAAATTAGTTTTGGTTTGGGACTAAATTAATGTTGTATCCAACATTAATTTCAAAACCCTGCAGTGGTTTTGAATTATATGTTTTTTGGTTTTGCTTTCCAGTTTTAACTGATGACTGCATAAGAACCTTAGGAATTACTGATGCAACTCGGGTCGTTCATTTCAGTTTTCCTGCATCTCCAAGAATTTTCGGTGCACGGTTATACAGTTTGTCTGATAACTTCCAAAACTCAGTTGGAAAGGTTTGTACAAACCAAATGAATTGTTTATGACTGTGGAAATTTCAAACAAAAAATCTCTCTCCTTGTTCCCCTGCCCCTCCTCTATCCTAAGAATCTGCCTGTGATCTTCATTCCTCCAGCTCCACCACTCTTGCTCCTTCAATTTTTTTCTCAAAGCGGGTTTCCTGTTGTCTTAGTCCTCCTAACTCCTGACACTTTCTCCCAGAACACTCACCTGTTTACCTTCAGGCCTATTTCTTCAGTGACATTAGACTAAATCCCTTTATTCCTAACTTAAATTAAACTTTAAGTGTGCAAGTCTATCTGCTGGGATTTTGATAATGTTATCATTTGCTTCACTCCCTCTGCTGTCTGCCCCACTGTCAAAATTTTGGTTGCAGGGTTATTGGAGCAGAGACACCTTTTTTACTTTGTTGTTGTTGTTGTTGTTGTTAACACCCATTATAATACCTGATAATAAAAACTGAAGGCAAATGTTGCATTTTCTCCCCCTTGCGAAGATTTCGTCTCTGGAAAAAGAACAGCCAAATGCAAAATCCATCTTGCTGTTGACAGAAAAGAGTGCACCCCATGCTGTTGGAGTAATGCATTATTTAAAACGCACAGAAACCAACATTCCACCTGAATTATGCAACTTTACATCTGGAGTGCTGGAGGCCAAAGAAGACAGGAAGAAAGGAAGACCTCTCTGTCGCTACCTTAAAGCATATGGAGTTTGCAAGTAAGAAAATACCTGTTAACTTAGCAACTAGTTTCCTACCTTTAAAAAGACAAAGGGAAATGAAATTACTTATTAGATTCTGAAATGATATGACTTGGCAAAAGCAGATTGTCAGTTGTATGGTACAGGCATTCCTGTCAATGATTTGCCAGGGCTATCCACCTGTTCCTCACCACCACATTTGGATAACGCAAGGCAGAGTGGTGGTGGGAGGAGAAATGGCTTGTTCTAGAAGAAGAAAAAATGCACAAGGAAAGAAGTGGCCTTAAAATCCTGTGGAGAAGAAAAGGTTCCTTTGAGATTCTATGGTATGAAATTTATGAGATAGGGTTGTGGGAGAAGCTTGATGGACCATTGATCTCTTTGGAAAGATTGGCCCAAAATAAAGATTGAGTTCTGTGAAACAATTTTTAAAAATAAATAAATGTAGAAACGACTTTAGTTTTTTATATTGGGAAAATTCTTTTTAATGAAAGATTTTATTTGATTTTGGCAGAAGTTTATTTAGGATATTTTTTTCTGTAGACAAAATTTATATAGTGTCCTGTGAAATTTTCCTTTTAAAATGACCTGCATATGATTTTTTAAAAAAGAACATCTGTGATATGGGGGGACTATTCAAAAATGTAGCATTTTTACTTGTTCTCTGAGACTGTTACATTTATACCAGCACCCAGAGTCTGCATCCTTCAGCAGTAGCTGGAGAAGGCATAAAAGGTAAAGGTAAAGGTACCCCTGCCCGTACGGGCCAGTCGTGTCCGACTCTAGGGTTGTGCGCCCATCTCACTTAAGAGGCTGGGGGCCAGCGCTGTCCGAAGACACTTCCGGGTCACGTGGCCAGCGTGACAACGCTGCTCTGGCGAGCCAGCACCAGCGCAGCACACGGAAACACTGTTTACCTTCCCGCTATAAAGGGTGCAAGTAGATAAATAGGGACCGCTTACCAGCGGGAAGGTAAACGGCGTTCTGTGTGCTGCGCTGGCTCGCCAGATGCAGCTTGTCACGCTGGCCACGTGACCCGGAAGTGTCTGCGGACAGCGCTGTCTCCCAGCCTATAGAGTGAGATGAGCGCACAACCCTAGAGTCTGGCAAGACTGGCCCGTACGGGAAGGGGTACCTTTACCTTTACCTTATAAAGCAGTACCTATTTATCTACTTGCACTTAGGGGTGCTTTCGAACTGCTAGGTGGGCAGGAGCTGGGACCGAAGGACGGGAGCTCACCCCGCCGTGGGGATTTGAACCGCCGACCATACGATCGGCAAGTCCTAGGCACTGAGGTTTTACCCACAGCGCCACCCGCATCCCGGAGAAGGCATAGAGACCTTATAAAGAGGAAAATGCATAACTTGTAGACCAGGCTTCCTCAACCTTGGCCCTCCAGATGTTTTGAGACTACAATTCCCATCATCCCTGACCAATGGTCCTGCTAGCTAGGGATCATGGGAGTTGTAGGCCCAAAACATCTGGAGGGCCGAGGTTGAGGAAGCCTCCTGTAGACAGCAATATTGTGCATTAACAAAGAGAAGGAAATTCCATGGATGATTATTAAAGCACTTGGAAATGCGCATTCTGCATTTAGGCTGTGATTTTAACCTAAGTGCATGAGCTGTACCACCAAACTACAGTCCTTTCGATTTCTCCAGGGAATCATGTGGAATTTAAGTGAGCCACCTCCTGTATGGATGACTACTTTGGCGCTCACAGAAGTCTTTTTTCTGAATTTATTTCTCATGGTGAACTGGCGTGCCCTAGTGTACAGTTTGGGAATTACAGCTCTTGGGTTTTGTGAGTCCTGCATTCTGCATTTCCCCCCTGCTTTCCATGGCAGTTGTAGGGATGGTTGTCATTGGCTTCATTCTTGCAAGCAACCGAAAGCCAGAATCAGAAATAAGCCATTGCTTTCCATGAGCAGCCAGGGTACTCTTGCACAGATGCTCCTGCTCTGCCTTGCCTGCCTCTGGAAGAAACAAGCAGTGAGGCTTCGTTTAGCATAGCCTGTGAGCTAATGCTCAGAGTCTGTTTCTCACCAAACAAATCACAATAAGTCAGCCAAGGAGAGAAACATCCCACGGGTAGTGGGTCATATGTAGCGTTAAGCGAAACCTCATAGTCTGTCTCTTCCAGATGCAGACAGGCTGGCTGGAGTGGAGTAAAAGTTCTTTCAGCATTGAGTACTGGCATACTGCACAGGAAATTGTGGTTTATTTCTGGCTAGGACTTACTGTTAAGTACAAAGCCTGCCAACAGATGCCATTTGCAATGCAATTCTGGGCTGCATCAATAGGAGTATAGCATCTAGATCATGGGAAGTAATAGTGCCACTGTATTCCGCTCTGGTCAGACCTCACCTGGAGTACTGTGTCCAGTTCTGGGCACCACAGTTCAAGAAGGACACTGACAAACTGGAACGTGTCCAGAGGAGGGCAACCAAAATGGTCAAAGGCCTGGAAACGATGCCTTATGAGGAACGGCTAAGGGAGCTGGGCATGTTTAGCCTGGAGAAGAGGAGGTTAAGGGGTGATATGATAGCCATGTTCAAATATAGAAAAGGATGTCATATAGAGGAGGGAGAAAGGTTGTTTTCTGCTGCTCCAGAGAAGCGGACACGGAGCAATGGATCCAAACTACAAGAAAGAAGATTCCACCTAAACATTAGGAAGAACTTCCTGACAGTAAGAGCTGTTCGACAGTGGAATTTGCTGCCAAGGAGTGTGGTGGAGTCTCCTTCTTTGGAGGTCTTTAAGCAGAGGCTTGACAACCATATGTCAGGAGTGCTCTGATGGTGTTTCCTGCTTGGCAGGGGGTTGGACTCGATGGCCCTTGTGGTCTATTCCAACTCTATGATTCTATGATTTACAGGTGTCACCCCATTTAAGCGTGATTGATTCACCCATGACTGCATATATGTGTGGCACCTGGAAATGAATAATGCAAACCCAGAAATCACAGGAGAGCGATGGAGAATCATCATGGCTCGCAAGGAGACATTCCCTGGAGCCCGAAGACGACGTCAGTGAGGATAGAGGAAGCCCAGAATAAACCAGAGGTGCAGCTGCACTTTGTTTATGCTTCTCAGCCTAATAGCTGATGTGGAGGGGGGGGGTAGTGCTTTGCTGCACATCCCCCATCCTCCTGCCAGCCCTAAAGCTTCAGTTCTAGTTGTGGATATTTTTGGATACAGTATTTTTGATATGGATTGAAGAGAGAGCGACTTGGACTACTGCAATGCGCTCTATGTGGGGCTACCTTTGAAGGTGACCTGGAAACTACAAGTAATCCAGAATGCGGCAGCTAGACTGGGAGTGGCCGCCAAGACCATATACAGTAACACCAGTCCTGAAAGACCTACATTGGCTCCCAGTACATTTCCGAGCACAATTCAAACTGTTGGTGGTGACTTTTAAAGCCCTAAACGGCCTCAGCTCAGTATATCTGAAGGAGCGACTCCACCCCTATCATTCAGCCCAGACACTGAGATCCAGCTCCAAGGGCCTTTTGGCAGTTCCCTCGCTGTGAGAAGTGAAGTTACAGGGAACCAGGCAGAGGCCCTTCTTGGTAGTGGTGCCCGCCCTGTGGAACACCTTCCCATCAGATGTCAAGGAAAGAAACAAGTATCTGACTTTTAGAAGATACCTGAAGACAGCCCTGTTTAGGGAAGTTTTTAGTGTTTGATGTTTTATCATGTTTTTTATATTCTGTTGGGAGCCACCCAGGGTGGCTGGGGAAACCCAGCCAGATGGGTAGGGTATTATTTATTTATTTATTTATTTATTTATTTATTTATTTATTTATTTATTTATTTATTTATTTATTTAAAGGGTCCTTAGAGGGTATTCCTCACTTTACGTGCTTTCACTTGTGCCAGGAACGTAACCCCTGCCGTAAGTGAAGAGTCACCTGTATTCTTACCAGCCTTGTCACCTTCCTGGCATTTGCTCTCTTAAAATACTGAATTCTTCTTTTATCATTATTCTGTCACAGGGATAAGAAACGCTGTCCAGATCGACATCGAGTTAGTTTACAAATAGATGTGCTACAAAAGGTGACAAATGAAACTTTGCCTGCAACTGGAAATGTAACGGTAAGTTAGTAGTACAGCTTCATTCTTGCATGTTAAACGTGGTGTATCTATCTTCTGGTGGAAGAGAGTTCAGGCCCCAGAGCATGAAAGAATCAGAGCTCCAGATAATTTCTTTTGATCTGCTGATCACAGATCTTCTGCCTTCCCAAACTTCATTTTACATAATAAAATGAATTTTCCTCCTCCACTGCAAATCTTTCACAGATGATTCCCCCCCCCCCCCGCCTTATAGCTGTTTATGCTGGCAAAAGTAAACTGAGCTTTCTTTCTGGAAACTGGACTGTGTTTCATAATAGGCATACTGGGGAACTGGAGCAGCAATCTTTTTAATTACTGTAGGAAGATACCTTAGATTTCCCCCCAAATTTTTGGAGTACCTATGGTTGCAAGCTGCTATGTATACATGGCCTTGTCATCACTGTTGTAGTATATTACTCAAATTAGATGTGAATGTGGAAGATCTGTGTTGTTAACAATCTATCTGCTGCAGTCAGACAGAAAGTGGGGCAGAGCAGCACTCAGTCTGATTTTAAGCTCCAGAGCAGAGTGCAACAGTCAGGGGGCTGAGACTCTCACAGCCCTCTTTCAAGGTACTGTTCCCACTTGGGGAACTAATGCTGGAAGAGAGCCTGGCTGAGAGGTTTGTTGATTGATGATACAGAGAAGGAAGCCTTGGGGGGATGCAGTCTCTCTCACTTCCGCCTTTTCTCCTTAAAATGGACCACTTTCCTTACTTGCACATTCTGTATAATTCCAGTAGGTTTGGATAAAACATACAGAGGTCCTTCACTTGCATGTAGTTTAGGTCTCAGAGACTCGGCTCGTGTGGGAAAGAGAGGGGAGGGAAACAATCAAAGAAGAAGAGATTTGTTAAAAGTGCCAGAAATGAGGCCAGAACATGAGAAAAGTGCACCCTCTACACATGCAAGGATGTGGCGAAACCTTTTGGAATGTTTATTACAAGATATGTTTTACATGTTGGTATGAGTTTTCTTGTTTGTTATTATTGCAATCTGAAAAAGATGAGTGCTGGAAGCAGGTGAATTTAAAACAAACATTTAAATCCAGTGACTTGGGAATACGCCTATTTGCTAAAGTTGCAGCACTCCTTTTCACATGTATTTTCCCTCTTTCAGATCCTCCCTCTTTTTATTGTGGATGCCACAAACTACTTTGGCCGCATTGTCAGTAAACAGAAAGATCCATATGCAGCTCTTGCAGATGAAGTGAATGCATTTTATAAAAAAGCTAAGAATCTTGTCCCTGCTGACCCATTGGAGAAGCTAGCAGTGTATGGATTACGTGAAGAAAACACTTTCCACAGGTATAATGTTTCACTTCTTCTGCAAACAAATTTTGGTATAATCTAGCCTAGCGGTTTTCTATGCCAGTAAAAGCTATTCAGACCTAGGCACAGAGATGTACAGCTAACAATAGAATCTGTACAACATAATTTGTAAATGTTCAATATTTCTGGATGGATTGCTTTATACAGGCTTGCTTGGATCCCCCACTCCTTTCTTTATGGGTGCCCATGGGATCATCTGGGAAGCACTTAGCCTCAATATAACTTCCATAAAAAATGTAAACACAAATAAACCTTTAAAGATAGATTTGTGCTGGAATGGCTGGTACAGGGGGAAGAACTGTGTGATCCGAATTCACTGATGTCATAGGCACTGTACAGTGGGTGCCTGTGAAGTCATGAAGTCTCATTAGCAGAATTCACCAACAATGTTGCTGCTACAAGGAAGGGAGAATTGCATTTTAACAGCAGAGCTGAACTGCAGTTTTAGTCCTAGATTTCTTGAAATCTGGAAGGAAGTTTACGAGTATAGCATCATCTCTTAAAGATAAACCTTCTATACAAACACATAAGAATTCTGTTGGTTTAACTTTACCTTATATGTTGGAAATTTTTTAATTTCCCTTTCTTCCATTCTGTTACAGGGTCCAGGTGCTTGAAGTACCACCCAAGGGAGAAAACTCTGTATTTTATAGCGTTCATATCAAGTATATAGATGAAGGCAGATTTGGTCAAGTTCAAAATTATAAATTGCTTTACTTACCTGAACAATTCCAAGCTTTGCCCCCTCAAGCAGTGGAATTTATTGTTTGTCGAGTTAAACCCATTGATAATGAAGTGGAGTGGAATCCAAAAGTAAGTTTACTCCTTTTTCTTACCTTCATTTGTGTTACGGTACACAGAGAAGTCGGTACCTAAACTTGTTTCAGTGATGGCCAGCTATTTTTTTTTTTTTTGTTTGATTTTTTTGAAACAACTTTTTGCAGGTCACTAGCCTGTATTAAGCAAAACATTTGATATCTGAGGATTTTTCTTTTTTGTTAGGTTACGAGATACATTAATCAGATGATCAGAGGGAAACCTCATGAAGCAAAAATAGTACTTGCTTTGGGAAACACAATTTGGGTGGATCCAGTGGTATGTAGCAAAACATTAAATACTTTATCTAACTGCCTAATAAATTCCGAAGTGAACTTTTAAGTGGTACTGAGGAATCTTTCTTTCTTTCTTTCTTTCTTTCTTTCTTTCTTTCTTTCTTTTCTTTCTTTCCTTCCTTCCTTCCTTCCTTCCTTCCTTCCTTCCTTCCTTCCTTCCTTCTTTTGAATATGGGATACTTGGAATGTGGTACGAGATACTTGGTTTTCTCAGGTTTGCCACATTATACCACTTTGATCAGCACTTAAATCAGATGCCCCCAGCTTGGTGGTTGTATTATCAGGTGGTTTCGCTGGGATATTATAGATTTAAGGACCATGAAAAGAATTATTCACTGCAGTTTGGTTTAGAAGCCTCCAGTACTGCCATCTTAGTATTTTAACAATGGATAAACAGATTTTACAAATGGTTTGGAAAATCTTCCCAAACATTTGAGCTGCTAGTTTTTAGAGGAGGCATTATTGACACAGCACGCTTTTCACAGTGATTTTAAGAAACACTTAGCCACATCTGTATTAGTAATGAAAACAATAATTTCTCTGGTGGAAGATTTCTGTGTCCAAAAGCACAGAAATTTTGGCAGGAAATTTTTGCAATCCTTACAGATCATCACAGAGATATTGAAATAGAACTGGGATTAGCTTTGCTCTCTTTATTTAAAGGGTGCAGAAAGGATCTCCCTTGTAAGAATCTGATAAACCACCTCCTTGTGGCAGCACACATGTATCTGGGATTAGAAAGATGCAGACAGATGTACCATTCACAAGTGGTGTGATAGGGTATGGTACTTGGTTTGACTGTGATGATCAGTAAGGATTGCAAAAACTTCCTGCCAAAATTTCTGTGCTTTTGGACACAGAAATCTCCCACCAGAGACAGACCAATGTACCAATCTAAGCCATATCTAAGGGCTCAACTCCAGTTGATAGTTGCAGCAGAAGGAAGGAAGATAAGGAGGTCAGTTTCATAGTCATAACTAGGAAGTTTGAGGGGTGAAGGAGCTGCAAACTAGTGGTGTGAAAGCAAATACTACTTATTCATAATTAAATTTCAGGTTCGTGTCACCAGACTTCTAGATCTGAAAACATCTATTAATGAATACAATATTCGTTCTAAGATCCTGTCTACTGGAATGGGAACTGACAACCCAGAACACATAAGTGAACTCCAGAAGTTATACAGAGATGCTGAAACTGTTCAAGAGGAAAAGGAATTACCTGCATTGTAAGGGAGTGACTTCAATTTCTTCTTTTTAAATAATGAAGCTTTAAATTTCAAGCTAAGGAAGTGTTGTGTGTACTAAAATTAGAAGGTAACAGTTCAATGACATATTGAGATCATAACAGAGGCTAAGGGATTGCATTAGCTGGCATTCTGTTCTCCTTAGTTTTACAGCACTTACATTTTAATAACACCTGTTTAGGTAGTTTTCAGGGGTGTTGCAGTATCATTCTCAAACTGGGGTTGATCTGTTTGAGCATTAATTACTTGGTTTGATATTGGTTTTACTGTATTTTACAGTTTATGATGTGAGTCACCTTAGGAGGGGTATATAGTCCTTGAAATGCAATGTATAAATAAGTTAGTAGGGCTTTTGCTCTTGGATACATATGGACAAACTACTCTCGCTATTCTGGTAACCTCTGTTGTTGAGCTTTCACCACATTTTCTCTGAGAGCTCTCCTTGTTTAATAGATTCAGTTCCAAAACTTGTCTTGGTGTGGAACGTCTTGAGTGTCCGGGGTGGGTGTAGCTGGTTTCTAGTGTGCTGGAGTCTCGAATTAGTTTCTAAGGCTGAGATTGACTAGAGAGAGAAGGAAACTTCCCTCCTAGGTGAGTCCTTTCCCAAGTGTCCCTGTGGTGATTCCTTTTTAAACCAGAAGTTTGGGGCAGGCTGCATTTGAGCAGTGAAAGGCTGTTTAACCCTTTCTTCTTGTGTCATTTTCTAACTCAGAATCAGTGTGCCCAAGCTTCTGTTGCACCCAAAGGTAAAAATCTTTGCACCAGAGGATTAAAAACAATGTGGGGAGTATAATTTTTGAGCAGGAAAATGACACAAGTAGAAAGTATTTCATCATCCTTCCTCATCACAGCCTTTTTCCATGCAGACATTCTGCCCCTAGCTGGAGGTTTAAAAAAGCAGGAAGAACTGCAGAACACGTTGAAGCCTAAATGTGCCTTATATTGGCTGGAGACCAACATCACTCGGTGTCTGGACTGCTGCCCATCCAATGAGTAAAATGTTCTTTTAAGCAAAGTGCACTGTAACATCTCACACACCCCTTTTAGGATACATCCACTGAAGTGTGGGGTTAGTGAGCAGGCCGCATCTCCTTCACAAAGCATCTTGGACCAGGCTACTCTCAATTCACAGGCCTCCAAAGAACAAGCCGTATCCAATGTGCAGAATGATGAGCAAGAGGGTGATGTTATTACAAATCAGAGTTTTTCTCAAGAAACTTTACAAAATCATCATGGTAAGTATGCTGCCTTGAAAGGACCTTTATGATTGATTGATTGATTGATTGATTGCACACACGTGTGTGTTATCTCCAAATAACGGAAGGTGGCATACACACTGCCTTCCATGTCCAATTTATCCTCACAACAACTCTGTGAAGTAGCTTAGGCTGAGAGTTAGTGACTGGTCCAAAGTCAATCAGGTGGCTTCATGGCTGAGTGGGGATTACATAAAAAAAGTTGGCTTCAGACCCTAAAATTAATATGCAATAGTTTAAAGGGCACAAGGTTATAGGATGATATTAAAACAAATATGGAACAACAAATATAAACAGCTGTTAATGCAACAAACAACAACAACAGTAAAGAAGATGGCACATGGGTGAAGGGAAGTAACAGGTTTAGGGGGAGGGAAGTGAGGGCATTAATTGAAAAGTTGTTAGATATATATGGGACCTAAGAGATTAAGGATAAGGAACCGAAAGAAGGAGACAAATATTAAGGAATAGTAAAATAAGGGAATCTGAGAAGAATCAGTACAAACGAAAATATGAGACTCAAGGTTTTGTTATATACTGTTTTGTCTTGGATTTGAAGTCTTCTGTTGTAAAGATTGTACATAAAATGAATAAAGAAGTGTTACCCTGAACTCTAGCTTGCCAGGCTCAACACCCATCCCCCTGGATAGCAAAAGGCGTCAACCAAAATTATCATTCCTGGGGGCAAAGCATCTGCTTCAGGCAATGGAGTTTTAGACTCTTTGGAAGCCCACTGTGAACTGCTCATAAAGCACTTTGAGGGTAAAACTGCTCACCCATGTAGCAGTCTTGATGCCACATCCATATTTACTGCAGTCTCCAGTGAGGTATCCACTACAGCAGCTGCTACAACTTACTAGGATTTGTTTCAGTGGATGTGGATGAGGTCCTTGTGATGATGTAGCCAGCAACATGCCTTCCCGTCCTCCTTGCCTGATTAAAGTTTGCCAATGAGCTATGACCAAGTGGATCCAGGGTGCAGCCAATGCATCCTTGTGGGAGGGAGTGAAAGGGGCCGTGATCTGATGGGCTGCAAATTCCCCCCTTTTTCAGAAAAGTTGCAGCGCAACAATTGCAAGTAGTCTTGGATAAAAGAAACAGTCTCAAACTCATTTCAGTCTGGATTCAGGCCTGGTTATGGGATTGATTCAGCCTTGGTCACCCTAATGGATGACCTTTATCAGGAGAAAGATGGGAAATGTGGCCCTGTTACTCTTTCTTGATCACTCAGTGACTTTTGAAACCATTGACCATGGAATCCTTCTGAACTGAGTGCTAGGAACCTTCAGGGTGGATGTAGGAATCAGACTTTTAGTGTTGTGGCTCCTCCCCATTGAATATTAGACAGGTTGTCTTTTTGGCACCTACTGAAGATCTTCCTCTTTCAACAAGCCATTTAAGTTAATCTTTTCCAGGCTGTATCTGTATTAGAATTCTTTTAAGGAGTTTTAAAGATTTTTTGTTTGTTCTATTACTTATTGTTTGTGCTCAGGATAGTCAGATATAAATTTCATAAATGGAATTCAACGTCATACTAATATGATTGCTCTGTCAGCGCACTCATTTGTGCTTGCTAGGTGGAACCCCCCCCCCCCCCCCCGTGTGCTCTGGGGTGGGGGAGAGTACTACTGATCCTCCAAAGCCAATTTGGGGGTGGGCTAGTGGAACTCCCTGTGCTAGCTTCCACTAGCACAAGTGTTAGCTGAATCTGGGTCCGTTATAACAATAATAATGAATTGCACTTACCAGTTGCTTTTTTATATACAAAAAGTAACCCAATGCAGCTTGCCAAATGTGAAATCTTCCATTTGCCCATATAGCTTTACTGAAGTCCTGTATTTACAGTGTGTGCTGTGTAAAATTAATTTGTTCTGTCTTTCATTTAGACGAAATGACTGCAGCTAAAAAAGCAGATGAATGTCTACAGCCATCTCATGAATGGTATCAATTTTAATTGTTTCGTTTGGAGCTTATGTTGTTCCCAGTCCCAATGCCTTGAGTGGGTAGCAGGGTTTTTTCTTTTATCTCCTTCCCTATCCCTGACTGCCAAAGGCAGTTTCATGCCATTTTTTGAAGAAGTACAGGTATGGACTTTGGCAAGCCTTAAAAGAAAGGGAACTCCAAAGTTTGGTGGGGACAGTCTCTGTGAGTCCTTGTGGGTCCTTGAAGTACATAGTGTATTTCAATAAAACATTACCAAGGTTAGGCTGCTCTGGGCTTTCTTGGCTATTGCTGAAGATGGGCCATAGTGTTGGCACCATCTAAAGCTGGAGAGCTGCTGAGAGCACCCCTATATCAAGCATGTATAGTTCAGTCTTGAAAATATGAAGGCCTGAGTGCTGATAGCTGCTTCTCTGGAGGCATGCAGAAGGACTCTAGAAAGCAGTGGGTTAATGGCCCCCCTCCGAGAGATAGGAACAGGTGAGTTGAAACTTGAGTCCTGGGCAGCTCCAAAGTGCTGTCCCTCTAGCTCCTTTCCTGACCTTGTTTAGAAAGGGTTCCAAACTCCCATTGTTCTAGGCGCATTTTGCAACACAGAATTTCATTAGCGCAAGTAGTTTCTGAGCTCTGGGCACAGTACTGCGCCTAAGTTTCAGATTAACACTGCAGAGTGGCAGGAAAGGAGGACCTTTTTCTGCCTCCCCACTTCCAGATACACTCTGAAGACTGAAGATGAGACCCTCTTAAGAATATTAGGGGGTGGGCAGGGGAAGATTAGACCATGTGGAAAATGAACATAATGTTTTAGCTGCAGTTCATTCATTTTCAGTTTTGTATTGTTATAAAATAATGCACCTAGACATTCCATTGTTGCACCCATAACGTAGCTTTAAGGTGCCATTTAGCTCCTAGCTTTCATATCTGTTTCTAACACTGTCTAGAAAGGGAAACTTCTTCTTTCACTTAGCTCTCTCATCTGTTTCATTGCTTAAGTTCTCTATTCTTCAACTTGTTCTGAGGGTCTTTTTCCCTCCCTTCTGCAGCTCTCATCTTCTTGTCTGTTTAATATATCAAAAGTCTTTTTTGTTATTCTGAAGGTTGTTGTTGTTGTTGTTGTTGTTTTGGTCAGTTTGAATCTACTTTCTCCCTTAGATCTCCTAGGCACTGTTAGGGATATTAATGGAAGCCAGGAAGCCCAAATCAGGGCACCAGACCATCAGTGGCCTGAGACAACTGTCAGGGCCTCTTCTCCCCACCTTCCCTAGGGCTGTCTAAGGACATGGGCTCTGGGAGAAGGCAGAAGCAAGGAAGCCCGTTTCAGGGAGCAAGTGCTGTCAGCTGGTCCTGGCAGGGAGCCCTCAGTGCCCTAAGAGAACTGATGGAACAGCCCCACTTTCTCTGGGAGTCTTTAAGACCTTTGTATCCTGAGGTAGGGCAAGGAAACCCATGCCAGGGAGCAAGTACCATCAGCAGCTGAGAAGCCCATCAGTCTGCCAGAGAGGATTCCCCTGCAACTATAGTTTATACCATTTCTTTGTTTTAGTATTTTTAAGTGGTAAACTGCCTTGGGTCTTGGCAGGAAACAATTGCAATAAAAACATGGAACTGTTTTCTGGAGTCCTCCTGCACGCTCTAGGAAACAGCACCCACTGTGTGTGAACCAATTGCCCAGCCTGTATATATGAGAAAAGTTTGGGATCTGTATGGTCTGTTACAGTTTTTTGTTTTGTGGGACAAGGGTATGTATGAAAAGCCAGCTTCAGCCATATTTCCATTGCAGAGCATTGCCGTGAGGGGAGACTCTTAATGGAGCTCCATCACCCCACCCCCGCCAATATACTTCTTCAAGCTCTTCTGTCTGATTTGCTCTTTTTCCTCTTGTAATGTTGATATTCTTTTCCACATGGGGGTTGAGTCCAACCACAGCAGTTAACCAGATGCTCCCGAGAAGCTCACAAGAAGGGCCCAATGGAGAAAGCCATCCTCAGCTTTCCCAAGCATCTGCTAATCGGAGGTAGGCTGCTTCTGAAGAGGATGTGCCTTTATTGGCTGTCAGTTTTGGCATTATCAAACCTTTTTACTATATGTTGTAGAATCGAGCAGTAGCATTACATGGCTTGTTAACTGAATTACTCCCAGGATATTGGAAATTCCTATGTAGGAATTTGTATTTAAAAATCAAATCCATTTTAACCACTGTTTTTTTCCTTTTTTTAGCTTCTATCCATCAATAAAATGGTTTGAAAAGCAGGATGTTGTTGTTCTGAAGATAAAATTACAAAATATTACCAGCTACGACTGCAAGTTTTTCTCCCAGAGGATCATTTTCAGGTAGATAGGAAATATTTCACCAAAAAGGATTAAAAAAATGATTTGATTCTGTTTTCAAACTAATATTTTAAAATACTGTCAGTGCTTCTGTAGAAGACAGATTTTATTTGGCTGATATGGAGCTGCAGAAAAATATCATCAAAGAAAAATCAGCTTGTGACCTTAAGAATGGCGAACCTGTCATTACCCTTGCAAAAGAGAAGACTGAACCTTGGTGCAACTTGCTGAAGCACAAAGTAGGTTGGACATTCAAAAGTGGCTTATGGATCTTAAAATATTGGCATGGTAGACTGAAGTATTCTGAAATGTTCCTTCCAACAGAATCCCCACGTCTCCTTTGATTTTGATTACTTGGATTATTCTGAAGAAAGAAGTCCCTTTTCTGCTGGTAAGCCACTAATTGCATTTTATGTATACATGTCTCTCCGGTCATAGAGGTTATCCAAGAATGGGCCACTCCTTTCACTTGTTTCAGAGATAGGACTGCAAATTACTTCTTGCTTGGTCCCCTTCAGTGAGAGAGGGCGCGCGCACACACACACACACACACACACACACACAAACACACACTACTGCTTCAAAGCAGCAGGATTTTCACAGAACTTGGATTCTTTCTCTTTCTTTGTCATGATAGCAAGTAGTTTAAACATTTCTGTCCCTGATACTGATGAGGGAAATGCCTGCTACAGATCTGTTGCATACTCTGTGGAGGGGAGAATCAGAGCTGGCTGCATGGAGGAGCCTTCCTGGGCTAGCATCGTAGGCAGTCAGCATCCTCCTTTTAGCTGGAGTGATATAAACCAATGTCTGATGACTCTTGTTCTGGTGGACAGGAAATGTGGAAAGAGAGCCTGTGGTTCACAGGGATGTCTGGAGGGTGGATGTGTCTCTGTGCACTCTCTAGGGCAGGAGCTCACTGGGGTGCTGACACTGGGTTGCACTAAATGCATAGTCAACAGCTACCATGTCTGGTTTATTGGTTGGTTTATTTGTTGGTTTTTAAGAAACAAAGTGTTTGCTCTTTTTTCAATCCTTTTCATAAGCTACTAGAATGAAAGCGTTAGAGATAATATCTCTTATACACATTCTCAATTATTTGACTTCTGATCTGCATTTTGCGCGCGCGCGCACACACACACACACACACACACAAACATCTCCCGTAAGGCTTTTCCTTTTTAAAAAACACCCATTGGTGTTAAAGAGTCAGCCTTGTGGGGGAGGGAGACCATTTTTTGTCAGGATTTTCATCTGGGGAGGAAAAGGTGAACCCTCCCCCTCCCCCACACCCTACATTCACACCCTAAAACCAGCCACCAGTTGGCAGCCAGTATTGCTTGTCCTATAGCACTCAGGGCCATTAAGAACCAAGCAAGACCCTCTCTTCAAAGGGGCATGTTAAACTCTACTAGAATGCTGGAAATTAACTTTTCTAGATCTATGTATAATGTGCTTTTTTCTTAAGCAGGCACAGGTCCCAAGAAAGTGCACCTGGTTTCTACAGAGGAGGAAGAGGAGGAGGACTCCTCGGATGACAGTGACACCGAGAGTGATTTGTCCATCTATTAATTCTGGTTTGGAAATGGGGATTAAGAACTCGGCTGTCACATGAGAACCCGCAGCTTGGGTGGCATTTCCATAATGAAAGCATTTTAGCTTTTTGAACATCAGGAAAAGTTCTAAATTTTGACCATGATTTTGAAGAGGGTTGTCATGGTGGGAGGGTGGGATGTTTGCTCTTCGACTTAACTGCCATAGACTGATCACATGTACAATTGATTTCAGTGAGTTTTAATTCAAGGTACATTTGCTCTGAGTAGAAGAGTTGTGGTGATTTTTGCTAAGTACCTAACCATGAAACCAATGGAGGGAGGTGAAAATTCTCTCTCTCTCTCTCTCTGGCTATTCTTGGAGCCTGTTTCAAAAAAAAAGCACAGCTTCTGGCCTTTTCCTCACAAAACAAATTATTTCGATATTTAGACAAAAGGAGTTAAGAGTAGAAACAGTCTGCTGTACTGCTAGGGACAGGTGTTCAATCTAGCATAATATTTAGTTCTGATCCTAATTTCTTTAAGAAAATGTAGCCATCAAAACCAGTTTAATACTGGTGATGTACTAAATGTACCCTTTGTTAGCTGTACCTTAAGGTGTAAAACTATAAGATGCTGACTGATCTGAGCAGAAAATATTTTTGTTTTCAGAATATGAGAACTAATTTGAAAGGTTAAAGTACTTGATTAGAAAACTATTTCTAGTTCTTTGATCATTTGATCAGTTTGTTTTGTGTGGAATTGTTTGGACCAACACAGCTGATGCTAATTTTTCCTGATCTAATATGGTAGATAATAAAAGTTAACTTATATTATAGCACTCCCTTGAATATCAATATTCAAAATGGTTAGTTACTAGACACTTTGTTCAATTGCTCTGTTTCTGTACGTTATTATGTTGGCACAAAGAGCTGTGGGTATGTGTAGGAAGAATTAGAGATGGCCTTAGAATCAAAGGGTATATCTGGATCCAGGAGCTGTGAGGGGCTGGTAGAGCCACTTAATCAGAAGAACTAAAAATTATCATAAAGTACTGCTACAATAAATACAGCTTTCCCTACCTGTTCGCATAGCAGTATAACAACAAAAAGTAAAGTGAAGGAATCCCAAATGACTGTCTGATGTCAGATGCACAGGCATAATTATATATGATAGTCCCTTTGATATACTTATTATTAAAATTATATGCTGCCCTTCATCTGAAGATCACAAGGCAGTACGCTTAACAAAATATTTGCTCTGTTGACAGTATTGGATAAATAGTAGCTTTTAAGATGCTATAGTCTATATCCTCCAACGAGGAGTAGCATTCTGTCACTGAATTGACAGTCTCTCTGGAAGCTGCAGGTATTAGTTGCAATGGTTCTGACATGCCCTCTGGTGCCTGCGTCCTAATTTCTAAATCCCCCTACTTTTTCCAGTTAAATATTCCCACTCCACATTGTCAAATGTGTAACAGTACAGTGCAACAACAGTTTACTCTATAACATGAATATGGCAGTAATTGTTGAGCTTTCAGTGTTTCACATAATTGACCCAAATGACATTATAACAGTTGGACATCTCTGTATATCATATATGCAATTAGATCAGAAGTATTTGGCTTAAAGTTGGATGTTGTGATAAACCCTTCTTAAGGCCATAATCCTATGCATGTAGTAGAAAAAAGTTCCATTGAGTTCAATGGGGCAAACTCCCAGGTAAGCAGATAGAGGATTGCAGCCTTATTCGGGAGCTGAACTCAAGTAGGACCTGCTTCCAGCTAAATGTGCATAGAGCTGCACTGCCAGTGTTTTTCCAAGAGTTTGGCCTTTGCAACCTCCAAGACTGATTTTCTTTTATACAAACTGTGTCAAAGAAATTGCAGGGAAGGGCTGTTTAACCCCTTTGTCTCTGGCAATTTTTTGCAACAAATATGTATCTTCTGTAGGTAAAAGCAGGATGTCAGGAAAGAAATTTGAATGGGAGGGGGAAACAAGCTCCTCCTGTTTATGTTTCCCTGCCAGTCCACCTATCCAATGTGGAACCTTCCTGCTGCTTTTATTTTGAAAATTAAGAAACTAGTGGTTTCATCTGCCATGTAAAATTTTGTTTGACTTTTAGCATAGCACCAGGGGCAACACAGCCCTGCAGTTTCTCAGAACCCTCATACAGTGAGTTCTAATGGAAAGAATAATATAGTGATTGGTGATGGTTTAAGTACTAGGCATTTCATATGAATAGTTATGGGAAAAGTTATTTATGCCTGTTAGAAAATCAATAAAGAACACTCTTAAAACCAGCCTTTACATCTTTGGCGTTTTTAGACACTATTTATTAATTAAATAGAAAATATAATAAAAATATACCAAAGGCATTTGCAACAAGTCACAAAATAGTAATGCTGGAACTTTGACTTTTCAGCATGCACAAGGAATCTAGAGAAGGCCAGAGGAAGGTAGGGAAAGAACGTCTAGTGTTCCATTTACCAGCAGCTCATCCCATGTTTGCAGCAGTATAAAATGCTACATCTTTGGTTTTCCTGCAAATCTTTCACAAAAGTAATTTTGAAAAGCAACAAACATGTCTGTTCCAAGATCACCACCTGCTCAGTATATGAGTCCTGACTTTGACCCCTTTGAGATTATTTCCACTTACTTGCCTGCTGTCTCAGGAATGAGACAACAGGTGAGCACAGCATGGAAAACCTAGCTTGCACATCCCAAACCAACATATTGTGGAATCCTGACCCCAAACCAATGGTAAGAGGAATGGTGGTAGCCAGATCAAAGATGTAGCTTCTTGGATCCAGCCTATCTTTGAAGCAACAACCTCTGTCAGGGAAGGCTCAAGGCAGCATCCTGCTTTCTGCCGGCTTGGTAGCTCAGCTCACAAGCAGGCAGAATGTAGCAAAGGGGGCTTTAAAGGCATGAAAAAGTGCTTCTTCCTCTTGAGCAAGCAGGAGAGACCCAGCTCAAGCAAGCAGGAGGAGCAGGGCTGTTTGCAGAGCTGACAGAGAGGGAGGATTCTTTTCCTGCGTCAGCTGTTAGGCGGGAGAGTTGCAGCATAGCCCCACTGCACTTCGGGCTCCCAAGGAGGGAGTTGTACCAGATGACTGCTTCAGGCTCTGGGGAGGGTCTCCTTGCAAGCCAGGGTGTAGCGGGGTTTTGCTGAGGCTGCCGCTGAGCCTGCATGCGCCCACCATGTTCCATAACCGGAAGTCCCCAGGCATATGGTTAATCTGGGGACCTTACATTAAATCCGGGGACATTCCAGGGGCGGATTCTGCCCGGGGACAGATTGGTGGAGCCGGGGACGTCTGGTAACCATAGTTTGGATCACATGTCTTTCTCCCTCTCATATATTTTCCTGTCATTTCATTTGGGTTTCTGCTCTTTATAAATCTGTAAGACATTTAATATGTGAGATTTCATCTTTGCGCTTCCATGTTTGTTTGCTGGTAGATGGCACTGTAATACTGTATGTTCTGTCCTTTCAGCTTGCTGAGAAAATAATGTGGAAATTCCATACCTGAAATCAAGTCCATGGCCTACAAATCCTCAGGTCTTTCCCCCCATTCAGATATTTTCTTAAGATGTTACAAATCCCTGAATTCAATGTGTTACAAAAATGAATGCATTTTACAGGGGAAAAGGACAGAACAGTGTCTTTTTCAGGACACTTATTGTCTCACAAATGTCTCCTATCCTCAGCATTGAGACCTATAGTTGTGGACATGATGTATCATACCTGCTGAACCATTTCCAGGATCTAGCCTTTTTAATGATGGAAAAATTCAATGTTATTCAGGAACGTCTTCTGGTGGAACTACTTCCAGAAGCATCTGAAGGTGCATAGTGATGGGCTCTGAAACGCAGAAGTTGTTGAGGTCAGAAGCCTTTAGAAATGGCAATTGCACTGTTAGTACCATTTCTTTTCCTAGATCATTTCCCCTTTTGCACTTAACCACTTAGAAGCCTCCGTGTTGATTCCACAAGCCAGATTATGGGCTTTACTTTTCCTATAGCCATATTAACATGGGTCTTGAGAATATTCCAGAAAGTGAGGGCATCTCGGACCACATTTCAAATGGTTTCCAGGACATAAAGGTAAAGGTACCCCTGCCCTTACGGGCCAGTCTTGACAGACTCTAGGGTTGTGCGCCCATCTCACTCAAGAGGCCGGGGGCCAGCGCTGTCCGCAGACACTTCCAGGTCACGTGGCCAGCGTGACAAGCTGCATCTGGCGAGCCAGAGCCGCACACGGAAACGCCGTTTACCTTCCCGCTAGTAAGCGGTCCCTATTTATCTACTTGCACCCGGGGGTGCTTTCAAACTGCTAGGTTGGCAGGCGCTGGGACCGAACGACGGGAGCGCACCCCGCCGCGGGGATTCGAACCGCCGACCTTTCGATCGGCAAGCCCTAGGCGCTGAGGCTTTTACCCACAGCGCCACCCGCGTCCCTTCCAGGACATAAATGAGCTGTAAACTTTGCTAAGTGTCAGAGTCCACTCAAAAGACCAGTTGCCACAATCAGAAGGATCTATTTCCTGTGTATGTCAAACTACCATCAAATTTCACTCTTTAAAGAAAAGATGGCTAGTGGTTAGGAAGAAGCAGGCACAGGAATGTCTAAAACTCTTTAAAATATAGGGAGGCTTAAAAATTGCCTATCCTGAAGGAAGGGGGGAAATTCCAATTGGAATGTTTTTGTAACTGGAAACACTAGCACCCATGTGCCTGCAAAGGGCAAGTGGCCAGTGCGCAGAAGCATGCATTGTGTATGTAATCTCTAGCCACTCAAGTGATCTGAGGAGACCACATACCCCATTTCCAGCTCTATGAGCCTCCTCTATTCCCATAATTTCCTCTTTATTGTATCTCATGCACCCCACTGTTCCTCTTTAAGAAGCTCTTTCCCTTTGAATCAGAGTTAAAGAGCCACACCCATATTATTTCATCACAAACACCTCTTCCCCTGGGATGGAAATCAACCATATACTCACTTGAGATTTTTTGAGCCCAGCTGAATTTGAAGTGGATGAAAAGTACATAAAAGACAAGTCCACTGATAATAAACAGAACGCAATACAGATATGGCAGCTCGGGTGCAGTGATGATGGGTGCCAGGACCAGCACAATGGAAACAAACAGCACAAGGATGGGGATGATAAGAGGGACCTGCAAGACAGAGCGGAGGGGGTGTGAATGTAATTGTGTGTGTTGAGGAATCCCAGATTGGAACGACCTAGCAAGGCCAAGTAATATTCTGGCTCAAGAGTCTAATGCACTCCATTTTAACAACTTGGCTGTTGCATCAGGAACAGCATACAAATGTTACTTGCTAGGCCAAGAGAGGATCTGGTGGTTTTGGCAAGTCTTGCCACAGTCCAGGCATTCCACATCTTAATTGGCTTCTGCATGATACCCAAGTCATCCTAGGCTGTTTGGGGCTGGAAGCGGGATTTTTAAAAATGCTGATTATCATGGGCGCACACAGGGCCTATTTAAAGGACAGCTGTATTTCAGTTTTCATACCGTTTGGGGAAGTGTGAATTGGGCATTATTTATTTATTGGATGTATTCAGCACTTCCTACAAAAATGTCTCAGAGTGAGTTAAAGTTATGAAAACATACATGATACAAAATTTAAAACACACCCAAAAGGTAATTGACATCTTGCAATCACATAAAAAGGACAAGTCCTATCCCATCCTACTAAACAGTAAACACAAGGATTGGATATCACCATATCCTGACACTCCAGTTAAGAGCCAAATGCCTGGGGAAAGAAACATCTTTGCCAAAGTGCCTGAAAGTTGATAATGATGGTGCCAGGTGCATCTCTCTCTAAAAAGACCATTCCACAATTGGGGAACCACCACTGAAAAGGCGTGTTCTCATGCTGCTGTTTATTGAAGGGGGCACACAAAAAGGCCCTCAGATGATTAGGTATTAAGTATTGAAGTATTAAGGGACGCGGGTGGCGCTGTGGGTAAAACCTCAGTGCCTAGGACTTGCTGATCGTAAGGACGGCGGTTCGAATCCCCGCGGCGGGGTGAGCTCCCGTCGTTCGGTCCCAGCTCCTGCCCACCTAGCAGTTCGAAAGCACCCCTAAGTGCAAGTAGATAAATAGGTACCACTTTATAGCGGGAAGTTAAACGGCGTTTCCGTGTGCGGCACTGGTGCTGGCTTGCCAGTGCAGCTTCGTCACGCTTGCCACGTGACCCGGAAGTGTCTTTGGACGGCGCCGGCTCCCGGCCTCTTGAGCGAGATGAGCGCGCAACCCTAGAGTCGGTCACGACTGGCCCGTACGGGCAGGGGTACCTTTCTTGAAGTATTGATGTCATGGGCAGTGTAAGACTTTATATGTCAAGAGCAGCACTTTGAATTGGGCCAGGGAGCTAACACATCCTATGCACTTGAACCAGGATCAGCGTTCTAGGATCAGACCGCCTACTCCCAGTCAATTCTGGCCCCTGAATTCTGCACTAAGTGCAGTTTCTGAACGCTCTTCAAAACGGCACTACATAGAGTGCATTGCAATAATCTAACGTAGAGGCAGCTCACATGTTAACCTAATTTCTCCCCCAACTCCAGCAGTAACAAAAGGAGCAACACAAGAAGAACTGCCAAACCATCCTGAACACTGATGAGAATATCTTGTGGTGGGCTACTTACACGGATAGGCCTTTCAAGATCTTTTCTTGTAAAGCGCATGACAATGAGTCCCAGCACAGTTAGACCATAGAATATCCAAACCGTAAAGCTAAAGTAATTGATGAGGGTGTTGATGTCTCCGGGAATTATGTAAAGCATAGCTACTGCACCCTGAAAGGAGAAGATATGCATTATGGAGAAGGCATTTTTTTAAAAAACCCCTGCAGATTTCAGTGTTGGGTTTAAAGGTAAAGGTACCCCTGCCCGTACGGGCCAGTCTTGCCAGACTCTAGGGTTATGCGCTCATCTCACTCTATAGGCCGGGAGCCAGCGCTGTCCGCAGACACTTCCGGGTCACGTGGCCAGTGTGACAAGCTGCATCTGGCGAGCCAGCGCAGCACACAGAACGCCGTTTATCTTTCTGCTAGTAAGCGGCCCCTATTTATCTACTTGCACCCAAGGGTGCTTTCGAACTGCTAGGTTGGCAGGCGCTGGGACCGAACAACGGGAGCGCACCCGGCCGCGGGGATTCGAACCGCCGACCTTTCGATCGGCAAGTCCTAGGTGCTGAGGCTTTAACCCACAGCGCCACCCGCATCCCGTGTTGGGTTTAGAGGCCTTTTAATAGATTCACACGGAATTTGGGCCTCATGGGAGTTGTGATGGCTGCCAACGTGGACCGGTTGTATATTAGACAAATAAATGGAGGATAAAAGCAGCATTGACTACTAGTCGTGACGGCTAAGCCCTGCTTCCAATAACAGAGAACAATGCTGGACTAGACAGGCCTTTGGTCTGATCGAGCAGGGGTCTTATGATGTTCTTCTGACACTTCAGAAATCATACTTACATAAAAGATAATAGCAGGCACTGGAGTTAAGCGCTTGATGTTGATGTAAGAGAGCACCTTTAACACGTGTCCTTCACGGCCGGCTACGTAAGGAAGCCTGAGAAGGTAAATCATTATCATTAGAGAAGCCATTGTGATGGGCTGCCCGAGAGCAAAGGATGACAAGACTTCTGCGCTTTTCATATTTTTGGTGATGCATTCAGAGAGCATTGCAGAATCTGTGTTTACCATGTCATGAAGTAATATGGGCTATGGAGAGTGTATGAGGAACTAGTTGCAACGGTTGTGGTTTGAGAAAAAACAAGATCCTGATTAAGTCCAATTTTAAAAGCATAAGAATCTGGGAAATGGAATGAGATCAGCACAACTGCCACATGCACTGTGAATAACAGGGTATGGGATTTTCCCCATCTGACATATATAGTACATTACTACTGTGCTTCCAATAAATGTGAGTGAATGTGCAGGTGTGATGTTAAATTTAAGCTGCTTTCCCCTTCTATACCACCTTTCCTTGCACCACCTTCCAGGAACTCAGCAAAGTTTAGTAGCTTGGAAATGTCAATGTGCCCCTGTCTCCTGAGTGCCCCCATGTTACTTTTAATGAGAGGATGATGCAGACATGGGACCCGTTCAGAATGACTGTGAAGTACTCCTTCACACAATGTATCACTAACATATTGAATTATTTATTCACATAATGCTGGGGCAGCTTCCACCATGAATTCCTTAAAAATGATTGGATTAATTCAGAGGAAAACTAATTCAGAGGCACATGTACTTCTAATTAGCAGATGATTGGGGCAGCTGTCTGCAATATGACCTGCTTTTAAGTGTCACCTGGGCATTTGCCTGTTGGCAACTGTGATGCTCTTAACTCCAGGTACATATAAGTGTAGAAGTCTTGCAATCTGGATTTGGGGCTGGGGGCACATAAGTCAACTTTAACTTGCAGCGCACTGGAATTCCACATCAGAAAGTTTTGTTTTACCTGCTAGCAGTAAAGCAAGTCCCATTGGCTGACCCGATGGCAGAAAAAGCCACAAAGAGAGGGACTATCCAGGAAGCAGGATAAAGAACCCTATCTCCATATGTCTGTGATGGAAGGAATTGAAATAATGCACATCTTTAAAACCTAGAGGTCAACCAACTGGGCACATGAAGATACAGCAGTAATGAAAAAGATACTTAATAAAAAGCTTGCACAACTTTTTAGAGAAGCAAGTTTTCCCTTGTGTAACTTAAACCACTTCCGATCTTGTTCTGCCGTTTGTATCAAAACATCCTCTTGTACAGAAGTGAAAAACAACACATTTTCCCACTTGGACTCACCACAGCGACAGCTGGAGACTGCAGAAGTTCTGTTGACGTCATAACCGTGAAATAGGATATATTGATCAGAACGTAACAAACTGTGACCAGAGGGATTCCAATACCAATACAGAGTGGTAGATTTCTAGATAAAGTAAAGAGAGATGCTATCAGTTAAAGAATGATATTTGCATTGAGAACTTAAGAACATAAGATGAGTGGACACGCAAGCAGAACCAGAGGAGGAGCTTCCTTCCCAATGCAGAGAGCGGCTTGGGTGGGAGGGTCAGCAGGACAAAGGAGTGGGGGAGGGGGAGGGTTAACGGGGGGAAGCACCAGCCCTCACCCCGTCCCCATGGATGCTGTTCATTAACGTTATAAAATACATGTATATTAATTGCATCTGTACATTGAACACTACATCTAGTTTGGCTCTAAACAGCTGTGTATTTAGACTTTAAAATTTCGCTCTGTTGTTGTTGGATGCAGGGCCAGCTCTACCACTAGCTAGAGTGAGGCAACTGCCTTGGGTGGCAGATGCTGGTGGCCAGAGGCAGTTCCTCCTGTGCTCCCAGGCATTTCCCTCCTGGTGGAGAATAGAACGGGGTGTGCCACACAGCCTAAACTAGCTTTCTGCCCTTGGGTGGTTCTGAAGGGCACTGTCAGACTAAAACAGCCAGTCCAGTTAGCTTCTTCAGGTGGCAGCCATCTTGTCCTTTACCTCAGGCAACAAAATGACTTGGAATAGATATATTTCCTCCTAACTGTATAGATGCAGTTCACTAACATGGGCCTGGTTTCAGAAACCAGCTTACTGGATTTTGTTGTTGCTTTGTGAAACTTTTTGCACACTGCCTTAGGGCTGTACACTGTATCAGCTGATGCAGCATTTTTCTTACCTATTAGGATTTTTAAGTTCCTCTGTGATATAATTAAGTTGATTCCTGGAAGGGGGGGGGGGAAGAAGTACCAAAATGTTACTTTGCATCCTGCACATTCTTGGGAGAAAACGCTTTTGAACCCAGTGGAATTTAATTTCCAAATAAAAGGGTTATGGGATGTTAATAGATATTTTTTCTGAAATTATAATTCCCTTTCAACCACAAGCAACAGCAAAATCTTTATGAGAGATTTCACAGAGTCAAGTAGAAAATGTCCTATTTTGATTTGTGTTCTGCATTTTGCACAGAAGCAAGTGCCCAATATGGCTTTCAACAGTAATAGCAAGTACCAATAAACAATCAGGAATATATGCACCTGTTCTGTGCAAAAATAATCCCTTGCACATCTAAGTATACATTAGATCAGTCTTTGGCAGCCTGGTGCTGCATATGGCTATCCTGGACAAAAGGAAAAGCTTCTCAGTTACGTTTCTCTGTGACATGCTATTTTCTATGTGTAGGGGTATATTTTGAGGATTGAGTATGAAGGAGCTGAAATCTGAAATACTACAGCCCAGACACAGCCTTACCACTTCAGGAAAAAAATATTCCCTTAACAAATATGAGTCCTTCCTCCTTTTGTAATACCTGGCATCCATTCACCTCCCATATGAGAAGCAACCATCAATTAAGACAACACACACACACACACACACACACACCTATGGAAACATCTGGAGAGACCTATTGGATTAGAGATTTTATTATGCATATGAACTGGCTCTAAGTCAGGCATCCCCAATCTCGGCCCTCCAGATGTTTTGGGACTACAACTCCCATCATCCCTGACCACTGGTCCTGTTAGCTAGGGATGATGGGAGTTGTAATCCCAAAACATCTGGAGGGTCGAGGTTCGGGATGCCTGCCTAAGTAATAGTTCTAACCTTAAGATGCTGTTAACTCTTTTTTCTAATGACCTAAGACTAGCTGACATTGTTGGTGCCTTCAAAAGCCATCTCAGCTATTGGCCATCACTGCATCATGTGGTAGCAAGTTCCACAAGTTAATGGTCTGCTTAGCTCTCCCCCACAAAAGTGGGTGGGCTCTGTCTCCTTTCATGCCTACCAAGAAGTCACCATAAGTTTAGAATAAGTATTCCCCACCCTACACTATTTCCAGGTGTGATTCTTCAGCAAGACTTCAGGTGCCAGAGTTTTCATGCTATATCTTTCTTAAAGTGCAGTAAAGACACATCAAAATAAGGCATGAACTGCTACACTCTGTTAATGAGTCATAAAATTATATTACCATCCACTATAGGCCCAGAGTCCATTATAAAATGCAAGACTAATGGTACCCACAGAAAGCGGGGGACCATCAAACGAATTGTTGAAGTTCTTTGTATTTCCTGGGGGAGGGAAAGTGAAACATGTCATTTCTTGCAGCTGAGGAACTTGGCTCAGAGTCCGTGAAAACTCCCACCCACCCTGATAAATCTGTTTGCCTAAGATGCCGCTGGACCCTTTGTGGTTTTGATATCATATCTTCCAGATTCATTCCTCAGGGGAAAGTAAGAGGTACATTGATCACCCAACTGACCCAACTGATAGTTGGTAGATAGGTAGGTAGGTAGGTAGGTAGATAGATAGATAGATAGATACTGCAACTAAAACTTCAACATAACATACCTTGGGCTAGAAGAACAATCCCACTTACAATGATAATTATGACAATCACCATTTTAGCCACAGCAAAAAAGTTCTGTATGTAGCTCGCCCACTTCACACTCAGGGCATTCACCAGAGTAATTGTAACTAAGAGAAAGGAAAGGGTGGAAGGTTCACGAGAAATGTCACCTCAACGAATAAGCCTCTGTAGCCCTGGAATCCGTCCTTTGCCTTCCCAGTTCATTTTCCTGCCACTCAGAGTAGCCAATAATGGGCTAGATGGACAAATAATCTGACCAGCTGCGTGGTAGCTTCATATGTTCCTCTGCATTCAAAGTGTTCAAACCATTTCACTCATCATCATGTGCACTCTTTACAGGTAAGGTAAAGGTAAAGGAACCCTGGACGGTTAAGTCCAGTCAAAGGCAAATATGGGGTGCAGCACTCATCTCACAGCTTTTGCAGGTCATGTGGCCAGCCTGACTAAATGCTTTTGGTGCAACGCGACACAGTGACACATTTACCTTCCTGCTGCAGTGGTATCTATTTATCTACTTGCCTTGGCGTGCTGGTATGCTTTCGAACTGCTAAGTTGGCAGGAGCCATATAGAAGATGGGTTAGTGGTACTATTCCCAAGTTCCCAAAAAGGGAGAGGGGAATTTGACCAAGGCTGCACATGGGGTCATGGCAGAGATGAAATTTGAATTAGAGACCTCTGGTTCCTAGCATAGTCTCTACGCTTCTGTTGTGCAGCAGCTGCCTCCAGCTTGTGTGCCAAATTAACCCACAAATTTGCACCGGTGTAAAAGCCTATTCTTTGCTGTTATCTCTGTATGCATTTGGTTTTAGGTCACTAACTCACCCTTCCAGCTACCTTTGTCTTCCTGATCAAAAGCCAAATACTCACAGAGGACTGCTGCTGCCAGACACTTGATGACAATCGTGGGGGGGTCACAACCCGGATAAAACGGAGCCGCTGTGTACTCAGCAAAGCTGAGGCAAATGATGGCAAAGGAACTGGGCATGGTGACCATGAGACTTGCCCAGGAAAACAAATACGCAGGGATTGGGCCAAAGGCTTCCATGAGGTAAGAATAGTCTCCTCCTGATTTTGTTATCATTGTTCCAAGTTCGGCAAAACAAAATGCCCCTGAAGAAAGAAGTGGGAGTTTTTAAAATAACCTTCCGCTTCCACCACCACTGCCACAATCACCCATCTCCATTTCAATATAGCTTCTGGAGGGCTCTATATGCACCTGGTCCTTCTAGCCTGTTTCAAGTCACCAGGGATTTTGTTCCTATTAAGTGCATAATCTTGTTATGGTATATGGAACTAGTCAACATTTCTTTCAGCCAATGAGTGCTTCTGTTATGAGAAGACCATCTGGTCCTAACCAACTATAATTTTGAGTTGCTGAAGAAATGCTTTTTTTCCTCTCCCCCACAAGCACGATTATTTTCATTTATGAACACTGCGCTTGTTCTCTCATTGTGTTTATTAGACACTGTCCATGACATCATCAGCGGGTGCCTTGGGACTCAGGGGGCTTCGATAAAAGAAAAACCAGTGACAAAAAGTGATTTTTAGAGCCAGTTATCACATATTTATTACGTTTATATTTATCTCTCATTCATCCTTTCCATTTTCTTCAATACATGCAAAAACCCTGTGAGGTAAGTCAGGCTAAGGGATGGTGACCAGTCCAAGATTACACAGAGAGCTTCATGGATGAGTGGAGATTTGAACCCTGAACACCCCCAATTCTAGTCTAAGCACCAAAACATGCTAGGATATGGTTGCCATATACTAAACATAGATCTCTTGGTTCTTCATCACATGGTGATTTGCAAGAGAGGCCAGATGAAAAAAAGGAGCTTCAAAATACAGTGATACCTTGGTTCTTGAACTTAATCCGTACCGGGAATCCATTTGACTCCCGAAATCGTTCAAAAACCAAGGCGCAGCTTCCAGTTGGCTGCAGGAGCTTCCGGCACTCAAGCAGAAGCCGCGTCGGACGTTCAGCTTCCGAAAAATGTTCGCAAACCGGAACACTTGCTTCCGGGTTTGCAGCGTTCGGGAGCTGATTTGTTCAACAACTAAACTGTTTGAGAACCAAGGTACTACTGTAATGTAATGTGTTAGCTTTGGCTAGTATTTCCCCCAAACACCTATATCATATATGCTAATTTCAAATGCAAAACTAGCAAATGCAAATCCATCATTAAAAGGGCTAAACAAAATAACACATAACAAGGAGCTTGTAATAATCTGGGGCGGGGGGGAGAGAGAATAAGCTGGAAAGAGCAGTAGTGATTTACCTAATGTAGCAAGCACGCCACAGGCTGCCCAGATGACTAAGCAGGGCCCAACAGCTCCAACGTTAGCCAGAACGGCTTTTGGAGAAACAAAGATTCCCGAACCAATCACTGTTCCAACAATGAGACCGATTCCACTGAGCAGGCCCACCTGGGAAAAGAAATTGAGGTTAGGTGAATTCAACTGGAGTGGTTCTTTCAGTCTTCTATAGGCAGTATCATGAGGGTGGAGATGGATGGAGGACAGGAACAATGAAACACATGTTAACCCAAGAATATGTTAGGAAGGGTCCACTCTTATTGCAGAAACACTGCTTTATACAACAGCTGCTGCCACATATCTTAGGGGGAGCTTATTTTCCCAACAAACACATCCGTAGGATCTACAGTTAATTAATATTATTAATTGTACTTCTTAGTTGCTTTTTTAATTAAAAGTGAAGTCAAAGCGACTTGGAATGTAACACAAGAATTAAAAGAAATATAAAACGAAAATGAAATGAAGACTAAAAAAATTCAGAAGCCTGAGCTCAGAGTTAAGGTCTATTCTGGGAATGGCCTTGGTAAGCCGCTCTAGGAGCCTTCTTCAGCTTGGAAGTGGGTGAAAATGTTTAAAAAGAATTTTAAAAAATATAAAACATTACTTGTTGCCTTGTTACTTGTTACTTGTTACTTGTTGCTTGTTACTTGTTACTTGTTGACAAGAATGTGGAGGAATAAGCACTCAGTATTGACCATGACCATTTCTTCATATTCGGTGCCAAGGAAATAGTCTTGCCAAGGGAAAACGTAATGAGTGTGAGGGGAACGCAAACAGGGTCTGCTGTGCTGAGACTTTCAGCACCATTAACAGGTGAGGTGACACCAGGAACAACTTGTGGTACAATGCAAACATTAACCAGACATTCTGGGAAAAGAGGCTTTCCTCTTGTACTTCACTGAGCTTCGTGATTATCTCCACATTTAGCAAACAACACTCTACTAATTAACTCAGGTGTTAACATCACAGAGCATTTTACTTCCCCACTTGGGGCATTAAAGTTGGACCAAACTAGACTATTCCCTGTTTTTACAACAGGACATGTACCAAGTGCAACTGTGCCTCCTCTTGAGAGCGAGGATGTGTTTATGGATGGAACAGCAATGGCCATCGTTCTCCAGAGGTTTGATTTCAACCCCAGAAGCACACTGGCATTGTCTCTTGAGACAGACGGGTGCCAACCATGCACAGTTTCCCCTTGGTTTACACAATTTTGCAAACATTTGGTATGAGAACCGAAATGCAAAATTCAGAGAAGTGTGAATTTTGAAGGATAACTGGTTCTATTCAGGTCCTGGTTTGGCAACTGCAAATTAGGTAGGTCTGCATTCAAATGAAAGCCTCACCCCTAATTCTAAGCCTATTTAGGCTCAGGGGAAAACAGCTAATTCCCATGTTTTGCACGGTGCATATTTTGCTGCAAATAAAATCCAACAAGGAGTTAAGCATACTTAAAGCACATTGCTTTCATTGCTTTCAAAAATGCTGACTGTATTGTACTGCCTCGAGGTGGATGCCATAAGCCAGGAATGGGGAATCAGATGTTCCTGGACTTCATTTCCCATCAGGCCCAACCAGCATAGCTGGAAATTGGGGGCCAATAACCTCTGAAGGGTCACAAGCTCCCCATTCCTGCCATAAACTATGCAAACCTATAAGCATCCAGGGGAAGGTATTAGGCATAGGAGAGACACAATTTGGTTGAGGCCACCTGGCACTAAAATTCCCTAACTATGACACAGTCAGTAAGTAAGTAAACAATAAAATGATTTTTACAACAGAATGGAAACTATATTTGAGATCTGGGAGGCTAAGAGCTTCTAGGACTGTTTCCAATGTAATATATTACAAGCCTTGCCTCTTTCTGTAGTTTCATAGATTTGCTTTTCGTGATGGGCGTTTCATCAGGTTCTTGATTTGAACTTCGTTTTCTGATGCCTTCTTCATCCATTTTGCTTACTTGATGCTGATGTGTCTATTATATTAGTGAATCCTGCAAACAGCACAAAGTTAACTATGATTATATTATTTAAAAGTCTGTTTATCTTTTGACTTCAAAAAAGCAACAGGGTACCCATAGCGCTCTTACATAGTTAATTCAAAGTAATAGTGGGATGTGCTACCTCACTCCGAGTTGGCTTTGTAATGCTATAGCATAATCCAATCTAAGCGTGGGACACTGTGCTATCACCTCACTGGTCCTATGATCCCTGATTATCTAGATCACGTAGCCAGCAAGAACCACCCTGTTTTTAATGCCTGCCAAGAGGGTGAGGCAGTGTACCTTTCGCTTCCACACTTACCTGTTATGGCTGATCCATTTAACTAATTTTGAATTTTGGTAGTAATCAGTATTCAACTTAAGACGTACAAATGCCAATGCCTAGGAGCACTCAATTTTTTGAAGCGACCGTTTGCCATTTTCATGACGATTAGGAGAAATGTATGAATAATATAAAGGTGGCTTATCTGCCTTGATGGGAGCTCAAAGGTTGGAAATGAACTTGCTGTACAAAACATGATTTGATGTTATGGATAACATATTATCAGATGGTTTGCTGGCCAGCAGTGATCAGATGACTTTGTTATCAGTTTGTTCATTTTATATGGCAAACTTTATACCTGGTTTGATGGTTTAACATGCCTATTTGGTGTTCTGCAAGTCTATAATGTGTTTCCTCGTTTTGCACTTGCAAAGAGAGAAATGGACATAAAAAGCCCATCCACCACCACTTTGGGACTTGTGAAGGAAAGCCAGTTATATAAAAACTGGCCCTCTGATGTCTTCCCCTCTTTGAATACATCTCACTGTATAACAAAATAGGGCAGATGGAACTGGTTTGGAGCAAAGGACCAGTGGGAGGAACAAGAGGAGACATGGGAGGGTGTGTGTAAGATTTTTAGGCTTCTAGTGCTGATGGGGGTGTGGAGAGGAGGAATTGGGGAGGGGATGCGGTGGGAAAGTATCTGGATTAAACAAGGGCATCTGCAGGACTGAGGAGGAGCAAGAGGAAAGAAGGACGATAATCTATGGGCTTGTAAAGCAGAAGGAGTATTGTCCCTTTTCTTTTCCTATTATTCTTTCCCCATCAGGTTATGTACTTCGTGTTTTATGCTGTAAACTATTATCACATTCCCTGTGATCTATGGATGAAGGGCAGCAAATGAATGAATGAATGAATGAACGAACGAACTGTTTAGCCCAGAGAAGAGAAGTCCGAGGTTAAACTAGCAAACCAAAGGTTAAACCAGTGGTGGCCAAACTTGGCTCTCCAGATGTTTGGGACTACAATCCCCATTATCCCTGACCACTGGTTCTGTTAGCTAGGGATGATGGGAGTTGTAGTCTCAAAACATCTGGAGGGCCAAGTTTGGCCACCACTGGGTTAAACTAACCCCTTTCTTTTTTTCTTTTTTCTTTTTTAAAATTTTTATTGATTTTCCAACACAAAATAAAAACAAAACAATACACAGTACATACACAGACAAACATATAAACACGTATAATTTCATAACCTCATTTTCATAAATCTTACTTTCCTGACTTCCCCATGCCTCCCCTTTCCTGCATCCCTATTTTACAATTTCTTCAGCAACCCCTCACTTCAATTAGCTAATTGCTTATTTTCTCCCCCCCCCCCCTTCTTCTCTTACTTAGTCAATTACAGCTGAAATTCTGTATTTTTCTTTTCCCTTGACATTTTAGCACTCATTAATTTTACAACAGTTCTTAAGATAAATTTAAATTTCTTCCAGTCTTCTTCCACCGTCTCTTTTCCTTGGTCACGGATTCTGCCGGTCATCTCTGCCAGTCCCATATAGTCAATCACCTTCGTCTGCCATTCTTCCAGTGTGGGTAGTTCTTGTGTCTTCCAATACTTTGCTAAGAGAATCCTTGCTGCTGTGGTTGCATACATAAAAAACGTCCTATCCTTCCTTGACACCAATTGGCCGACCATGCCCAGGAGAAAAGCCTCTGGTTTCTTATGAAAGGTACATTTAAGGACCTTCTTAATTTCATTATAGATCATTTCCCAGAAGGCCTTAATCCTCGGGCACGTCCACCAAAGGTGATAAAAGTACCTTCAGTTTCATTACATTTCCAGCATTTATTATTGGGCAAATGATAGATCTTTGCAAGCTTGACTGGGGTCATGTACCACCTATAAATCATTTTCATAATATTTTCTCTTAAGGCATTACATGCCGTGAACTTTATACCGGTGGTCGATAACTGTTCCCAGTCTGCAAACATAATGTCATGATAAACTAACCCCTTTCCAGCCCCAGGAGGAGCATCCACACGACACACCTACACACAGCAGCTGACACTAATGTGTCGCGTGACACACAGTCTGGAAAGCTTTGTGCTAGAATATAACACAGAGGAGGCGCACAACACATTAAGCTGAGAGGGGAGAGAGGGCAGGGTTGTGGTCGCCCACAGGCAGTCACAACGCAGGATGTGAGCAGCTTTCTTTGCTGGGCAGCCAGTTCTCAAAACAAGAAAGGTGCCATTTTGGGGAAACTGGAAGCATTTGCAGGGCTTCTTTTACCTCTTGCTTGCTTATGTTTTGGAACTCTCATCACAAAGAGACAGAGAATGGGGCCTGTGGTCTGAGCTATCATCTTGATTTGAGAAATCATCCTTGGGAAGAAAGGTGGCCTCAGTGATGATGCCCCTGCTCATACCTTTTGCCTGGGCTTTTAATTTTTTTCTGAAGAAACACACACAGAGAGAGAGGGGCCTGCCTTTGGATAAGGATAGAAAAGGCAGGGGAAAATTCTTGCTGCACATCCATGGCTCTCTCCTTCCTTCACTAGGACTCAGCTAGACTCATGTTATTGAAGAATATATATATATATATGGGGCGGCGGGCAGAGCTGCCAACTCCAGCTGCGGCATTTGAAAGTGCAATCCTAAAAATGTCCACTCAGATGCAACACCTGTTGGATCCGCAGGTATATTAAATTAGGATTGCAGGCAGTGTAGTGCATTGCTTACAGCAGTGTGGTGCGTTTGAGCCCACAGATGCATTTGCAAACTAGGGGGACTGCCATAGCCACTATGCACTGATGGCAAGCGTGCAAGACCGGATGTGGCCATCGCACACCTGGGCACAGCTTCACACTTTCCCTTCATGGCCAGTGCTTAGGCAGGAAGGAAGTCTTGGTTTTCTTTTAAGCCTAATTTCCGGCAGCGGGGTGATCTTCTTGGAGAGTCCAGCTGGGGTGGCAAGCAGGGCAGTTCCCTCCCTGCTTACAATGGTTTTAAGATAAGGAACATCACTCACCCCAGAAAAACAATAACAACACACTATTAGGATTTGGTGGGGGAAGTCTTGTAATGGAGTCAACAGAAGGCTCTCCCACCTCAAGTCTAATTGCAGCGGGAGAGCCTTCTATGGACTCCACTGGAGTCAATAGGCCACACCCCTCATAGGCTGAGGAGACCAGGGTCCAAATCCACACCCAGCCATGAAGTTCCCGGCTGACCTTGGGCAAGTTCCTAATTCACACATGAATCTGCCTCACAGGGGTTGTTGTGTGGGGACAGTGAGGGTCACGTATGTCACCTTAAGCTACCTGGAAGGAAGATGAGATGTAAAAAAAAAAGCAAACTGGGAAATTGTGGTTTAATCTTATAGACTATAAACCAGGATATTAAACTAGGAGCAGAACCAGGTTTACTTGACCAAGACTGCTGCACTTGAATTGTTTTGAACAGTAAATGAAGAAAGAACAACAGAACACTTGGCTGCCCTCTACGGATACACCGAGTAATACAATGAAAGTTCTAGCAAATCTATTGCAAATACACAAGAATCTATAGCAAATATTCATGCAAGTCTCTCGCATAATTATCCCTGTGAATTTTTTCACATCTTCAGCCTGGAAGCGAGAGTGGCACTCACCGTGTTTGGCGTAACTCTTGAGTCATCGAAACACCTTCCCTTCACTTATCTCCTCCTTCAGCAGACAATGCTCCCGACTCTAAAGCAGAATGCTGGGAAACAGCAGTCACTTAAGTACAGAGGTTATAAACAAAGGTAATGATTAAACTAGAAAGCTTCCAATAATCATTAAAAGCCCAATTAATTTATTGGCAAGAAAAGGTAGAGTTTTTGGTTCCATTTTGATGTCCCCCCCCCCCCCAACCCTGCATCTTGCAGTTTGAACAAGCACCGAAGTATTTGACAGTGCGGCACTCATGGACCAAGGCACCAACAAACTTCAGGTTGCCGTGATTTTATAAGACATCAAGGTCTTCCTGCATGATTAAAAAGCAAAAGCAAAACCCACTGAACTTGGGGAAGAGATCATTGTGGGTTATTTTGTATACAATCTTCTTAATTAACAACTTTCTAACAAAGGTTTTTAAAGCAATGCATTGCTTACTTTAGCAAAAAGGAAAGAATTTTAAAAGGAATCAGACAGCTCCTATCTACTTCAAACAATTGGCTGGCTGCCAACCTGCTCTCCTGTCCTGTTTGTCTGGATGGACTGAACTTCTCTTGAACTTGCTAACAGGCTGAATGCAGTCAGAAAGAAGGAAAGAAAATCTTCCTTTGTTTCCAGCCTTGAGCACATTTGCAGACAAACAAATTTAGTTAATTACTTTTCTGCACTTGGGGTTTAGAATATATCTTGTTCGATCCCTCCTTCACTATCACCCCTGATTATTGGCCATGCTAGCTGCAGCTGTTGGGAGTTGAGTCCAACAGTACGCGGAGGGCTGTCAAAGTTTCTCAACCCAGCCCTAGATTTTTAAAATGTCTCCAATGTTGACATTCACACACTTTTCTGAAGAGACGTTCAGAACTTCTGTGTTTTAATTCGCCTTCTTTATCTGTGTGTCCAGAATTAAAGTTAAAATAGGTTGGAGGCTGCCTAGTTCTTAGAGCTAGGGAAGCCCAACAACATATTGTGGACCAGGGGTTCCCCATCACTCTCAGGCCAAATAGGTTTCTGTAGTGCTTCAGAAACCAACACACCTCGATTGACCACAGCAGAACAAGAGAGATTAGGGTGCACATCACCAGAAACGATGCCTCTGTCATACTGTCACAAAAACAATTGTGCCGTGCAAAAATCACATAGGCTACACGAGCAAAGGGTTTGGTAATAGTCCTAGATTGTGCAAGAGTTCAAAGCAGCTCGAAACAAATGTTTCAACTGTTATAGCAACCAATAAGTATGTACACATGTTCAGCATATTAATTTCACAATGGGAAATTTGATTTGAATAAATGAGTGAGATTGGTCTTTTCTCCCCTCAATGATATAAACTGATATATTTAAATTGCCTTTATTCAAATCAAGCCCCCCCTAGATAACAGAACTAATCTACCTATGTGGTTGTTGCAAGGATGATAGAATTGATGTGTGCATAATGCTTAAAGTTACTGCTCTTCAGCTGGTGGGCCAGGACCCACTATGCAAATATCCAGTAAAAGATTAAGAAATGCATGTTTGGGTTAAAAGCAGGGCCAGGGTCTGAAAAGACTGGAGACTACTGCTCTAAACCATTCTTCCCAAACATGGCGTCCTCCAGATGGCCTACAACTCCCCAAATCCCTGACCACCAGCCATGCTGGGACTTGTGGCTCAAAATAGCTGGAGGGTGACAGGTTGTGGAAGGATGTTCTAAATTGCTACTACAGGTATGCTTAGCAGTATTACTGTAGTGTCCATTCCTCATGGATGTTGAGATGCATTTGAATAAGATTCGCACAGGCTTTTGCTTGTTGTTGTTGTTTAGTCGTTTAGTCGTGTCCGACTCTTCGTGACCCCATGGACCAGAGCACGCCAGGCACTTCTGTCCTCCACTGCCTCCCACAGTTTGATCAAACTCATGCTGGTAGCTTCAAGAACACCATCCAACCATCTCATCCTCTGTCGTCCCCTTCTCCTTGTGACCTCCATCTTTCCCAACATCAGGGTCTTTTCCAGGGAGTCTTCTCTTCTCATGAAGAGGCTTTTACACAATGGTCTAAAAAGCTTGACTTTGCAAAGGTGAAATGTAAAAGCAATATCAGAGTCCCTATCTATAGTTTAAGGACAATCTTAATTCATTCATACGCACTTTGGACTCCCCACAGGGCTAATCCTGGAGCATAATGAGAATGAAGTTCAACATTCTGAGATAGGCACAACATGTTCAATGTAATGTTTCCTTATGTCTCTATGGTCTATTGCAGGTAATTACATTAGTCAGGAATGGAATAAATAGTTCTTTAATACAAAATGACAACACACCCAGATTGTAGTAGCTACCTGCTCTGAACCTACACAGCTGAGCTATAAAGGCAGCACCGATGCCAACAAGCACAGAGTCAAGCCAGTATCTTGCTAATCTCTCAAGGTAAAGTGCACAATGAGCTATTGCCAATCAGCATAATAATTTTTAAAAAGTTACCTCCGTGTAAGTCCTTTACACAACACATTGCTAAACTATGGAATTTGCTTCCACAAGATGCACTGATGGTCCCCAATTTAGTTTTGGCATAGGACTAGGCAAAAGATAAGGCTAATCGGTTGCTACTAGTCATGGTGACTCTATTTTTTTTTTTTTTTTTTTTTTTTTATTACAAGCACATAAAATTTCCACACATAGAAAAGAAAGATTGTACAATCGAAAATACAAAGCATACATTAAAAAGACACATACATCTAAAAAGAAAGAAAGAAACAAAAAAAAGAAACAATACCAAAAAGCAACATTTCCAATCATTCCCTTACATACCTTTGACTTCCATTAACCTCAGCTTTGGATTAGATATTCTACATAAATCTTCTGCAGTGATTTTCATTTTATCTTTACATGTCGTAGAAGTTAAGCCTCATCTACTGTTAAGTTATTAATTCCCAAATTGATCTCAAGATACCTTAAAAATTTGGACCAATCCTCTTTCTTTTTAATGGGATTATCCCTCCTGATATGCTGTGTAAGTCTTGCCAATTCCAAGTATTGATACAATTTTACCTGCCATTCTCTCATTGTGGGTGTTTCGTCAGACTTCCATTTCTTTGCTATTAAAATCCTCGCTGCAGTGGTGGCGTATTGGAAGAAGGTCTGGTCTGTCTTTTTTATTTCCTCCCCAATCACCCCTAGGAGAAACGCTTCTGGTTTCTTGGGGAAATTATACTTCAGAATTTTCTTTAACTCCTCATAAATCTGTCCCCAGAAGCCCTTCACTTCCTCACAGGTCCACCAAATATGGAGGAAGGTCCCTACCTTGTCTTTACACCTCCAGCAAGTATTATCTGCTGTTCTATACATTCTACCTATTCTTGCTGGAGTCAGGTACCAACGATACATCATCTTATATAGGTTCTCACATAGATCTGCACACGCAGTAAATCTCATACCCTTCTTCCACAAAATTTGCCATTTGTCGTATCCTAACTCATATCCTAAGTCTTTATTCCATTTGATCATTACATCTTTAATCATCTCTTCCTTATTTTCATTTTCTAGTAATTGTTTATACATTTTGGAGAGTAATTTATTGTTACTCTCCAGAATCTCCACTTGAAATCTAGATTTATTTGCCCCCATACCTATTTTCTTATGTTCACTCCATACTGCATTGATTTGTTGAAGGTAAAACCAGTCCTTAATTTCCTCTTTCAATTCATCTAACGATCTTAGCTTCCACCCTTCTTCCGATTTAATTAGAAGATCCTCATACGTCCATCTTTTGCCTATCATATTTAATTTCTTTATCTTAATAATGTCTACAGGTGAGAGCCACCAAGGAGTACTATGTTCAATCAAGTTTTTCTTCCTTTTCCAGACTTCTAGAAGGGACCCTCTAACTATATGATTATGGAAGCCTCTATGAACTTTATCCTTCTCCTGCCAGAGGTAGGCATGCCACCCAAATCTTAAATCAAATCCTTCCAGATCTAATAGATCTGTGTCCTTCAAAATGGCCCATTCTTTTATCCAAAGTAGGCATGCCGCCTCGTAGTAAAGCCTTAGATTTGGTACCCCAAAACCACCTCTTTCCCTGGAATCCATCAGGTATTTAAGTTTCACCCTGGGTTTTTTCTCCCGCCAAATAAATTTGGTCAGGGTCCTTTGCCAGTTTTTAAAGCAGGCGGTACCTTTTATGACTGGTAAGTTCTGGAACAAAAATAGCAATCTTGGGAGAATACACATCTTGATCGATGCCATCCTCCCGGTCCATGATAGATTCAATCTGCGCCAGGTATCCATATCCTTCTTAATTTCTTTCCACAGCTTATTATAATTATCCTCTACCAAGTTAATATTCTTTGGCGATAGCCATATTCCCAAATATTTCACTTTATTTACTACTTTTAAGTCTACTTGTTGTTCCAACTGTTGTTTCTCCTGTTCTGTCAGATTCTTTATTAATATTTTAGTTTTCCCCCTATTTAACTTAAATCCGGACAATCTGCCAAATTCTTCCAAAAGTTCTACCGCTCTGCTAATACTTTCAACTGGGTTTTCTAAGAATAGGACCAGGTCATCTGCGTAGGCCTTTAATTTATATTCTTTCTCGCCAATTTTTATTCCCCTGATGTTCGGGGTTGCTCTTATTTTATTTGCTGCCGTCTCTAGCACCGTAATAAACAGTAAGGGTGACAGGGGGCAACCCTGCCTTGTACCTTTCATAATTGGAAAATATTTAGTCAAATTGTTGTTAATAATCAGCCTGGCCTGCTGCTCTGTATAGATCGCCTTGATACCCTTCAGGTAGGGGCCCCCTATTCCCACCTTTTCAAGATTTTGTATCAAAAATTCCCAGGAGACACGGTCGAATGCTTTTTCTGCATCTATGAAAATGAGGGCTGCTGGTATGTCAGGTCTTGCCTCCAAGTATTCGATAATATCTAAAGCATGGCGGACATTGTCCCTCAGCTGCCTACCTGGGAGGAATCCCACTTGGTCTCTATGTATATATCTATTTAACAACTTTTTAAGCCTACTTGCCATGATATCCGTAAAGATCTTATAATCACAATTTAGAAGTGAAATTGGCCTATAATTTTTTAGATCTGCCTTTTCATTTTCGTTCTTAGGGATTAACGTAATATACGCCTCCTTCCAGGAGCTGGGGATCCTCCCTTCTTGGAAAATATTATTTATTATTTCCGTTAAGACCGGCGCCAACATATCTATCAGTTTTTTATAGTATTTTGCGGGTAAGCCATCCGGACCAGGAGACTTCCCGTTCTTCATTTTATTAATGGCATCCCTGACCTCTTCCACTGTCACCTCTTTATTTATTTGTGTACGGTCCTCTTCTGTAAAGTATTTTCCTACTTCTTGTTCTAGATAGCTCTCTATTTCTATATTATTCTCTTCTCCTTTCTCATACAGTTTTTCAAAGAAAGTGACAAACCTGTTTTCAATTTCCTCTGGATCCTCTATCACCTTCTCATCTATGATTAATTTGTTAATCACATTTTGTTTCTTTCTTTTCCTAAGCTGCCATGCAAGTAGCTTCCCCATTTTATTAGCCGACTCGAAATATTTCTGTCTTGTAAATTTAATTTTCTGTTCTACCTCTTGATTCAGAATTGCTGAGAATTGGGACTGCAGCACCTTCATCGCTTGATTAATCCTTTCGTCTGTCGGGTTTAGGGCCAGTTTCTTTTCATAGTCTCTCAATTGGGCCAAGATACCTTCTTTCTTTTTCTCCCTTAGCTTCTTTCTAAGACTGTTTTGCTGTATTAGGAAGCCCCTTAAGACTGCTTTACCAGCATCCCATACCGACTCTATTGGGGTATCTCTATTCCAATTTATCTCCAAATACTCTCTCAAGGTTTTTTTGGCCATGTCTAGCACCTCCTCATTTTCAAATAGATATTCGTTCATCCTCCACCTAACTTGCCCTTTCGACTCATTTTTAATTTCCAGAATCAAGGGGCAGTGATCTGATAGAGTCCTAGGTTGTATCTCACATCTCTTAACTCTCCATGCTAGAGCCCTAGTCACCCATATCTGATCGATCCTGCCCCAGCTCTGGTGGGGCTCTGAGTAATGGGTGAACTGTTTAGTAGTGGGGTTTTGATGTCTCCAGATATCAATTAAATCTAAATTTTCCACTAGCTCATTAAAGGAGTTAGGGAGCTTCCCCCTGTTTGCATTTCTCTGATTCTCACTTCTGTCCAGGCTCGGTGTGGGCACCCCATTCCAGTCTCCCAGCAAGATTAACTTATAGGGTTCCAATTCTAGTAACATACTTTCGAGATTTCCAAAAAACTCCGCTCTATTAGTATTCGGAGCATATACCGACACTACGTTAATTCTTTCCCCACGAAAGTTTAATTGGATACCTAGTATTCTACCTTCCTCATCTTTACAAATTTGTATTGGTTCCCACCTTTCTTTCGCATATATTGCCACTCCTTTTTTTTTATTTACGTCCGAGTTTACAAATTCTACTCCCAATTTTTTATTCACCAAAATATGTCTGTGTCTCTTTGCAATATGAGTTTCCTGAAAACAGATTACATCACATTTCTTATTTCTCAAAGCTTTTTGAATTTTATTCCTTTTGGCTTTCTCATTCAGTCCATTCACGTTCCATGATAAAAATTTTAAAGTGTCCAGTGTTGTTTGGGTATTCCTACTACTTTACCTCAAATTAGATCTCAAATTAAAATCCTTGGAGCCTCTCCCCTTCCACCGCCCTTTCTCCCACTGCGGCATCTTCATCTTCATCTCCTGAGTTTGGGTTTAACCCCCTCTCTCCTAGGTTTTTCGCACTCCCCTCCCTTTCATCCTCCCTTTCCCGACCGTTCCCTTTCACATCATCCTTCTCCCGCACTCTATACTCTGTTCTTCCCAGCTCTTTTTCATATCTTCTCAAGAACTTCTCTGTTTCCTGTGTGTCAGTCAGTTTGAATTTCTTATCTTTATAAAAGAAAGTAATCCCCTCAGGGAACTCCCACCTAAATTGTATTCCATTTCTATTTAAGACAGCTACCACTTGCCTGTAGCGCTCCCTTTTTCGTAATAATCTAATTGGAATTTCTTTGTAAATAATAATAGGCCTCCCTTCTATTCTAAGTTTATTGCGGTAGCTCGTCCTTAGGATTAAGTTTCTCATTTCTAGGGAGTTGAATATCACCAGACAGTCACCCAAAAATTTATTAATTTTTAGATGTTGTGGTTTAGACATTCTGAATGCATTGTCTATCGTTGGCGCAATCTCTTCCTCTTTCAGACCCAGCCATTTAGCGAGCTCCTTAATCATTTTCTTTCTAACATCCTCATTTCTTTCTTCTACTACGCCTCTAAATTTTAAATGGAGCTGTTTTTGTCGCATGTCAGCCATGGCGAGGTCATCCCAAATCTTATCCTGCGCTTTAGTTAGTTCACTCAGCTCTTCCCTCATCCTCCCTGTCTCTTTTTTCTGTTCCCTCAATTCTTTCTGTAATTTTTTGTTAGATTCCTCAATTGTTTTAGACTTTACTGATAAATCTTGAATTTTGGATGAGAGCTCTCCTACTGCCTCCTCTATTTTTCTATCTATCAAGTCATGCATCTCCCCCAACTTATTTTCCATATATGTTTCATTTTGTTTAAATTCCTCCTTTATTTTAGTCCATAGGCTATCTAGGTCTTTAATTTCCTCCTGGCGCGATGTCTTTCTTTCCCCCGGAGTTCCCCCCACTTTCTTTAGCTCCTTCCCATCCTTCCCCATCATAATCTATAGAACTCCCCCTTTGTCTCCTCTTGTTGTCTTCTTCTGTCTACCCCTTCCTCCCCTCCTCCCAACCCCTTCTCCTATCTTCCCTGCAAAAAAAAAAGAAAAGAAAGGAAAAGAAAGCCGAAAAAGAAAGAGAGAAAAGCAGACGCCCACCGAGGTACTGTACCCCTTGTCTAATCTAACTAAGTCGTGTACATGTACAAGCACCAGGGGGGTTACAAGTCCACCATACGATCTTTAAATTCCTTGGGGGAAACACCAATCCAACGGCATCAATTAATCCACTTTGAGTTCCCTGGGGGGGGGGAGTACCACTCCAAAGGTATTAATTAGTCTTCTCAGAACCTGGCTTCTTTTTCCAGTCCGTCCTCCCCTCAGTCCACCCACGTCACACCTAAGGGGAGAGGGAGGAGAGGGGGACGTTGTTCTCAAACACTTAGTTGTCCTCCACAACTTCCTGTCCTTTAAGTTCAAACTCCGATCTGTTTACTTTATTTCCAACACTTCAGGAACTTTGCATGCTTTGCCCACTACAGTCTCCTCTCGGCTTGCCCAGTGTGTGTTGGTTCTTTGTGCGTTCTCAGTTTCCTTCCTTTCTCAAAGCAGCAGGTGCCTTGCTCCTTATTTCTTGATTTTTTTTCTGTTGGCCTTGACTTGTCCCAGCGGGTGTTTGCTTCCCTTCAGTTGGTGCGCGTTTAATTAAATGGTGGGGTGTCTGCTAAAGGGCAGGTGCCTGGCTCAGTCAGCTTCCCCACCTTCCATTCTAGACAGGGAAATCAATCGCTTTCATTTACTCTATTCTGCAGGGGTATCTCTTCTCCTTAAAGGGGCAGTGTGCGTTTTAAATAGGCTCAGGCCTGGGGATCAGCTGTCTGGCACTAAAGCCTCTTAGCTTTTTATGGTACATAAGGGGGTAATTTTGCTGGGTTTTTGTTTTGTTTTGTTGCCGAGGTCCCTTGACTATTCTGGTATCGGCAGTAGGTCGATTCAGATTTCCTGAGTTACTTTTGGGTGTGTTGGGGCTGCAGTTTGTCTGTGCTTCCTCTGGTGAACAGCGTGTTGCTGCTGGCAGCCATTTTGAGCACACCACGTGGCCAAGCTTTCCCAGCGACTATTTGGGACGGGACACGTGGCCTCTGTTTTTCTTGTTGCCATGTTGCTTTGGGCACGTGCTTCCACACACCCCTGTGCTACATGAGAAACTCTTTTGATTGTAACTAACATTATATTATATTAGTGTGTGTCCTTTTCTTGGTAGTGCATATCTTTATTTAACCTTAATTCAATGAAGAAGAAGAAGAAGAAGAAGAAAAAGAAGAAGAAGAAGAAATACTCTGTATATATGTGTGTGTGTGTGTACACACACACACACACACACACACACACACCTTGTCCTGATTTCTTTGGGGGCTTTGGCTCATGTTTGTGCATTGCCTTCACGTGTTGGGCTTAGTTCACTGTGGCTTCACTTTTTCATCCCCCCCCCCCCTTTTCAGCATGGCTCTGTGGGCTGTGGTATCAGGCAGGGCTTAGGTGGCTGCCATTTTGGCCAGCCACGTGACCTTGAACTGCCATTTACAACACAAGATACACACTGCTGTTCCCCTCTAGGCTTAGGTTCCTCCTGCAAGATTCCCCTTGGTATCTTGTTAGCCACAATAAAATATAAAGTGGTGGACCATTACCTGGTCCACAAGGGTGTTCTAATGTTTTTAAGCTATGCTGTTTCTCTCTACCTACTCTCTACAGTGGTATCTCGGGTTACGAACTTAATTCTTTCCGGAGGTCCGTTCTTAACCTGAAACTGTTCTTAACCTGAGGTACGCTTTTGCTAATGGGGGCCCCCGCTGCCATTGTGCCGCCAGCGCGCTATTTCCATTCTCATCCTGAGGTAAAGTTCTCAACACGAGGTACTACCGGGTTAGCAGAGTTTCTAACCCAAGGTGTTTGTAACCCGAGGTACCACTGTATTTGTAAATTGTAACAGAAACATCATAATTCTCTGGTGATATTTACCCGCAAAGGAAAGCCTGATACATGCTGCTTCTGAAAATGGGTGATCAGATTCATTAGTTATCAGGGTTCAGGTACCACTAACAGCTTTACCATAAGTATAAAATTTAGCCAACATACTTTATTAGGTATTGCTACAGGGGTGAAGTGTGTTGGTTGGGAAGGGGGAACATAGGTACAGTGGTACCTCGCAAGACGAATGCCTCGCAAGACAAAAAAACTCGCTAGACGAAAGGGTTTTTTGTTTTTTGAGCTGCTTTGCAAGACGATTTTCCCTATGGGCTTGCTTCGCAAGACGGAAACGTCTTGCAAGTTTGTTTCCTTTTTCTTATCACCGTTAATACAGTTGCGACTTGACTTCGAGGAGCAACTCATAGAACGCGGTGTGGTAGCCTTTTTTGAGGTTTTTAAAGACTTTGGTGATTTTTGAAGCTTTTCCAAAACTTTCCCGACACCGTGCTTCGCAAGACGAAAAAAATCGCAAGACCGCAAAACTCGCGGAACGAATTAATTTCGTCTTGCGAGGCACCACTGTATAAAATGAGTATTCTTGGATGCCAAGATCCAGGTTTGGGGGAAATACACTTCTGGTTGAAGGAACCCCAGCATATATTTGCACAAAATATGCAGCAAAGTAAACTATGGGGAATACAGTGGTGCCCCGCAAGACGAATGCCTCGCAAGACGGAAAACCCGCTAGACGAAAGGGTTTTCCGTTTTGGAGGTGCTTCGCAAAACGAATTTCCTATGGGCTTGCTTCGCAAGACGATAATGTCTTGCGAGTTCCTGCAGGGGTTTTTTCCTCCCCCCCCCCTTCCCAAGCCGCTAAGCCGCTTAACAGCTGATCCGCTAAGCCGCTAAACAGCTGATCGCTAAGCCGCTTATCAGCTGATCCGCTAAGCCGCTTAACAGCTGATCCGCTAAGCTGCGAAGCCGCTTATCAGCTGATCTGCTAAGCCGCTTAACAGCTGATCGCTAAGCCGCTTATCAGCTGATCCGCTAAGCCGCTTATCAACTGATCCGCTTAGCCGCTAAGCCGCTTAACAGCTGATCCGCTAAGCCCACTAAGCCGCTAATAGCGCTAATCCGCTAAGCCGCTAATGGGCTTGCTTCGCAAGACGAAAAAACCGCAAGACGAAGAGACTCGCGGAACGGGTTCTTTTCGTCTTGCGAGGCACCACTGTATAAGGATGTTAGATCTTATGAGTTCCTAAACTCCCCTAGCACACGTTTGGTAATGTAATAATAATAGTTTACAAACTCTCCATTGGTCAGATTTAAACCTCATTGCATGCTGAACTTTTAAGGGAAACTGAGGGAGAACACTGTGCTTGATTACCTACCTCCCATTGCAAGGAGAAGAGACCTGACTAAGCCTGCCAGGGCAGCTCACTCTATGACATTAAACCCTTCATGCATTCATTAATCAGACCGAAGCATGTTAGAGATATGAGCTTGTTACCCCTCATAACGTGCTGTCTTCTTTTAAATAACTATTAAAGACAAAGGCAGATGCATGGTCCTCCCTCAGGGTTTGGCTTTACCTACTGGATCATTATATTGGGGTATCCACCTGGCAGGACAATTCAAAATTGTTTACAGATTTTCAGGTTCAATCAGACGTGGTGGGATCTCTGGGCTTTGGTGTTTTTTTCAAAGGACGCTGGTGTGCGCATCAAGCTGGTATGGTAACTATTACACGCGTCTAAACCTTTTTAAAGTTTTTTTCTCTTAGTAGGGGCAGTTCACCTTTAGATGGTGGACTTCAGAGATCATTGCATTGGCTTTTGGACTGATAATCAAGCTGTCATCAGTGTCCTGGCAAAGCAATCGCCACGTTCCAAGAAGATGGACCGCTTCCATTCTTTAGCACCAGAGGCGCAACTGCTGCTGGACCCATTCCCTGAGCATCTTTGGAACCTTGCAAACTTGAAGTGATGGAGGGAGTATGGCCTCAGTGGCGCCTTCAACTGTTAGGTCTTAGAAGACGACCTGGTCTGATCTTATATCATATCGGGTAAAATTTGTAGGTATTGGGCATAGTCTGCCCCCCCAACAGTCCAAGTGCTTCAATACTTTGTACACCTGCGTGACCTGGGGCGTGCGGCTAAGACTTTAAGGATGCAGTCAGCCGATATTCCCTTCTTCAGTAAATCCATTTATTTTACGGACCCTCATGTTGAATTCGTAGTCCACAGGGCGATTGAGGATAGGTACAGGTGGTAGATACCAAGTGGTGTAGGTTGTAGGCCTAATACGTTCATCACTCTTTGCCAAATACATGATAGATGATAGATAGATAGATAGATAGATAGATAGATAGATAGATAGATAGATGATAGATAGATGATAATTTGTCGGTTGAAATATGTATCTCGCTTGTACTCTGACGCTTTCTCTGTTGCCCTCTTTGGCGCCCTAAGAGTGGGCGTAGTTAACAAGGTTGAGCCGGGATACTCCTCTAGGGGGCTTCGTTTGGAAGACGTAAATTTATCTAGTGCTGAGTTGCTGGGCTGCATCCATCAATAGAAGACTGACCAAAGGGGGGAAAGCGCCCTTATTCAGCTCGCAGCATCAGAACATAAGGTCCCTGCCCTGCAAACGACACCAGGAGATACCCTTACCTTAGGCCCCCTGGTTCTAGCACATTCCTGATATATCGGGATGGTACCCACCTCGCCCGGCATCAGTGATGCATTTGGCCATGGAAGCCCATGGCTTCCCAGCCAGAGAATATGCTGCTCATTCCTGCTCATGGGGGCCTGCCTGCCTACAGACAGATTCAATGACATGAGTCATGTGTTGGAGGGGAGGTTGTGGCCATCACCTACAACTCCCTTTGAAGGGTATTCCATTAAAGGAATCCAGTGGTCGTGGTTCCTGTCCAAAGCCCAGGTGGTGGCTAGGGCCATGGCACTACCCTCCAGTGATTAGGGGAAATCTTCCAGTTGATTTGCATCAACAAGTTCCCCCTACAGGTTGTTAACCCTTGTGTGACTTCCTACAGAGCGGACAGGAGTCAAGTATAGTCTGTTCAGATCCAATGCCTAAGCCAATACCACTCACATTCTGTAACCAATCAAGTTGTGGCCTTTTTTTAGCCAATTAACCCAAAATACTTGTGTCCATGTGTTTTATTCCATCACAAAGCGGGGGACAGGGCCTTGACTCGCAACTGATCTACATTTTACACACAGACATGAACATTGCGGTCTCCTGTAAGGCTTTTCCTTTTTTAAACACCCATTGGTGTTAAAGAGTCAAAGCCTTGTGGGGGCGGGGGAGACCATTTTTTGTCAGGATTTCATCTGGGAAAAGGTGAAACCTCCACCTTCCCCACACCCTATATTCATAATGTAAAACCAGCCAGTATTTTTGTCGTATAGCACCCAGAGCCATTAAGAACCAGGCAAGACCCTCTCTTCAAAGTGGCATGTTAAACTGTACTAGAATACTGAAAATTAGCTTTTCTAGATCTATGCATAATGTGCTTTTTTCTTAAGCAGGCACAGGTCCCAAGAAAGTGCACCTGGTTTCTACAGAGGAGGAAGAGGAAGAGGAATCCTTGGATAACAGTGACACCATCTGTTGATTCTGGTTTGGAAACTGGGATTAAGAATTAGGCTGTCACATAAGAACCCACATTCTGGCAGGCTCAAGCAGCTTGGGTGGTATTTCCATAATGAAAGCATTTTAGCTTTTTGAACATCAGGAAAAGTTCTAAATTTTGACCATGATTTTGAAGAGGGTTGTCATGGTGGGATGTTTGCTCTTCGACTTAACTGCCATAGACTGATCACATGTACAATTGATTTCAGTGAGTTTTAATTCAAGGTAAATTTGCTCTGAGTAGAAGAGTTGTAGTGATTTTTGCTAACTACCTAACCGTGAAACCAATGGAGGAGGTGAAAATCCTCTCTCTGTGTGTATGGCTATTCTTGGAGCCTGTTTCAAAATAAAAAAGCACAGCTTCTGGCCTTTTCCTCACAAAACAAATTATCAAGCCTCATACAGCTATTTAGACAAAAAGAGTTGAGAGTAGAAACAGTCTGAGAAGCACCATTCAAGTTCTTAAATGTAAATTGGATTTCTTAGCCATTACAACCCGCAGAATATTTTCCCTCGTGCTACCTTGGAACCTTTTCCTTCAGAATTTTTCCTGAAGCTTTATGATCCATTGTAAAGCAAAGCAGTTATGTACAGTGGTGATTATTGACTACAAAGGACATTGTAACAGAATGGATGCTGGCACAATGAAACTGTTTTTGGCAATAGAGTAATGTGCTTCTATGAAGCAATGAATTTCTGAGTTAGGTTACACTTGGATATGTTGCATGAAGAACCATTTATTTAGGAAAGTGAATTGTGAACATTCAGCGTGTTAACATTTAGAGGTTTCTGTAGTAGGTAGGAAAATGGAGAATAGGTTTTAATCCTTTCCAGCAACCTGTTTAAAATGGCAATGTGCAAGCCCAAACCAGGCATTGCCTTTGCTTGTAACGGCCACATAAAGCATTGTGGTTTCCCCCCCCCCCCTCTGGCATCCATTTATACCAAGTGTTTGGTGTGATGTCGTGTCTATGTTGTATTGCTAGAGACAGGTGTTCAATCTAGCATAATATTTAGTTCTGATCTTAATTTCTTTAAGAAAATGTAGCCATCAAAACCAGTTTAATACTGGTGATGTACTAAATATACCCTTTGTCAGCTGTATCATAAGGTGTAAAACTAAGATGCTGATTGATCTGTGCAGAAAATATTTTTGTTTCCAGAATATGAGAACTAATTTGAAAGGTTAAAGTACTTGATTAGAAAACTATTTCTAGCTCTTTGATCATTTGATCAGTTTGTTTTGTGTGGAATTGTTTGGACCAACACAGCTGATGCATTACATCTAATTTTTCCTGATCTAATATGATAGATAATAAAAGTTAAATCAAATTATAGCTCTCCCTTGAACATCAATATTCAAAATGGTTAGTTACTAGACACTTTGTTCAATTGCTCTGTTTCTGTACGTTATTATGTTAGCACAAAGAGCTGTAAGTATGTGTAGGAAGAATTAGAGATGGCCTTAGAATCAAAGGGTATATCTGGATCCAGGAGCTGTGAGGGGCTGGGTAGAGCCACTTAATCAGAAGAACTAAAAATTATCATAAAGTACTGCTACAATAAATACAGTTTTCCCTAACTGTTCGCATAGCAGTATAACAACAAAAAGTAAGGTGAAGGAATCCCAAATGACTGTCTGATGTCAGATGCACAGGCATAATTATATATGATAGTCCCTTTGATATACTTATTATTAAAATTATATGCTGCCCTTCATCTGATGATCACAAGGCAGTATGCTTAACAAAATAATTGTTCTGTTGACAGTATTGGATAAATAGTAGCTATAGTCTATATCCTCCAACGAGGAGTAGCATTCTGTCACTGAATTGACAGTCTCTCTGGAAGCTGCAGGTATTAGTTGCAATGGGTCTAACATGCCCACTGATGCCTGCATCCTATTTTCTAAATGCCCCTTCTTCCAGATAAATATTCCCACTCCACATTGTCAAATGTGTAACAGTACAGTGCAACAACAGTTTACTCTATAACATGAATATGGCAGCAATTGTTGAGCTTTCAGTGTTTCACATAATTGACCCAAATGACATTATAACAGTTGGACATCTCTGTATATCATATATGCAATTAGATCAGAAGTATTTGGCTTAAAGTTGGATGTTGTAATAAACCCTTCTTAAGGCCATAATCTTATGAATAGTTATGGAAAAAGTTATTTATGCCTGTTAGAAAAGCAATAAAGAACACTCTTAAAACCAGCCTTTACATCTTTGGCGTTTTTAGACACTATTTATTAATTAAATAGAAAATATAATAAAAATATACCAAAGGCATTTGCAACAAGTCACAAAATAGTAATGCTGGAACTTTGACTTTGCACAAGGAATCTAGAGAAGGCCAGAGGAAGGTAGGGAAAGAACGTCTAGTATTCCATTTACCAGCAGTTCATCCCATGTTTGCAGCAGTATGAAATGCTACATCTTTGGTTTTCCTGCAAATCTTTCATAAAAGTAATTTTGAAAAGCAACAAACATGTCTGTTCCAAGATCACCACCTGCTCAGTATATGAGTCCTGACTTTGACCCCTTTGAAATTATTTCCACTGTCTCAGTAATGAGACAACAGGTGAGCACAGCATGGAAAACCTAGCTTGCACATCCCAAACCAACATATTGTGGAACCCTGACCCCAAACCAATGGTAAGAGGAATGGTGGTAGCCAGATCAAAGATGTAGCTTCTTGGATCCAGCCTACACAACCACAGCCCATTTTTACTTTTACTAACTTCCCAAGAGGTAGCTGTGTTAATCTTTAGCAGCAAAGAGGCTTTTGGCACTTTTAAAAGTCAAACATATCCTGTAATAAATCTGCTTGTATTTATTTAATTAAAATATATGTAACCCACTCTAGTCAAGGATTTCAGAGTGGGTACAACAATTAAAACAGCAAATCCAACTGCACAGGAGAAAGTGGATAAACAATAAAACATGGGTGACAGTTATTACAAATTAAACCTGAGTAAATAAACAGGTTTTAGTCTGGCACCCAAATTGAAATCTGTCTAGTGGCAACTTTGTTTTAGAGGGGAAGACATTTTGCAAGTAGGGAAATTGGTGTGGCAAAAGTTCTTTTTATGAATGTTGTGATAAATCCATTAAATCTTTAAGGTGCTACAAGTCTCCTTGCTGTCTTTCTTTGGAATTATATTAAAAATGTTGATTAAGCTTCTCTCTTTGCATGCACTCCTCAAAAGATGCAGCTGTGCAGGATACTGAGGTAGAACCATGACAGCAGCAAACCAAGCTGAGGCTCCCTGGGTGCAAAAACACACTTCCTATGGGCAGACAAGGATCTGCCCTTAAGCCTCATGCTGGACAGACTCTACACTTCTAATACACAAACCATTGTGCCTGCAAAAATCTGCTCCAGTGTTGAGATATTTCTCATCATCTGCTCATGTTTCATTGTGTCAAGGCAGAGTCATTCTTTGAGAAGCCTCAGCCTATTCCAGTGTATTACGGTACTTGTCTTGACCTCTTCAACCGCAGGAGTCAATATCATACAGATTACGTCTAGATGACATGTCTTTCTCCCTCCCATATGTTCTCTTGTCATTTCGTTTGGGTTTCCACCCTTTATAAATCTGTGAGACATTTAATATATGAGATTTCATCTTTGCACTTCCATGTTTGTTTGCTGGTAGATGGCACTGTAATACTGTATGTTCTGTCCTTTTAGCTTGCTGAGAAAATAATGTGGAAATTCCATACCTGAAATCAAGTCCATGGCCTACAAATCCTCAGGTCTTTTCCCCCATTCAGATATTTTCTTAAGATGCTGAAAATCCCTGAATACAATGTGTTACAAAAATGAATACATTTTACAGGGGAAAAGAACAGAACAGTGTCTTTTTCAGGACACTTACTGTCTCACAAACATCCCCTATCCTCAGCATTGAGACCTATAGTTGTGGACATGGTGTATCATACCTGATGAACCATTTCCAGGATCTAGCCTTTTTAATGATGGAAAAATTCAATGTTATTCAGGAACGTCTTCTGGTGGAACTACTTCCATAAGCATCTGAAGGTGCATAGTGATGGGCTCTGAAACGCAGAAGTTGTTGAAGTCAGAAGCCTTTAGAAATGGCAATTGCACTGTTAGTACCATTTCTTTTCCTAGATCATTTCCCCTTTTGCACTTAACCACTTAGAAGCCTCAGTGTTGATTCCACAAGCCAAATTATGGGCTTTACTTTTCCTATAGCCAAATTAACATGGGTCTTGAGAATATTCCAGAAAGTGAGGGCATCTCGGAGCACATTTCAAATGTTTTCCAGGACCATTACATTTGATGCCCTCCATTTCTTAAGTGTACCAGATGGTGTGTGCAATGCTGAGCATATCACGGCAACTGAAAACCAATCTAAGCAACATTTTCAATATTAGCATCTTGTTATTTCTGGAAACATTAAGAGGTCTATTCAAAATCAGTATACACAGTCTTATACTATTGGTGCTATCAGGGTAGAGTAGCATTCTGTTCTACTGGAACTCTGGTTCAATTGATTTATATTTACATGTTTATTTTTAACTTTGCAAACTATGGGCTGATTTTGGATAACCGCTTTAACATGATGAAATTATAAGTGGTCATTTGTTGGCATGGCAACTGGCAAAGTGAGGGCATCTCGGACCACATTTCAAATGGTTTCCAGGACATAATGAGCTGTAACTTTAGCAAAGTGTCAGAGTCCACTCAAAAGACCAGTTGCCACAATCAGAAGGATCTATTTCCTGTGTATGTCAAACTACCATCAAATTTCACTCTTTAAAGAAAAGATGGCTAGTGGTTAGGAAGAAGCAGGCACAGGAATGTCTAAAACTCTTTAAAATATAGGGAGGCTTAAAAATTGCCTACCCTGAAGGAAGGGGGGAAATTCCAATTGGAATGTTTTTGTAACTGGAAACACTAGCACCCATGTGCCTGCAAAGGGCAAGTGGCCAGTGCGCAGAAGCATGCATTGTGTATGTAATCTCTAGCCACTCAAGTGATCTGAGAAGACCACATACCCCATTTCCAGCTCTATGAGCCTCCTCTATTCCCATAATTTCCTCTTTATTGTATCTCATGCATGCCACCTGTTCCTCTTTAAGAAGCTCTTTCCCTTTGAATCAGAGTTAAAGAGCCACACCCAGATTATTTCATCACAAACACCTCTACCCTGGGATGGAAACCAACCATATACTCACTTGAGATTTTTTGAGCCCAGCTGAATTTGAAGTGGATGAAAAGTACATAAAAGACAAGTCCACTGATAATAAACAGAACGCAATACAGATATGGCAGCTCGGGTGCAGTGATGATGGGTGCCAGGACCAGCACAATGGAAACAAACAGCACAAGGATGGGGATGATAAGAGGGACCTGCAAGACAGAGCGGAGGGGGTGGGAATGTAATTGTGTGTGTTGAGATCCCAGATTGGAACGACCTAGCAAGGCCAAATAATATTCTCGCTCAAGATGTATTCAGCGCTTGCTACAAAGATGTCTCAAAGTGAGTTAAAGTTTTGAAAACATACATGATACAAAATTTAAAACGCACCCAAAATATAATGGACAAAAAGTACCCATCTTGCAATCACATAAAATGACAAATCCTATCCCAACCTACTAAACAGTGAACACAAGGATTGGATATCACCATATTCTGACACTCCAGTTAAGAGCCAAATGCCTGGGGAAAGGAACATCTTTGCCAAAGTGCCTAAAAGTTGATAATGATTGTGCCAGATGCATCTCTCTCTAAAAAGAGGATTCCACAATTGGGGAACCACCACTGAAAAGGCCTGTTCTCATGTTGCTGTTTATTGAAGGGGGCACACAAAAAGGCCCTCAGATGATTACGTATTAAGTATTGAAGTATTGATGTCATGGGCAGTGTAAGACTTTATATGTCAAGAGCAGCACTTTGAATTGGGCCAGGGAGCTAACACATCCTATGCACTTGAACCAGGATCAGACCGCGTACTGCCAGTCAATTCTGGCCCCTGAATTCTGCACTAAGTGCAGTTTCTGAACGCTCTTCAAAACGGCACTGCATAGAGTGCATTGCAATAATCTAACCTAGAGGCAGCTCTCATGTTAACCTAATTTCTCCCCCAACTCCAGCAGTAACAAAAGGTGCAACACAAGAGGAACTGCCAAACCATCCTGAACGCTGATGAGAATATCTTGTGGTGGGCTACTTACACGGATAGGCCTTTCAAGATCTTTTCTTGTAAAGCGCATGACAATGAGTCCCAGCACAGTTAGACCATAGAATATCCAAACTGCAAAGCTAAAGTAGTTGATGAGGGTGTTGATGTCTCCGGGAATTATATAAATAATAGCTACTGCACCCTGAAAGCAGAAGAAATGCATTATGGAGAAGGCATTTTTTTTTTTAAACACCTGCAGATTTCAGTGTTGGGTTTAGAGGCCTTTTAATGGCCAATTCTAATGGTGGCTATGATGACTCCGTTGGAAAACTAATTCAGACATGCTTGCTTAATCTCTCCAGTGACTTTAAATTTGCAGCCCTACTGCATGGTTGTTTCATTATAATACAAGGCCTCCATTTGCATACAGATAGGAAAGCTGTGTGCAATCACAGAGCTTTCAAAAGAGTTTTACTTACAGCGCCAGATTGCTGAGATGTGTTTGTTTTTATTTAAAGATTTAAGATTTAAGATCTTTAAGATTTAAAGATTTAAGATCTTATATCAAAAGCAGGAGATGAAGTGGAGGGGGCGTTATAGAGGTGTATGCAATTGCATTTTCCTCCCTCGCAGTATTACAACCCAGGGCCAGCCAATGAAGCTGAATGTCGAGAGAGACAGACAAAAGGAAGGGCTTGTTTACACAGCACATAATTGAAGTGTGGAATTTGACCTCACGGGAGTTGTGATGCCTGCCAACTTGGACAGGTTGGATATTAGACAAATTAATGGAGGATAAAAGCATCATTGACTACTAGTCGTGACGGCTAAGCCCTGCTTCCAATAACAGAGAACAATGCTGGACTAGACAGGCCTTTGGTCTGATCCAGCAGGGGTCTTATGATGCTCTTCTGACACTTCAGAAATCATACTTACATAAAAGATGATAGCAGGTGCCGGAGTTAAGCGCTTAATGCTGATGTAAGAGAGCACCTTTAACATGTGTCCTTCACGACCGGCTACGTAAGCAAGCCTGAGAAGGTAAATCATTCTCATTAGAGAAGCCATTGTGATGGGCTGATCCAGAGCAAAGGATGACAAGACTTCTGCACTTTTCATATTTTTGGCGATGCATTCAGAGAGCATTGCAGAATCTGTGTTTACCATGTCATGAAGTAATATGGGCTATGGAGAGTGTATGAGGAACTAGTTGCAATGGCTGTGGTTTGAGAAAAAACAAGATCCTGATTAAGGCCAATGTTAAAAGCATAAGAATCTGGGAAATGGAATGAGATCAGCACAACTGCCACATGCACTGTGAATAACAGGGTATGGGATTTCCACCATCTGACATATACAGTACATCACTACTGTGCTCCCAATAAATGTGAGTGAATGTGCAGGTGTGATGTTAAATTTAAGCTGCTTTCCCCTTCTATACCACCTTTCCTTGCACCACCTGCCAGCCACTGAGCAAAGCTTAATAGCTTAGAGATGTCAATTTGCCCCATCTCCTGAGTGCCCCCATGTTACTTTTAATGAGAGGATGGTGCAGACATGGGACCCGTTCAGAATGACTGTGAAGTACTCCTTCACACAATGTATCACTAACATATTGAATTATTTATTCACATAATGCTAGGGCAGCTTCCACCATGAGTTACTTGAAAATGATGGGATTAATTCAGAGGAAAACGAAAAATTCAGAGGCACTGTACTTCTAATTAGCAGATGATTGGGGCAGCTGTCTGCAATATGACCTGCTTTTAAGTGTCACCTGGGCATTTGCCTGTTGACAACTGTGATGCTCTTAACTCCAGGTACATATAAGTGCAGAAGTCTTGCAATCTGGACTCAGGGCTGGGGGCACATAAATCAACTTTAACCTTGGGCACACTAGAATTCCACATCAGAAAGTTTTGTTTTACCTGCCAGCAGTAAAGCAAGTCCCATTGGCTGCCCCGATGGTAGAAAAAGCCACAAAGAGAGGGACTATCCAGGAAGCAGGATAAAGAACCCTGTCTCCAAATGTCTGTGATGGAAGGAATTGAAATAATGCACATCTTTAAAACCTAGAGGTCAACCAACTGGGCACGTGAAGATACAGCAGTAATGAAAGATACTTAATAAAAAGCTTGCACAACTTTTTAGAGAAGCAAATTTTCCCTTGTGTAACTTAAACCACTTTCGCTCTTATTCAGCCATTTGTATCAAAACATCCTCTTGTGAATTGTACAGAGGTGAAAAACAACACATTTTCCCACTTGGACTCACCACAGCGACAGCGGGAGACTGCAGAAGTTCTGTTGACGTCATAACCGTGAAATAGGATATATTGATCAGGACGTAACAAACTGTGACCAGAGGGATTCCAATAACAATAGAGAGTGGCAGATTTCTAGATAATATAAAGAGATATGCAATCAGTTACACATCCAAGCTTTTACACAATTAAAGAAATATTTGTTGATTTACCATATAGGTTTCTGCATAAATTTGCATCTGAAAGGGGGAAATTATCATTTTTTAAATAAGCACTGTCTCTTATTTGAGTAACAATAACAAATCTTCTAAGACAACATCTGCCACCCTCTGGTCCCGATGAACACCCCCCACCCCAACTTCCAGCAATGATATTTGCATTGAGAACATAAGAACACAAGCAGAACCAGAGGAGGAGCTTCCCAATGCAAATAGCAGCTTGGGTGGGAGGGTCAGCAGGACAAAGCAGTGGGGGAGGGTTAAGGCGGGGAAGCATCAGCCCCCGCCCTGCCCCACCCCCATGGATGCTGTTCATTAACGTTATAAAATACATGTATATTAATTGCATCTGTTCATTTGAACATTACATCTAGTTTGGCTCTAAACAGCTGTGTATTTAGACTTTAAAATTTCACTCTGTTGTTGGATGCAGGGCCAGCTCTACCACTAGGTAGAGTGAGGCAACTGCCTTGGGTGGCAGATGCTGGTGGCCAGAGGCAGTTGCTCCTGGGCTCCCAGGCATTTCCCCCCTGGTGGAGGATAGAGCTGGGTGTGCCACACAGCCTCTCCCATCTTGGGTGGTTCTGAAGGGCACTGTCAGACTAAAACAGCCAATCTAGTCAGCTTCCGCAGTTGGCAACCATGTTGTCCTTTGCCTCAGGAAACAAAATGACTTGGAACAGATATACCGTACTTTTCTGTGTATAAGACTAGAGTTTTTTTACTTTAAAATAAGGTTACAAATCTAGGGGCACCTTACACATGGATAGTGCATATGCCCATTTTCTAAATTTGGGGTCCCCAAAAATAGGGGGCATCTTATACATGGGGGCATCTTATACATGGAAAAATACAGTATTTCCTCCTGATTGTATAGATGCAGTTCACTAACATGGGCCTGGTTTCAGAAAGCAGCTTATTGGATTTTGTTGTTGCTTTGTGAAACTTTTTGCACACTGCCTTAGGGCTGTACCTTGAATGGCAGATTAGAAATCCTTGTTTCAATGGGACTGTGAGGGAGGAGGAAAAAGAAATGGTGTTCTGTCAGCGGATGCAGCATTTTTCTTACCTATAAGGATCTTTAAGTTCCTCTGTGATATAATTGAGTTGATTCCTGGAAGGGATGGGGGGGGGGAGAAGTACCAAAATGTTACTTTGCACCCTGCACATTCTTGAGAGAAAACCCTCTTGAACCCAGTGGAATTTAATTTCCAAATAAAAGAGTTATGGGATGTACGTCTTGGTGGCAATACATATTTTTACTGAAATTATAATTCCCTTTCAACTACCAACAACAGCAACATGAGACATTTCACAGAGCCAAGTAGAAAATGTCCGATTTTGATTTGTGTTCTGCATTTTGCACAGAAGCAAGTGCCCAATATGGCTTTCAACATTAATAGCAAGTACCAATAAACAATCAGGAATATATGCACCTGTTCTGTGCAAAAATAATCCTTTGCACATTAAAATATAGATTAAATCAGCCTTTGGTAGCCTGATGCCCTGCATATGGCTATCCTGGACAAAAGGAAAAGCTTCTCAATTAGGTTTCTCTGTGACATGCTGTTTTCTATGTGCAGGGGTCTATTCTGAGGATTGAGTATGAAGGAGCTGCCATCTGCCATCTGAAATACTACAGCCCAGACATAGCCTTACCACTTCAGGAAAAAAATATGCCCTTAACAAATATGAGTCCTTCCTCCTTTTATAATACCTGGCATCCATTCACCTCCCATATGAGAAGCAACCATCAATGAAGACAACACACACACACCCCGACCTATGGAAACATCTGGAGAGACCTACTGGATTAGAGATTTTATTATGCATATGAACTGGTTCTAAGTAGTGGTTCTAACCTTACAATGCTTAAGGTTCTAATGACCTTAGACTAGCTGATACTGTTGGTGCCTTCCAAAGCCATCTCAGCTATTGGCCATCACTGCATCATGTGGTAGCAAGTTCCACAAGTTAGTGGTCTGCTTAGCTCTCCCCCACAAAAGTGGGTGGGCTCTGTCTCCTTTCATGCCTACCAGGAAGTCACCATAAGTTTAGAATAAGTATTCCCCACCCTACACTATTTCCAGGTGTGATTCTTCAGCAAGACTTCAGGTGCCAGAGTTTTCATGCAATATCTTTCTTAAAAGTGCAGTAAAGAGACATCAAAATAAGGCATGCACTCCCATTTTCTAACTGCTAATGACAGTCATAAAATTATATTACCATCCATCATAGGCCCAGAGTCCATTATAAAATGCAAGACTAATGGTGCCCACAGAAAGCGGGGGACCATCAAACGAATTGTTGAAGTTCTTTGTATTTCCTGGGGGAGGGAAAGTGAAACATGTCATTTCTTGCAGCTGAGGAACTTGGCTCAGAGTCCATGAAAGCTCCCACCCACCCTGATAAATCTGTTTGCCTAAGATGCCGCTGGACCCTTTGTGGTTTTGATATCATATCCTCCAAATTCATTCCTCAGGGGAAAATAAGAGGGACATTGATCGCTCACCACCCAACTGACCCTCCTCGACCCCTTCCCCATTTTTGTGGTCCCCTCACCGCTGAGCATTTCCTATCAGAAGAAGGGCAAGGGCCACCACCACTTCACCAGGGGCAATATGTTAAAATATATTGAAACGGAATGTTTCAATATATATTTCAAATGTTTCAAAATATATTGAAACGGAATGTGACTTTTTAGAAACTTGAGACTTATCTTTAACGTATGTCATAAACAGCTTTTAATTTATTTCCAAGGAAGGTAATATTAAATATATCAACAAACAGGTTCCCACCCACTCCCCAAAAAGAAAGCAAAAAGAAAACAAAGCAGTTGTATCAATCCCAGTCAACTGCTGCAGATACATTACATAGATAGATAGATAGATAAGATAGATAAGATAGATAAGATAGATAAGATAGATAAGATAGATAAGATAGATAAGATAGATAAGATAGATAAGATAGATAAGATAGATAAGATAGATAAGATAGATAGATGCTGCAACTAAGACTTCAACATAACATACCTTGGGCTAGAAGAACAATCCCACTTACAATGATAATTATGACAATCACCATTTTAGCCGCAGCGAAAAAGTTCTGTACGTAGCTCGCCCACTTCACACTCAGAGCATTCACCAGAGTAATTGTAACTAAGAGAAAGGAAAGGGTGGAAGGTTCACGAGAAATGTCACCTCAACAAATAAGCTTCTGTACCCCTGGAATCCGTCCTTTGCCTTCCCAGTTCATTTTCCTGCCACTCAGAGTAGCCAATAATGGGCTAGATGGACAAATAATCTGACCCGCTGCATGGTAGAAGAGTTTGGATTTGATATCCCGCTTTATCACTACCCTAAGGAGTCTCAAAGCGGCTAACATTCTCCTTTCCCTTCCTCTCCCACAACAAACACTCTGTGAGGTGAGTGAGGCTGAGAGACTTCAAAGAAGTGTGACTGGCCCAAGGTCACCCAGCAGCTTCATGTGGAGGAGCGGAGACGCGAACCCGGTTCCCCAGATTACGAGACTACCATTCTTAACCACTACACCACACTGGTAGCTTCATATGTTCCTCTGCATTCAAAGTGTTCAAACCATTTCATTCATCATCATGTGCACTCTTTACAGGTAAGGTAAAGGTAAAGGACCCCTGGACTGTTAAGTCCAGTCTAAGGCAACTATGGGGTGCAGCACTGATCTCGCTTTCAGGCTGAGGGAGCCAGTGTTTGTCCACGGACAGCTTTTCCAGGTCATGTGGCCAGCATAACTAAACCGCTTCTGGTGCAACTGGACACTGTGATGGAAACCAGAGCGCACAGAAATGCCATTTACCTTCCCACCGCAGCGGTACCTATATATCTACTTGCACTGGTGTGTTGCTATGCTTTCAAACTGCTAAGTTGGCAGGAGCCATATAGAAGATGGGTTAGTGGTACTACATATTCCCAAGTTCCCAAAAGGGAGAGGGGAGTTTGACCAAGGCTTCACATGGGGTCATGGCAGAGGTGAAAATTGACCTGTGATACCTAGCAGCGTCTCGCTTCTGTTGCGCAGCAGCTGCCTCCAGCTTAACCCAAATTAACCCACAAATTTGCACGGTGTAAAAGGAAGCCTATTCTTTGCTGTTATCTCTGTATGCATTTGGTCTTAAGTTGCAAACTCACCCTTCCAGCTACCTTTGTCTTTCTGATCAAAAGCCAAATACTCACCGAGGGCTGCTGTTGCCAGACACTTGATGACAACTGTGGGGGGGTCACAACCTGGATAAAACGGAGCCGCTGTGTACTCAGCAAAGCTGAGGCAAATAATGGCAAAGGAACTGGGCTTGATGACAATAAGACTTGCCCAGGAAAACAAATACGCAGGGATTGGGCCAAAGGCTTCCATGAGGTACGGATATTCTCCTCCTGATTTTGTTATCATTGTGCCAAGTTCGGCAAAACACAGTGCCCCTGAAGAAAGAAGTGGGAGTTTTCAAAATAACCTTCTGCTACCACCACCACTGCCACAATCACCCATCTCCATTTCAATATGGCTTCTGGAGGGCTCTATATGCACCTGATCCTTCTAGCCTGTTTCAAGTCACCAGGGATTTTGTTCCTATTAAGTGCATAATTTTGTTATGGTATATGGAACTAGTCAACATTTCTCTCACCTAATGAGTGCCTCTCTTGTGAGAAGCTCATCTGGTCCCAACCAACTATAATTTTGAGTTGCTGGAGAAATGCTTTCCCCCTCTCCCCCACAAGCACGATTGATTATTTTCATTTATGAACACTGCGCTTGTTCTCTCATGGTGTTTATTAGACACTGTCCATGACATCATCAGCGGGTGCCTTGGGACTCAGGGGGCTTCGATAAAAGAAAAGCCAATGACAAAAAAAGTTATTTTTAGAGACAGTTATCACATATTTATTACATTTATATTTATCTCTCATTCATCCTTTCCATTTTCTTCAATACATGCAAAAACCCTGTGAGGTAAGTCAGTCTAAGGGATGGTGACCAGTCCAAGATTACAAAGAGAGCTTCATGGATGAGTGGAGATTTGAACCCTGAACACCCCCAATTCTAGTCTAAGCACCAAAACATGCTAGGATATGGTTGCCATATACTAAACATAGATCTCTTGGTTCTTCATCACATGGTGATTTGCAAGAGAGGCCAGATGAAAAAAAGGAGCTTCAAAATACAGTGATACCTTGGTTCTTGAACTTAATCCGTACCGGGAATCCATTTGACTCCCGAAATCGTTCAAAAACCAAGGCATGGCTTCCAGTTGGCTGCAGGAGCTTCCTGCACTCAAGAGGAAGCAGCGTCGGACGTTCAGCTTCCGAAAAACGTTCGCAAACCGGAACACTTCCGGGTTTGCGGCGTTCGGGAGCTGATTTGTTCAACAACTAAGCTGTTTGAGAACCAAGGTACCACTGTAATGTAACATGTTAGCTTTGGCTAGTATTTCCCCCAAACAAATTGTTCACCTATATCTTATATGCTAGTTTCAAACGCAAAACTAGCAAATGCAAATCCATCGTTAAAGGGCTAAACAAAATAACACATAACAAGGAGCTTGTAATAATCTGGGGCGGCGGGGGGGGGGGGAGAGAATAAGATGGGAAGAGCAGTAGTGATTTACCTAATGTAGCAAGCACTCCACAGGCTGCCCAGATGACTAAGCAGGGCCCAACTGCTCCAACGTTAGCCAGAACAGACTTTGGAGAAACAAATATTCCCGAACCAATCACTGTCCCAACAATGACACAGATTCCACTGAGCAGGCCCACCTGGGAAAAGAAATTGAGGTTAGGTGAATTCAACTGGAGTGGTTCTTTCAGTCTTCTATAGGCAGTATCATGAGGGTGGAGATGGATGGGCGACAGGAACATTGAAGCAGATGTTAACCCAAGAATATGTCAGGAAGGGTCCACTCTTATTGCAGAAACACTGATTTAATACAACAGTTACTGCCATGTATCTTAAAGGTAAGGTAAAGGGACCCCTGACAATTAATTCCAGTCACAAACGACTCTGGGGTTGCGGTGCTCATCTTGCTTTACAGGCTGAGGGAGTTGGCGTTTGTCTGCAGACAGTTTTTCTAGGTCATGTGGGCAGTATGACTAAGCCGCTTCTGGCGCAATGGAACACCAAAACCAGAGCAGCGCATGGAAACACCGTTTACCTTCCCGCCGGAGTGGTACCTATTAATTTACTTGCACTTTTTGGAGTGCTTTCAAACTGCTAGGTTGGCAGGAGCTGGGACCGAGCACTGGGAGCTCACCCCGTCGCGGGGATTCGAACTGCTGACCTTTTGATCGGCAAGCCCAAGGTTTAGACCACAGCACCATCCACATCCCACTATGTATCTTAGGGGGACCTTATTTTCCCAACAAACACATCTGTAGGATCTACAGTTTATTAATTGTACTTCTTAGCCGCTTTTAAAATTAAAAGTGAAGTCAAAGCAACTTGGAATGTAACACAAAAATTAAAATCAACAGAAAACTAAAATGAAATAAAGACTAAAAACTTTCAGAAGCCTGAGGTCAGAGTTAAGGTCTGTTCTGGGAATGACCTTGGTAAGCCGCTCTAGGAGCCTTTTTCAGCTTGGAAGTGGGGTGAAAATGTTTAAAAATAATATATATGCTACTTGTTGCCTTGGCAAGGGTAACAAGAATGTGGAGGAATAAGCGCTCAGTATTGACCATGACCATTTCTTCATATTCGGTGCCAAGGAAATAGTCTTGCTGTGATAGGAATTTTGAGGTCTTAGATATATGGTAATGTTCATAACCGCACGTACATAGATCAGCACAGGAAGACCGACCTGAAGCCATTTTGATTCCTAAACTGAGCAAATGTTTTCTCTGCAAGGTCAAAGTGGAAAATCCTCCCCATTGTCTTTTCCTTCATAAATCATGTATTAAGGGTATGTCTGTGTTTGAATAGGGTGAGCCTGTGACATGGCCCAGGAACGAAGTATTTATCACTACAAAAGAAGGGCCAGGCTCCCCAGGCAATCCAATCTAGTAACCTGCCAGACAGAAGATAAACAACAACAGGAGAAAAACAATATTCAAATTTCTGTTTTAGACCGCCTTTTCTGTGATGTAGGTGTGATGTATCTGAGGGGTGGCCTTAGGTTACACCCCTTCTTGATGTATGTATGATGTTTCTGGGGGTGGTCTTGATCTACAGGGTGGCAATTTCAAAAGTCTTTATAAGGCCTTGCACGCCATTTTTCTGGGTCCCTCCTCTCTCCTGTGGGTGAGGGGAGCACCCTGTTGCAACAGATCAATAAAGATCAAGCATACTAGCTGCTTTGCTTCTCAATATTCTCTGGTTGGCCTCTGTTATTCTCTCCTACCAATAGGGAACCTGTGTAAGGACTCTATACGGGCCCTTGGATACCCCATAAGGGAAAACGGCAATTTTTGTTTGCAACATTGCCAAGGGAAAAAGTAATGAGTGTGAGGGGAACACAAACAGGGTCTGCTGTGCTGAGACTTTCAGCGCCATTAACAGGTGAGGTGACACCAGGAACAACTTGTGGTACAATGCAAACATTAACCTGACATTCTGGGAAAAGAGGCTTTCCTTTTGTACTTCACTGAGCTTCGTGATTATCTCCACATTTAGCAAACAACACTCTACTAATTAACTCAGGTGTTAACATCACAGAGCATTTTACTTCCCCACTTGGGGCATTAAAGTTGGACCAAACTAGACTATTCCCTGTTTTTACAACAGGACATGTACCAAGTGCAATTGCACCTCCTCTTGAGAGCGAGGATGTGTTTAAGGACAGAATTCTAAGTGTGGCTGGGCAAATCTGTCAAATTTAGTTTCTTCCCCCCGTTTCTCATTTTCCCAGTATTAAATTCAGTTCTCCTTTACTGCAGCAGCAAAAACAACGTGCAAGGCAGCCACTGCGAGTTACCAGTCTTTGCAGCCACAGCAAGCGCCATCGTTCTCCAGAGGTTTGATTTCAACCCCAGAAGCACACTGGCATTGTCTCTTGAGACAGACGGATGCCAACCATGCACACTTCCCCCCCCCCCCCCGGTTTACACAATTTTGCAAACATTTGGTATGAGAACCGAAATGCAAAATTCAGAGAAGTGTGAATTTTGAAGGATAACTGGTTATATTCAGGTCCTGGTTTGGCAACTGCAAATGAAAGCTGGCCAAATTTCTACCTCATCCCTAATTCTAAGCCTATTTACAGCTAATTCCCATGTTTTGCACGGTGCACATTTTGCCGCAAACAAAATCCAACAAAGGGTTAAAAGTAAAGGTAAAGGGGACCCCTGACCATTAGGTCCAGTCGTGACCGACTCTGGGGTTGCAGCGCTCATCTCGCTTTATTGGCTGTGGGAGCCGTTGTACAGCTTCCAGGTCATGTGGCCAGCATGACTAAGCCGCTTCTGGCAAACCAGAATTTAAGCATACTTAAAGCACATTGCTTTCATTGCTTTCAAAAATGCTGACTGTATTGTAGTGTCTCAAAGTGAATTCCCTAAGCCAGGAATGGGGAATCAGATGTTCCTGGACTTCATTTCCCATCAGGCCCAACCAGCATAGCTGGAAATTGGGAACCAATAACCTCTGAAGGATCACAAGCTCCCCATTCCTGCCATAAACTATGCAAACCTATAAGCATCCAGGGGAAGGTATTAGGCATAGAAGAGACAATTTGGTTGAGGCCACCTGGCGCTGTTCACTACCTCTTTGCATATGTGAATCTCCTCTTAAGACTATTAATTCCAGAATCTAAAATTCCCTAACTATGCTATTGTGAGAGCACCATTTTAGGAAAGGACGGATTAAGGCCTCTCTACTTGCGCGCACACACTAAACATTAAAAGCATCCCTCCCTCCAAGAATCTTGGGAGTGGTACTTTAGCCCCTTACAGAGCTACAATCCCCAACACCCTAAACTATCTACGGTTCCCAGAATTCTGTGGAGGAAAATGTGTTTTATATGTATAGTGTCTACACAGCCTCTGTCTGTGCAAAAGGGCCCAACAATTGCCACCTCAGACCTTCATTAAGTTTTAGGCAAGACATCTAGATCAGTGTTTCCCAACCTTGTGCCTCCAGCTGTTTTTGAACTACAATTCCCATCATCCCTGACCACTGGTCTTGCTAGCTAGGGATGATGGGAGTTGTAGTCCAAAAACAGCTGGAGGCCCAAGGTTGGGAAACACTGATCTAGATGCATCAGGGCTTTGGTGCAGTGGGTCAGAGTTAATCAGAGCAGTGATTTTTGAGTTGCTGCTGTGAGGGCTTCCTTTTTCTGTAATTTTAGTGGCTTTTAATTTCTATTGCTTTAACTATATCTTTGAAAACCACTCTGGGATTGTATATGACGAAGCGTAGTTTAAGAATCGCAGTAAGTAAGTAAGCAAACAAACAAACAAACAATAAAATGATTTTTACAACAGAATGGAAACTATATTTGAGATCTGGGAGGCTAAGAGCTTCTAGGACTGTTTCCAATGTAATATATTACAAGTCTTGCCTCTTTCTGTAGATTCATAGATTTGCTTTTCGTGATGGGCGTTTCATCAGGTTCTTGATTTGAACTTCGTTTTCTGATGCCTTCTTCGTCCATTTTGCTTACTTGATGCTGATGTGTCTATTATATTAGTGAATCCTGCAAAAAGCACAAAGTTAACTATGAGCATATTATTTAAAAGTCTGTTTATCTTTTGACTTCAAAAAAGCAACAGGGTACCGATAGCGCTCTTACACAGTTAATTCAAAGTAATGGTGGGATGTGCTACCTCACTCCGAGTTGGCTTTGTAATGTTATAGCATAATCGAATCTAAGCGTGGGACACTGTGCTATCACCTCACTGGTCCCATGATCCCTGATTTTCTAGATCATGTAGCCAGCAAGAACCACCCTGTTTTTAATGCCTGCCAAGAGGGTGAGGCAGTGTACCTTTCGCTTCCACACTTACCTGTTATGGCTAATCCATTTAATTAAGCTTGAATTTTGGTAGTAATCAGTATTCAACTTAAGAGATATAAATGCCAATGCCTTGCAGCACTCCATTTTTTGAAATGAGAGTTTGCCATTTTCATGACGATTAGGAGAAATGTATAAGCAATATAAAGGTGGCTTATCTGCCTTGATGGGAGCTCAAAGGTTGGAAATGAATTTGCTGTACAAAACATGATTTGATGTTACGGATAACTTATTATCAGATGGTTTGCTGGCCACCAGTGATTAGATGACTTTGTTATCAGTTTGCTCATTTTATATTGTAAACTTTATAGCTGCTTTGATGGTTTAACATGCCTATTTGGTGTTCTGCAAGTCTATAATGTGCTTCCTTGTTTTGCACTTGCAAAGAGAGAAATGGACATAATAAGCCTATTATGTGTTCTGAGGTCTTCCTCTCTTTGAATGCATCTCAATGTATGATAAAATAGGGCAGATGGAACTGGTTTGGAGCAAAGGACCAGTGGGAGGAACAAGAGCAGACATGGGAGGGTGTATGCATGTCTGTGTGTAAGATTTATAGGCTGCTAGTGATAATGGGGGTGTGGAGAGGAGGAATTGGGGACGGGATGTGGTGGGAAAGTGTCTGGATTTAACAAGGGCATTTGAGGAGGAGCAAGAGGAAAGGAGGACATTAATCCATGGACTTGTAAAGCAGAAGGAGTATTGTCCCTTTTCTTTCCTATTATTCTTTCCCCATCAGGTTATGTACTTCGTGTTTTATGCTGCAAACCGCCCTGTGATCTCTTGATGAAGGGCAGCAAATGAACGAATGAATGAATTGTTTAGCTTGGAGAAGAGAAGACTGAGGTTAAACTAGCAAACCAGAGATTAAACTAACCCCTTTCCAGCCCCCGGAGGAGCGACCCACGACACACCTACACACTGCAGCCGACACACCAACGTGTCCCATGACACACAGTCTGGAAAGCTATGCGCTAGAATATAATACAGAGGAGGAGCACAACACATTAAACTGAGAGGGGAGAGAGGGCAGAGTTGTGGTCGCCCACAGGCAGTCACAATGCAGGATGTGAGCAGCTTTCTTTGCTGGGCAGCAGTTCTCAAAACAAGAAAGGTGCTGTTTTGGGGAAGCCAGAGGCGTTGCTTGCTTATTTTTGGGAACAGTCATCACAAAGATGGAGAACGTGGCCTGTGGTCTGAGCTATCATCATGATCTGAGAAAAAATCCTTGGGAAGAAAGGTGGCCTTAGTGAAGATGCCCCCTGCTCATGCCTTTTGCCTGGGCTTTTAATTTTTTCCTGAAACAGAGTGGGGGGGGGGGGCTGCCTTTGCATAAGGATAGAAAAAGCAGGGGAAATTGTTGCTGCACATACCTGGCTCTCTCCTCCAGTTGGTGTTGCTTCCTTCCCTGGAACTAAGCTAGACTCATGTTACTGAAGAATACACACACACACACACACACACACACATATATATATACACATATATATATATTGGGGGCAGGGGGCACGGCTGCCAACTCCAGCTGCGGCATTTGAAAGTGCAATCCTAAACATGTCCACTCAGAAGCAACTCCTGTTGGATTCAGTGGGACTTGCCCACAGATAAATTAAATTAGGATTGCAGGCAGTGTGCTGCACTGGTTAGAGCAGTGTGGTGCATTTGGGCCCACAGATGCATTTGCAAACTAGGGGGACTGCCATAGCCACTATGCACTGATGGCAAGCATGCAAGACCGGATGTGGTCATCGCACACCTGGGCACACCTTCACACTTTCCCTTCATGGCCAGTGCTTAGGCTGGAAGGAAGTCTTGGTTTTCTTTTAAGCCTAATTGCTGGCAGCGGGGTGATCTTCTTGGAGAGTCCAGCTGGGGTGGCAAGCAGGGCAGTTCCCTCCCTGCTTACAATGGTTTTAAGATAAGGAACATCACTCACCCCAGAAAAACAATAACACACTATTAGGATTTGGTGGGGGAAGTCTTGTAATGGAGCCAACAGAAGGCTCTCCCACCTCAAGTCTAATTGCAGTGGGACAGCCTTCTCTGGACTCCATTGGAGTAAATAAGCCACACCCCTCATAGCCTGAGAAGACTAGGGTCCAAATCCACACCCAGCCATGAAGTTCCCAGGTTGACCTTGGCAAGTTCCTAATTCACACACGAATCTGCCTCACAGAGGCTGTTGTGTGGGGAGGAAGTGGGGACAGTGAGGGTCACGTATGTCACCTTAAGCTACCTGGAAGGAAGGTGAGATGTAAAAAACAAAGCAAACTGGGGAATTGTGGTTTAATCTTACAGACTATAAACCAGGATAAGAACCAGGTTTACTTGACCAAGACTGCTGCGCCTGAATTTTGAACAGTAAATGAAGAAAGAACAACAGAACACTTGGATGGATGGATACACCGAGTAATACAATGACAGTTCTAGCAAGTCTATTCCAAATACTGTACACAAGAATCTACAGCAAATATTTATGCAAGTCTCTCTCTAAGCCTCTAAGGTCAATTGATTTCTACGGGAGAATTTGGCACACTATTTCAGAAATTATTAAGGCAACCCTGAGGACGGTATTATGATCCCCATATTGCAAATATGGGAGCCTGGAGGCTGAGATAAGACCACATCTAGTATGTTCATAGGACTGAGATTTGAAACAGGCACCCCCAGATTCCCAGTAAGTTACTATGTATGCATTTTTATGCAGACTTTGCTATACACATTACAAGGCTAGAGAACCATATTTCAAAATTCCAAGGAGTGCAGATGTATTGAATTTCAGTTTGCTTATTGTTCCAGAAAGCTCAAACTAGGCAGGTTCATTTTTAAGACCGAATCTATTTCCTCCCCCATCCTCCTTCCCAATGAAGTGTGCATAGGATTTCAGGCTTAGATTTCCACGGATGCTCCGAACTGCACAGACAAATTTCACTGGCAAAGTTCCATGCCAGTTGTTAACTGTTTTTCACCTAGGAGTCATTTCACCTGGAAGGAAAGCATGTCAACATCAAGAACAGCCCATAAATTTGCTGGAGTCAGGGGCAACCCTCATAATTATCCCTGTGAATCTTTTCACATTTTCATCCTGGAAGCGAGAGTGGCACTCACCGTGTTTCACGTAGCTCTTGAGTCATCGAAACACCTTCCTTCACTTATCTCCTCCTTCAGCAGACAATGCCCGCAACTGGAAAGCAGAATGCGGTGAAACAGCAGTCGCTTAAGTACAGAGGTTATAAACAAAGGTAATGATTAAACTAGAATGCTTCCAAGAAGCATTAAGAGCCCGATTAATTTATCGGCCAAAAAAAAAAAAAAAAAAAAAAAAGGTAGAGTTTTTGGTTCCATTTTGATGTTTCTCTCCCCCTACACACAAGCACTGAAGTATTTGCGGCACTCATGGACCAAGGCGCCAGCAAATTGCAGGTTGCCGTGATTTTATAAGACATCAAGGTCTTTCTGCATGATTAAAAACAAAAGCAAAACCCACTGAACTTGGGGAACGGGTCGTTTGGCATTTCCCAAGACTACAGCTGCAGCTCAGGGCAGATAGGGGCTTCTCAGAGACTCTGAGGCAGTACTGGAGAGCGGTCATTATCCGCATGGTACACATTTGCCCAGGGCGGCCCCAAGACATTATGCTGCCCAGAGGGAAGGACAACATGGCACGTAGAGGAACTGGATGAGCTGGCAGCTGGGTTTTATTTCAGCCCTGGCAATGGGACAGCCTCCTCCTCCATCCCCCTTCAGGGCAGCAGACTGGCTTAAGGGCCACAAGGCAGGATGTCCAGAACACAGAGCCCAGAACATCTTGAGGCTGCCCTCTGTCTCCCAAGATTGGCTCCCATCAGGTGGCTGCCACATTCTATCTACTGGTAGGGCCAGTCCTGCATGTTCCTCCTGCATTTCATAGCTATTTGGCCCCATTTACTATTTACTACACACACATACACACTTTCCTTAACAAACAGTAAGTCCCCAAAAGCCTATCAGAATAAAACCACCTTCACCTGCCGGCAAAAGAACCAGGGTACAGAGAACCAGTTTGGGCAGAATGAATCTGCTTTGGTGTGATTGTCTTGGGTGTATGTTAGGTTGGCCCATGGGAACACTTATTCTCCTCCCAATGGGATCAGAATATAATCTGAGACGAAATATATATTTTCAAAGCGAAGTGCATGGACGGATGCCAATATATCACAATACTTTGCTTGCATTGTTCTAGTTTGTTTGTTTTTTTAAAAATATTATTCCTTCACTGTTCTTAGGGTTCAAACACATCTTGCAATGTTAGTCCTATAGCATGGATTATATGAGCCAGGAATGGCATGGTTAATGTTTGGTCTCCTTGGTATTTACAGCACAAGCACGCTCCTCTTTAGATCAGTCGCTGCGCTGGCAACATCTCAAAGCTGCTTCTCGAGACTCAAAGGAGTCTATCTAGCCACAGCTAGACTGCAGGAGTCGTTTAAAAATATTGCTCCCTACCTCAAGGACACTCCTATCTCAGTTTCATCACTTCACTGCCTGTTTCCTGCCTTTAATCCCAGGTTACTGTTTGATGTACTGTAAAAGCCTCTTCCTTTTACTAGCTGTGCTCTGAAATAACTAGACCATACCCAGGGGTTTCAGAGGAACAACCCAGGGGTGAGAGAAAAATCCTACTGTGAGCCCGCTTATTTTGTACTTCCTGAACCAATACATGAACTAAAACCCAGGTATTATTATTTTTTAAAACACACACACACTTATCTGGATTTTGCAATGCAGCCATCCAATCAGAAGACACGTGAAAAAGTATATATTAGGCAAAAATCACATATAAAAAGTGTCTATTACCCACATCATCATGGCTGTCTATGTTCTGGAGTTCTCCAGGTGTCTTGGCCATCTAGGTGGGGAGGGTGTGAATCACTGCACAAGGGCCAGGGCAATCACCTCCCCCTTCAGCCCCTCTAGGGAGGCTTCATAAGGGGCAAGAGGCTATCTGCTCACCCTGTTCACCAGAGGGCAGTGCCATACTCGCCATGGCGAGCCTGACAAATCCACTCCACTTCCCAGTGGGGAGGAGTTGCGGTGGACCGTGTGGCCACCCACTCCCCACCAGGGGCGGGGGACTTTGTCCCCCATTGCCTGGGGGACCCCAGCCACGTCAGAGCCTGGCCAGCCAATCCACTGGTCAGGGGGCGTGGCTGGGGCCATTTAAACTGAGGAGCGAGCCAGAGGACTAAGCCAATACCGCTCACATTCTGTAATTCAATAAAGTTGTGGCCAAAATTTCCCCAGTAACATGAACCTAATATCTGTGTCCTTGTGCGAGTTATTTCCAACGAGGAGGTGGCTGTGGGGTCTCGACACACAAGTGGAATTGTTTGAGCCTCCTGGCAAACAAAAACATCAGACCCTCATATTTGCAACTCGGGTGTCCAGATTGGTTCTTATCCATGGGATACTGGTGAGCAGCCAGCTTTTTAACTAGGAAATCTCTGTGGCAGAATATAAAGCTATTGCAAACGTGCAAAAAGGAAAAGCTTTACAGGAGTTCACAACACATAAAAGAACACTGCTCTGAGGCCTAAATTGAGTAGTAAAGACAATCTGTACCAAAGTTCTGTTGTATTGATGTATTTCTTTGAATTTTAGCTTCTGGTGTTATACTGAATTTATTTTTTAATGATCCTATTCTGTTTAATGTACACCATTTAGAGACGTTGTATATTCATATGTACATAAATCTTATTAATGATATATTAATGCTGTAATGTGGAACATGGCTGAAAATTGCCTGGGAGCTCAGCACAAGGTGCCTTTCAGTAGTGGCTTGATGTGCTGGGAGATCTCTGCTCCTCGGGGGGGGGGGGGGGGGGGGACAGACACAGTTGATAACCTGCAGGCACCAGGTAAACATTATGCTTTAAAAAGTGTTTTCCCTTGCTCAATCCCTTCCTGCAGATAAACTTGGGAGATTCGCCCTCTTCCGAGCTTTGCTTTGCAGGAGACAAAGCTTTCCAAGTTGCATTCTGCACATATTTAGCATTCTTGTTGTTCCGAGAGTCCTTAATTCGCCTTAGGCTGCAGATATTTTCAGAGGCAGCTGAAGATACCCAGGCTACCCAGATGTTGTTGTTGGTTTTTCTTTACCTTAAAGTGGTAAATGATGCTATGCAGGAACGGGGTTGGCTAACTGAAGCTCACAGATGTTTGTTTGCAGTTTGACCTACGGTACTTAGTCAAGAGACCACAGGTGTGCAGCTATTTGACTAATTAAATTTCTGCACTGGATGCAGGAAGGGATGTGATAGGATAATTATTTGGCAACTGTATTTAAGTTGATTAAATGTTTTGTATGCTGCTGGTGAGGAGTGATGGCTTGCAGTTTTTGACTGTTATGTTTTCAAAATTAAAACTAAGCAAAGATATTGCGGGCAGCCTTTTATTTCTATGCTCCAGTTGCTGTGCACACTGTGTTGGCGAAAAAGTCCAACAGTTGTTAGACTCCAGCTCCTATCACCCCTGATTATTGGCCTTGCTAGCTGCAGCTGTTGGGAGTTGAGTCCAACAGCATGTGGAGGGCTGTCAAAGTTTCTCACCCCAGCCCTGGATTTTTAAAATGTCTCCAATGTTGACATTCACACTCTTTTCTGAAGAGACATTCAGAACTTCTATCCGTATTTTAATTCGTCTTCTTTATCTGTGTGTCCAGAACTAAAGTTAAATAAAATAGGTTGGAGGCTGCCTAGTTCTTAGACCTAGGGAAGCCCAACAATAAAGCTGGGCTTTGCAAAGGTGAAATGTAAAAGGAACATTAGAGTCCCTATCTATAGTTTAAGGACAATCTTAATTCATTCATATGCACTTTGGACTCCCCACAGGGCTAATCCTGGAGCATAATGAGAATGAAGTTCAACATTCTGAGATAGGCACAACATGTTCAATGCAATGTTTCCTTATAACTCTATGGTCTATTGCAGGTAATTACATTAGTCAGGAATGGAATAAATAGTTCTTTAATACAAAATGACAACACACCCAGATTGTAGTAGCTACCTGCTCTGAACCTACACAGCTGAGCTATAAAGGCAGCACCGATGCCAACAAGCACAGAGTCAAGCCAGTATCTTGCTAATCTCTCAAGGTAAAGTGCACAATGAGCTATTGCCAATCAGCATAATAATTTTTAAAAAGTTACCTGCATGTAAGACCTACACACAACACATTGCTAAACTATGGAATTCGCTTCCACAAGATGCACTGATGGTCCCCAATTTAGTTTTGGCATAGGACTAGGCAAAAGATAAGGCTAATCGGTTGCTACTAGTCATGGTGACTAGTCATGGTGACCGCCAGCATCAGAGGCCACAGCCTCAGAATCCCAGTCGCTGGAGAACACGATTGGGAAGGAGATGATCTCCCCTCACCTCCTGCTTGTGTGCTTCCCAGAAGCATCAAGTTGTGCCCTGTAGGAACAGAATGCCAGACTAGCTATGCCTTTGGTCCTATCCAGCAGGACTCATCCTCTATGCTTTCCAGGCACTAACCTGCAAGTGGGCTTGCTGTTCCAAGTAGCATCTTGGCTCTGTTGTCTGAGCCATCTGCTTACAGGAAGGCCTGCAGCTCAGTGGTAAAGCATTTGTCTGGCAAGCAGAAGGCCCTATGGCTTCTTCTGCTGTTGCTGCTTGGAGACCACCACTGTTTCTGCCCCCCTCCTTCACAAGCCACCTCTGCACAGAGGACTGTCCTCCAACAGCCTTTCAAACAGAGGACACCTTCAAAGTGTGTCTGTCCTTCAAAGATGACCATCCTCTGGCAACGCTTCAAACACCCACCTGTCCTTTGTAGAATAAGACATACAGTCCACCTTAGGGAACGAGTGGGATCACTTTAAGAGAACAGATTTGAGAGGGAGAGCTTGCTGGGCTCTTACAGCAGAAACAAAGAAGCAGAAAGAGTTGCATGGCATGAAAGAAGATTCCACCTAAACATTAGGAAGAACTTCCTGACAGTAAGAGCTGTTCGACAATGGAATTTGCTGCCAAGGAGTGTGGTGGAGTCTCCTTCTTTGGAGGTATTTAAGCAGAGGCTTGACAACCATATGTCAGGAGTGCTCTGATGGTGTTTCCTGCTTGGCAGGGGGTTGGACTCGATGGCCCTTGTGGTCTATTCCAACTCTATGATTCTATGATTCTAAGTGGGCACCTAAAAGAGAAGGTAGCATGGTGGATTTTTTTCATGGAGCAGAGCCTAGTTTGGCAGGTGCATTAAATGTTGTTCTCAGTTGGGAGATTCTGGAGCCAAAAAACCATGCCCTACAAGAGATAGAGACATTTCTGTGCAAGAGCTCAGGTGCATATACAAAAACAAGCCCAGGTATCTCAAATGGTCTCTGTGCTTATTTTGCATACATTTCAGCTTTGCATCAATTTGTCACAAGTCTGTCCCACTGTTTAAAATTTAATTTAGTTCTCTGAGCCCTTCTATAGATATCTAGGTCAACTGAAGACAACAAGATCGTACTTCTGATGAATGAACAATATTCCAATTTCTTCTGCCATGTGGTTTTTTTTAAAGACTTCACAACACTCCCATTTCAAGAGGGTAGGTACTGAAGTTTTGATTAAAGTGCAAGGAGCAAAAGTCACAGCCCACGAGGATATCATGGGAAATAAAGCAAGAGAAGAGGGTGTGAGCTATAGCAGGGAGAGCTTTGGTCATAATACTCCCGTCATGTGAGGACAATTAACAGATACCTGCTGGAAGAGGTGCACAGTTTGTTTATATTTATATAAACAGGTGTTTACAAAACAAAAATTGTAGTTTGCACCAGAATTACCCACTGCCTTCTCTGCCCTTTCGCTGTGTCATTGCTTCACCTGGCTTCGCTCTTACAAGGGTGTACGAAACCAATGTTAAAACAATGCTCCCACCATTTAAATCAGGGCTGCATTCTCTTCCGGACAACCTACAGAGGGTCACATGACTAAAGCTGGCGGGGGGGGCAGGGTATAGGGAAAAGTGGGTGGAGCAATCCATGCAAATTTTACTTTGTACAGTAGGTTCGTTTCTGCACACCCCTCTCTATCCCATCAAGCAAAGCAAAAGGGTCCGAGGGCACAATCCAGCCCAACAAAAACACTCCAGGGGGTGAAGCAGGACCAGTAAGGGGTGGAGCCTGGAAAGAGTTCAGAGGGCCAGAGAGAGAGAGAGCTGAAGGGCCACACATTTGGCCCCTGGGCCTGGGCTTTCCCACCCCTGACCTAATACTTCATGGGAAATCTAAGGTTTTAGAAGAGGCTTGAAAGAAGAGTACCACATTTTAAATGATCTGGTACCCCAGCTTTTTTACACTAAATTATCCCAGATTATATGCACATGCAAAGCTATTTTACCCTGATACAGGCCACCTGGCCAAGTACTGCATACTCTGATCAGCATCAGCAGCAGCTCTCCAGAAAATGCCTTTCCCATCACCAGTTCCCAAACCCTTTTAGCTAGAAATGCCAAGGGCTGAACTGGGAACATCGGCACACAAAGCAGGTGGCTGTGTCACTCTTATTATATTTATTGGCAGTATTTATAGCCCCCCTCATTTAATGTTCTCAATCCCAGAGCAGGGAATAAAGTAATAAAAACAAACGGGGTGGGGGTGGGGGGGAGCAACGGATGTACAAAAATCACAAAATCATATAAACAGGACCAATGAACAACTGAAGCATTATATCATGAGCAAAGCGGCAGCAACAAAAATTAATCGTTTCAATTTAACCGAATACCTAGGTAGAAACAAACACAGCATTTGAGAAGATTATAGAACCAGGGGGTCTTAGCAATGGTTCCCACATGCTATTTCCCTTGTGGCAGCCCCCTCCCTCCCTCTTCCACACAGAGGGCCCCACTCTGTGCCAACTAACTCTCTGTGGCTTTTGTGTCACTTAGCATATTTCAGTATCCCCCTCCACCAATCCCTCCCTGTTCTCATCCTAAGGGGCATAAAGGCCACAAGCACCCATGCCAAAAAAAAGAATCCCACAAAAAAACTCCCCTCCCTTCTCCATAGTAGGAACAGAGCAAACTCCACCCCAAGTGTAATGAACCACAGTGGGTGTTTCTCCCCCCAGTCCTCAGATCCAGCAAGGCTACCATTTGCAAGGTGGATTTCTCCCAGTGCCCCCCCCCCCATTTTTTTCTCTTTACCTGCTGACACAGGTAGACCTCAAGGTGTTGCAGTCTTGGGAGTGGGTCTGTGCCACCACTCCTTAAATAGGGAAGCTGTCAGCTGTAAGTCAGTCAATAATCCACAGCTGTTGTTCCTTTCCTCTTCCTAGTCCTGAGAAAATTTATTGCAGGGGGGGGGGGCTACCAGGGAGAGCTCTGCAGGTGGATTTGCTAGCCTTCCCCCATCTCCTTGCCAGTCAGACCATATTCAGGGTTCTCAAAATGAACAAAAATGAACTAAAAAAAAGTATTAAAGCAACCTAAAATGCATCAATTTTATATATCTATATCTATATCTATATCTGTATCTCTATATCTCTATATCTCTCTATCTCTATCTCTATCTCTATCTCTATCTCTATCTCTATATCTATATCTATATCTATATCTATATCTATATCTATATCTATATCTATATCTATATCTATATCTATATCTAAGAGCAGCTCCACCCCACTGAAAGCTAAGCAGAATCTTAAGGTCTGGAGGCTGAGGTGAATAACATTATTTGCTTGGCACCTAAAAAGAGATAAGAGATGGTGCCTGGCCTGCTTCTCTGGAAAGTGTGCTCTGTAAATGGGGAGCCACCACTGAGAAGGCCTGTTCTCCAGTTGCCCACTTTCTGCACCTATCTCAGAGGGGGCACACAGAAAGGGGCCTCAAATGAGTAATTCTTCTTCTTACCCCACTCATCTGGCTGGGTTTCCCCAGCCACTCTGGGCGGCTCCCAACAGAATATTAAAAACACAATAAAACATCAAACAGTAAAAACTTCCCTAAACAGGGTTGCCTTCAGATGTCTTCTAAAAGTCAGATAGTTGTTTATTTCCTTAACAACTGATGGGAGGGCATTCCACAGGGCAGGCGCCACTACCGAGAAGGCCCTGTGCCTGGTTCCCTGTAACTTCACTTCTCGCAGTGAGGGAACCACCAGAAGGCCCTCGGCGCTGGACCTCAGTGTCCGGGCTGAACGATGGGGGTAGAGATGCTCCTTCAGGTATACTGGACTGAGGCCGTTTAGGGCTTTAAAGGTCAGCACCAACATTTTGAATTGTGCTTGGAAACGTATTGGGAGACAATGTAGGTCTTTCAGGACTGGTGTTATATGAGGGTTGGTTCGTGTGAGGAGAGGAGTCTTTGTTTAAGGCTTTATAGGTCAAAACCAGCAAACTGTGCCCAGAAACTAATTGGTAGTGAGGATTGTTGTGATATACCCAGAGATCTCTTTGGGTCTGCCCTTGTACTCGAAGCCTGCCTTGACCTGGCTCACTGAGGGGGTGGGCGGACAATCCCCTTCCCTCCAGCACAGGATAATGAGTAGTGGAAATAAAACAATTAATCCAATAAACAGTGGATGTCAGGGGAGAAGAACAAATCTCTTAGGGCAACAGAGTTATCGCCTGTTTCTTGTCCTGAGGTTCAGACTAGGGCTTGGGATGGGATTGCTAATTAGGCAATCTTGCCCCCCCACCCCCACCCCCCCCCCCCCCCCCGTAATGCAAATTCCAGTCATGTCTCTGCCTTTTAATCCAGCAGGAGTTTTTAATTATGCATCAGAGGAAAGGCGGTCCTGCAATGCAGTCCCAGACTCCAGCTTGCTAATTGCAGCCTGTTCTCCCCTCATTTGTCACTGAGGCTTCAAAGGAAAACAAAGAAGCTGGTAATTTACCTTCTCCAGGCAAATGAGTGCAAAGCCCTGGGTGTTTTGTTTTTGCAGGCAGGGTTATTTGCTGCTGTTGTTTGGCCTCTGGCTTGCTTGCCCAGGGAGTTAAAGGGCTCATTCTCACCTTAAAGGTATAAATCAAGTTTGGTTTTTTTAAAAAAAGGATTCACAAAAGACCCTTGGCTCTTGCCAGGCACCAGTCTGCTTGCCACTCTCTTACTCAGCCTCCCCCGCATTTTTCTGCTTCTTTCTCAAGGGAAGAACTGGTGGGGATCTTTTTTTATTCAAGCCCTGAAACTCTGTACTCATCAGAGATGCTGTTTAACTGCTGAATTGGTAAGATTAATCAAATAAAAAGGTGTCCTTAATTAACTTGGCTGATTTGTAAATATGTATCTGTGTCTGAACGCCCGCCTATATATCGATCTGGGAGAGTGCTGCCCAGTTGTTCCCTAACAATTAACATAATTGAATAATTTTCAAGCAAAACATTATCCCATTATTTCTTGCCCTCAGGCCCCCTCGCTTCACCATTGTGGTCGCAAGTAATCACATCCCATTGCTGCTGTGCTGTTGAGGAACGAGATTCAGGGATGGTGGTGAAATAAACTTTCTGAGGCTTTGACATCTTTGAGGCTTAGACATCTTTGAGGCTTTGACATCTTTCTGAGGACGCTGGTATAATCATTGCAGCAAGGATAGCTTAGATGGTGGAACATGAGACTCTTAATTTCAGGGTCATGGATTTGAGCCCCACATCGGGCAAAGAGATCTTCTGCATTGGAGGTGGTTGGACTACATTGACCCTTGAGGTCCCTTCCAATTCTATGATTGTTAAATCTATTACCCACGCCAGCAGGTCCCAGGACAGTTTGCAACAATTGTCTAAGCCAGAAATGTAGGTTGCAGTCCCACATACACTTTCCTGGGCGTGACTCCCATTCAACCCAAGGAGACCTACTTTTGAGTAGACATGCAGGCCTTGCATGCAGGTCACAAATTCAATTCCCACTGGCATCTCCAGGTAGGGCTGGGGGAAGCCCCTGCCTGAAACCCTAGGCGGCTGCTTCCAGTCTGTGTGTAGGCAGAACTGGGCTAGACAGGCTATATGATCTGGCTGGGTATAATAAAATTCATACATTGCTTGATTGCAAAAAAGAAAAAAGAAAAAGAAGTAAAAACCACCCCGCTCTCAAAGCCATTTAATAAAATCAAGAAAAACTTGTAATGATACTTTAAAACACGCAGAAGTTAAAATACTAAAACAGATAAAAATTACCTCCACTTTCTAAGCCTGTTTTCAGAAGGTGCCAAAGAGCACAGTGAAGGTGCCTGCTTTTATATCAGCAGGCAAAGCAGTTGCAGAGTTTGGATGCTGCCACATTAAACAACTGAGTTGTTACTAATGCAGAATGAGTATTATGTGTCACCTGTAGTAGTGCCAATTCTGCTTATTGAAGAGGTGAAGTGGACCAGGGTGTCCTTGCTGGGTAGGTGCTGTTGTCTCCCACACAGCCCTTGCACATTGCACTTGGAGGCAGGAACTGAGGGGCTGCCACATGCATAAGGCCACCTAGTCTATGACTGGCAGAAGTGACTTTTGAACTGGACATTTTCCTGGATCACAGCTCAGGCTATTACACATTTAGTCCCTTCCACGCCACATTGAAAACAAGAGCATTCTCTACCACTGGCCCTGAACATCTCCTTCAAGTACATTTTCGTGCCAGCTTTGTCCTTAATCAAACATGGCCAATTATTAAATAACGTAATTATATTCCTCTGCCCTGAAACGGTCAAATAAATTATAATTCTCCACCCCTACCTATGCCCTTATAGTTTGGCTTGCTCTTTAGGGCCAGTGGTAGAGAATGGCCTTTTGAAAGCTAAGGAAGAGCAGCTGTTTGAAAAAGCCCTTCAAAGCTAAAAAAAAGTGCAACTTCCATGATCAAAGAAGATGCCTTTCTTGCATTTGCAGTTGGAGAACAGAATGGCTGAGAGGTGACAAAGGATAGCACTTTAGAACTAATGGACAAATTAAAATGTAACAAGGTGCTGGGGCAGATGGCGTTCACCCAAGGGCTCTTAGAGGCCTAAAATGTGCAATTGTTCAACTATTAACTCAGACATGTAACTTTGTCTCTGAAATCAGTCTCCTTGCTGGTTGACTTGGTCCAGGGAGCATCAGTCTTTTGGGTTTTTTTAAGAGCCAGGAAATTTCACATCTGTCAACCTGACTTCTTTCAGGAGGTGAAAGTGACAGAAAGCTAGCATCAGGGTCAAAACTGTTAAAACACAGGTAGTAACCAGCTTTTTTTGGCACGGCTCCTGCAAAGCAGCCTTGCCTCAGCAACCTTTCAAGAGTTCTTTCAGAACTCCCCATGAAACATGTAGGTAGGGATGATGTACTGCATGTGCCGATACCTGAAAGGGTTTTGTAAAAAAAATATAACACCCTCTCTCAAAAGCTCCTATGAGAATCAGCAGTTTTGAGGCAAGAGGATGGGACTCTCCTTATGCATGGATCACCAACAAGCAAAAAGAGAGACAAGGAAACAGAGGGAGGAATAAAGGTGGTGTTCTCTAACAAAGGGAGGAAAACAGATCTCCAAAGATCTACATTATATACCAGCTCAGCTGGTTAGTTAGAGCATGGTGCAAGTTCAATCGCCGTATGGGACAGCTGCATATGTCTGCACTACACGGGGTTGGACTAGATGATCCTCAGGGTCTCTTCTGCCTCTAGAATTCTGATTCTATGAAACCATAATGTTGATGATGATAAAACTAAGTCACTCAGGGGAATAAATCATAGTTGATTAATCAAATGAGTTTCAAAATATTAAATCAGCGGATGACCAAAAATACAATTTTGAAGGACAGGATATGTTTATTCATTTAGAATACCTACATCCCACTTTATAGCCCCAAGAGCAGGGGTCAGCAAACTTTTTCAGCAAGGGACCGGTCCACTGTCCCTCAGACCTTGTGGGGGGCCGGACTATATTTTTTGGGGGGCGGGGGTGAACGAATTCCTATGCCCCACAAATAACCCAGAGATGCATTTTAAATAAAAGCACACCTTCTACTCATGTAAAAACACGCTGATTCCCGGACTGTCCACGGGCCGGATTTAGAAGGCAGTTGGGCCGGATCCAGCCCCCGGGCCTTAGTTTGCCTACCCCTGCCCAAGAAGCTCTCTGCATGGATTTTGAAAGATTTCCACAATAACAGAAAAGTCCCTATGGTGAGTGATGGGATCCTTCAGGTAACAATTCCCATCCTCACCTGACCTGGCTTTGCCCTTCAGCCTCCACCTCCTAGGCAGCAGGACCTTCTGATGTCCTTTGAGGGAAGGGCATGAGGCTCAACAGCGTGATCCTACTCAGCCTTTCATTGCTGCTAGTGGCCAGGCAATAGTTCTCAATGGTCTTCTCAGAGGTGAAGGGAGCAGCTGAAACTCACCCAGCGCAGGGTGGGTGTTGTTTTCAATCAGTCATGTGGCTTTAGAAGAAGCATTCCTTTCTATATGAAAGTGAAGAGGGATGCCTTTTAAGATGATGCCTGGAATCTTCTGGGGTTTTTTGAATGAATGAATGAATTTTCAAAATAATGGACCATATCACCTACAGGGAACATAGTCAGACCCCTAGCCCAATATTTGTCTACTCTGACCAGCATCAGCAGTGGCTCTACGGAGCATCGGGTAGGGGATGCTCCTAGCACTGACTGAAGATGATGCCAAAGGAGACTGAACATGGGACCACCTGCCCGCAGAGCATTTCTCTATTCACTAGTGCAAGGGCACTCGCGCTAGTGGACAGGTGAGCTTCATTGTTGCACAAAAGAGGAATCCCAACAACACAACTGTGCTAGCAGAAACCTGTGCAACAGATTCACAATATATTGTGCAACAAGGCGACCACCAGCAACTTGTTTATGCAACAACGTTCCACTGGTGCAACAGATTTTGCCAGCAGAACAAGTATTTTAAGGGGCTTTAACTTAACACTGGGACGCGGGTGGCGCTGTGGGTTAAACCACAGAACCTAGGGCTTGCAGATCAGAAGGTCGCAGTTTGAATCCCCGCAACGGGGTCAGCTCCCGTTGCTCGGTCCCTGCTCCTGCCAACCTAGCAGTTTGAAAGCATGTAAAAGTGCAAGTAGATAAATAGGTACCGCTCTGGCATGAAGGTAAACGGCGTTTCCATGTGCTGCTCTGGTTCGCCAGAAGCAGCTTAGTCATGCTGGCCACATGACCCGGAAGCTGTACGCCGGCTCCCTCGGCCAATAAAGTGAGATGAGCGCCGCAACCCCAGAGTCGGTCATGACTGGACCTAATGGTCAGGGGTCCCTTTACCTTTACCTTTAACTTAACATTACATGGGATACAACCCAAAGTCTTTATCGCAAAAAAAATTAAATGGGTGTCAGGAATGTTTTTTAGCCCATTAAAAAAGGCTTCTAACCAGTTAAATGTCACACCCCCAATTATTACTGTTTACATTTTTTAGGAGATCAAGGCAGCACACACATATTGTCCCCTTTTATCCTTGCAACAGCCCTGAAGGAGAGGTTAGGCTGAGAATGGGAGTGACTAGCCACAGCTGTCTTTGAGCTTCGTGGTGAAGCAAGGATTTGTACTGAGGTCTTCCCCTCTCAGACACGATCCTTAGGTTAGCTAGCTAGTTAGCTATTTCTTACCTGCTCTTCACCATGAAGTCTGAGGATGGGTTACGACAACATAATCCTACAGTTATAAGCACAAGTAAAACAATTAAGCTGCTCTACGCAAAACAGATTTGACACAAGAGGCTGGGTCCCACAAAACAAAATACTTCAGCTGTCAAAGGCCAGCGTAAAGAGGCTACACCCCACTGGCCCTTGTAACTGATTCACAGTCAGGTCAGAGATCAGTGGCAAGGCAGCCAAGATGTATTTAGCCAGGGTATTTCTATCCCCACTTCCAATCTTACAAGTAGATTCCCAAGGGAGCATCCACAATGGAAAAGAATTCGTACACATCATCATATAAAAAGCACCCCCCCCAAAAAAACCCCTAAACTATAACTAAAATAAAAGAGCGAAATGCAGCCAAAAATCAGATTAATAACTAACAAGGGGTAGGATGAGCTTCTTCCATTTCCAGAAGTCAGTCAAATATAGCAGATTCCTGCTCCAGGAGCTGTTCACTCTCATGGGCAGGAAAAGGAGCAGAGTTTTGTTTCGTTTTGCAAATTCCCTCTTCCCTTACTGCACCCCCCCCCCCAATCCTGGTGCCACCCTCCACCCTGTTCTGGAGGGTCTCTTTTTTAAGATGAAGTAAGCCCTCAACTTACTTTCATTTAACTTGTGCACATTCATTTTCGCACTCTTGGTAAAAAGAAAATTAAAAGGGGCGGGGCAGGCATCCAGGGGGGAAAAAGCAATCACATCCACCTCTGAATCCAATGTGTTTTGATCATATGTGATTTTGGCTTTAGGCGTGATCTCCAGAAAGTAACTCTGCGTAAGTTGCAGTCTTACTGTATGTCAAAGGAAGTGCTTGAGCGAAATGGAATCTGTCTGGTGTCTACTGAGGGCTGTTTCTTAAAGACACGTTTTGTATCATGTGACATCAGTTGCAAGAGTGTGCACACATATAGATAAATCATGGCTATCCAACTCAAAACATGTATATTTTGAAATGGAAAAGCATTTTAAAAAGAAAAAGAAGGTTTGTACCAATAATGAATGCATCAAAAAAACCTTGGCTACTGGATCAAGAGTACAAAGAAATGGGCCTGATACCACAACATTATCTAGCTGGACCACAGAACAAGAATGGTTTTGAAGGCCCCAAGTGAGCACCAAGGAAGGAAGGCTGTATTGTCAAAAGATCTCTCACCTGTTCAACCTCATGTGAACCTGGCAATAGCTGGACCGTAAGCAGGGTCTCCCAATATCCTAAATCTCGGTGGAGAAAACAAACATAATCCTTACTGTCTACAAATCCTCCATAAACTAGATTGAATTTATGTTCAAGATGGTTAACTAAACAAGGTGAAGAGGTGGGAGTTCCAGGCAGTGGTTAGCGGAACTATTCTGTTTAACAGGTGATCATCATCTCAAAGCCCAGCACACAGGATGCTGTTGTTGTTTAATCGTTCAGTCGTGTCCGACTCTTCGTGACCCCATGGACCAGAGCACGCCAGGCACTCCTGTCTTCCACTGCCTCCCACAGTTTGGTCAAACTCATGCTGGTAGCTTCGAGAACACTGTCCAACCATCTCGTCCTCTGTCGCCCCCTTCTCCTTGTGCCCTCCATCTTTCCCAACATCAGGGTCTGTTCCAGGGAGTCTTCGCTTCTCATGAGGTGGCCAAAGTATTGGAGCCTTAGCTTCAGGATCTGTCCTTCCAGTGAGCACTCAGAGCTGATTTCCTTAAGAATGGATAGGTTTGATCTTCTTGCAGTCCATGGGACTCTCAAAAGTCTCCTCCAGCACCATAATTCAAAAGCATCAATTCTTCGGCGCTCAGCCTTCTTTATGGTCCAGCTCTCACTTCCATACATCACTACAGTACTGGGAAAACCATAGCTTTAACTATACGGACTTTGGTGGCAAGGTGATGTCTCTGCTTTTTGGGTGCCCCCAATCAATTTATCAGGGGTAGGTGGGGCCTGCAAATCCCTTTTTAGACTAGTCACTCCTTTACCTGGCACACATCTAGCACGATTAATCATTCTCTGAGTGTGCCTCTCTATGCAGCCAAAATAGCATGACCCATGCATGAAGGGGAGGTATCATCAGTTTTGGAGGAGCCCCAAGGTTTGCAGAGATTTGTAGGCAAGTTTGGAGGAGGTGGTGGAAATCCCTTAAAAAACCCCAATGAGGACTGAGCACGCTTAGGGGCTACTGAATGCTGAGTGCCTTGGGGGGTGGCGGGAGACATAGAAGATGAGGGGAATGGAACAGAGTACAGTCGTACCTTGGTTCTCGAACAGAATGTGTTTCGGAAATCCGTTCGACTCCCGGAACTGTTTGAAAACCAAGGCATGGCCAAGGAGTGTCCTGCAGCCAATTGGAAGCCACGCCGGATGTTCAGCTTCCAAAAATTGTTCAAAAACCGGAACACTCGCTTCCAGTTTTCGATCGTTCAGGAGCCGAAACATGCGAGTTCCAGGGCGTTCGGCAACCTTGCTGTATTAAGCGATGGCTGGCTGGCACTCTGAGCAAAAGCATTGCAGATTTTTGTTACAGGTCCCGCTGCAGGCTGCAAAATGCCAGGCTCTGAGGCCTGAACTAAAAGGCAACTGGACTGTGAAGTACATAAGAAGCAACAACAAAAAGTGGGGGCGGGGGAGCTGTCTTTCTGTTTTGAGAGCTGGAACAAAGACACTTGGATTGGTGCGTGCAATTTGTGGTACGTGTCTGTATACTGAATAAATACCTAATTTCTGTTTCTTGTGGTAAACTACCATGGGAGACATGACGGATAAAAGCCAGCCTCTGACTGCAGTAAATGAAAGATCTGACTGCTCCAGTCTCACAGGACGAGAATGCCTGGCTTAGACGGTGTCTCATCTCTGTGTGTGTGATGTGTAGCTCATTAAATCTGTGGCAGACGCAGCCTTAATGGAAAATTGACTTTTTTAAAGCTATCAAGTGGAGAGAAAAGGAGCAAGGTTACTTTTCTTCATAAGCTGCAGGGGCTTCCCAGCAGAAATATCCTCTCTAATCATTAATTCCCCTTGCACAATTAACTTTGTTTTACATCTTGAGCTGTAGTGAAGATGTTGGCAGTTGCTCTTTATCATGATTCATCTTTAATCTCAAGTGGTGTCAGTGACTCTGAGATTTTTTTTTGCTCTTTAAAGTCCAATTAACCACTTGAACAAATCAGTAGTTTAAGCGCATACAGCACTGCAAATCTACTGGGGCTTTTTCATACATTTGTATTGATTTCAGTACAACTGAAGGACTAGCAGGCTCCGCACTCTGTATTACATGCCTTTAATATTCATTGTTCTCTCTGAGGACACGGCATGACAATGACAGCTATGCAACTTCCCATCCTTTAAAATAAAACAATGCTTTATTGCTACAAATTTAATGCTTTGGGGGGTGGGATACATATTTGACAAACAAGCAAAGGCCTTGATAGTACACAGCCATGGTAATACAGTACAGTACTTATAAAATTGAACATTTATCCAAATGTTGACATATAAAAAACAATTAAAAAGTGGTTAGGAGAGAGGGAGGCTGCAAGTTTAAAGGCAGAAAGCCAAACCATTGGTCCATTTTGGCATCTTGCTATGATTCAAGTGCATAAATTTCTATGGCCTGAAATGCACACTTGTATGTACAGTAACATGTCTCTCACACTCAATATTAAAGGTAAAGGTACCCCTGCCCGTATGGGCCAGTCTTGACAAACTCTGGGGTTGTGCGCCCATCTCACTCAAGAGGCCAGGGGCCAGCGCTGTCCGGAGACACTTCCGGGTCCGTGGCCAGCGTGACAAAGCTGCATCTGGCGAGCCAGCGCAGCACACGGAAACGCCGTTTACCTTCCCGCCAGTAAGCGGTCCCTATTTATCTACTTGCACCCAGGGCTGCTTTCGAACTGCTAGGTTGGCAGGCGCTGGGACCGAGCAGCGGGAGCGCACCTCGCCGCGGGGATTCAAATCACCGACCTTTCGATAGGCAAGCCCTAGGCGCTGAGGCTTTTACCCACAGCACCACCACCAAGTCTCTATTTTATCCTAATGGATGAAATGTGCAGCCATTGTCAAAGACCTAAATGAAACAAGAACCTACAGCATTATTTATGTGGTTACTACCGTATTTTTCGTCCCATAGGACGCTCCGTCCCATAGGACGCACCTAGTTTTTTGGGGGGGAAATAAAGGGGGGGGGAAATTCCTTTATTTCCCCCCTCCAAAAGCAGGTCGGGGAAACCGAACTAGGTCGCTGCGCCTCCCTGCTGTCCCCTGAGCTTGTGGGGCTGGCCGATGTCTGCCCGGCACAAGGGGCGCCCTGCTTGAGGGCACCCCGCCCGCCAGGCGGCAGGCTGCTATCCGCAGCGTGGGGAGCCCTGCGGGGAACTCCTGCAGGGCTCCCCACGCTGCGGGTGTCTGTCCGGCGGGAGGGGTGCTCTGCTTGAGGGCGCCCCGCCCGCCCGCCGGGCGGCAGGCTGCTATCCGCAGCCTAGACAGCCCTGCGGGACCTCCCACAGGGCTGCCTAGGCTGCGGATGTCTTCCTGAAGCCTGGAGAGCGAGAGGGGTCGGTGCGCACCGACCCCTCTTGCTCTCCAAGCTTCAGCGAAAGCCTGCATTCTCCCCATAGGACGCACCCAGATTTCCCCTTCATATTTGGAGGGGGGAAAGTGCGTCCTATAGGGCGAAAAATACGGTACACATTGGCACATATGTGGGAAGAGCTTAAGGCCATTTGGGCTTCATCTTAAACACACTCATGTCAGAGATAAGTCCAATTGAAATCAACAGGGTTTATTTCTGAGTAGCCATGCATAGGATTGTGCTGTCAATGCTGCAAACTATCCATTTTTGTGTGACAAATGTTAAAGCAGTATCCACAAGCGATATAAAGATGTACTGAAAACGGTGCCCTGGTTTCACAACTTTCTGCAGCAAGGAGTTAACCAGATGAGATCCTGGCATGTGGGCTAATGATTTAGTGTTAACACTCTCTCTTACAAGGTGCTCCATATCAAACATAATTAGAAGGGAACACACAAGCCAGATATAAGGGCAAACTATGGTGTGCAGAAAAGAGGAAGCAGGTGCCTGAACCAGCATGCGCGGTAAGGAGACAGAACGTGAACACAAGCACCAATGGATGTATACCATTTATAGGGGTGGTATTTAACTAAGTTAAATAGCCCCACAACTAAGTACTAAGTCCCACTGAAAATTAACATGATCCAGTTAGGTCAGAATTTGTCACTTGCACTTGCAGCTTGTATATGTAAGGCACAGTTAAACATCTGTTTATGGTCTGTTGGTAAATAGGGATTGAGTTCTCAAAGAGGGCAGCAAGCTCCAAGATGCTTGTGAGAATGACCAGGCAAAAAGCCGAAGAATCAGACTAAACTCTTGGGAAATGGCGCTCTGTCTCATTTGACCAATTTAAGACCACAGCCAATGCCATTGGATCATACATCATACTGAGTGTTGATTTAAAAATGCTTTAGGGGTGACAATTATCTAAAAGGGAAATACAGTGGTACCTCGGGTTAAGAACTTAATTTGTTCTGTAGATCCGTTCTTAACCTGAAACTGTTCTTAACCTGAGGTACCACTTTAGCTAATGGGGCCTCCCACTGCCTTAGTGCCGCTGCTACGCAATTTCTGTTCTCATCTTGAAGCAAAGTTCTTAACCCGAGGTACTATTTCTGGGTTAGTGGAATCTGTAACCTGAGGCGTCTGTAACCCAAGGTACCACTGTGTAAGATTTGGGGAGGAAGGCTGTAACTTCAGAAATTGAAGGTTGTGCTGTCTGTCCGGGGGTGGGGGGCGAGATCCAAAAGCAGCTGTAGTTTCAAGAGCTTTTATTAGAACCAACTAAAATATAACTAGGACTAGGTGATTAGCAAGATGGGGTTTTTTTAAAAAAAAACAACAACTCTCTCCCTGGTTCTAGGATAACTCTCCAGATAATACTGCTGTTTTAGGATATCATAGTTTGGGACCTTTCATATAAAACCATTCAAATGTATACATAAAAGTCAAACTCTGAGTTCTATGTTGGCTGTGTAGTGGCCTGTTTTTGTAAGAATGAAGGACAAATGCATTAGACTAATTGGATGAAATGACGTTCCCATAAAAAGGCTTCTAAATAAGCAAAATCTAGTTTAATTTATTGAAATGATATTGTTCACCAACCTCTCAAGTGTTAAGGAGGATGGTTGCATATGAAATTGATCATTTGTCAGGGCAAAACACCTGGTCGGACCTTCCTGCACTCTTTGGAGTTTGGCAGCATCAATTATTGTCTTCTAAGACCTGAAGGTAGAGTTAGGAATCTCCAGACTGTCTCATTCCTTTTCATTCCTTTTCCTCTTCTTGGATGGGTTTGTTACCTTACCAACTACCCAAGCGACCAATAATGTTGTGTACATCTAGTAGATGTTTCCAGGATTAGTCAGTACTTTATGTTCTGCTACATAAACTGTTAGGGCTGCGGGTGGCACTGTGGTCTAAACCACTGAGCCTTGGGCTTGCCAATCAAAAGGTCCGCGGTTCGAATCCTCACGACAGGGTGAGCTCCCGCTGCTCGGGCCCAGCTCCTGCCAACCTAGCAGTTTGAAAGCACAGCAAAAAGTGCAAGTAGATTAATAGGTACTGCTCCGGTGGGAAGGTAAACAGTGTTTCCATGCACTGCTCTGGTGTCAGTGTTCTGTTGTGCCAGAAGTGGCTTAGTCATGCTGGCCACATGACCCAGAAAAACTGTCTGCGGAGTGGACAAACGCCGGCTCCCTCGGCCTGTAAAGCGAGATGAGCACCGCAACCCCAGAGTCGTTCATGACTGGAATTAACTGTCAGGGGTCCCTTTACCTTTACCTAAACTGTTACACCTGTGCACAGAAGTAGTTAACAGAGGGGCCATTAAAGCTTTCAATGTCCATTGGTAGCTAACAGACCTAACTAAACATTACACATAAACCCCGATGGTATTTCCCTCTAAAAAGAAAAAGGAGCTTTGGTAAGGGATGATTTGCAGCAGAGAAGGAAAGTGTTTTTGTGTGTACTTCACTCTTCTCTGTCCATTGTTTCTCTGCTCCAAATTACCCTGTCCAAGCCCTTTCTCACCTCATGAGGTTCCCCAAACATTTGCAAGGATACACAACCATTTCCCCTGCCACTTCTCTCTCTCTCCCTCCCTCCCTCCCTGTTTTATTTTGTTTTAACTTACATTTATACTAAAGGAACTAATATTTGCAAATAAAAATGCTTGATTATAGGCAATATACCATGTAACCGAAAAATCTCTAAACAATCTCCTAAACAGTAGTGGATTGATAAAATCTGGGAGAAAATTAATATGTATGAACCCATTCAGCAAGCAAAGAATTCCAATTTTTAAAATGATGTACTGGTCCCAAGTTTGTCTTTCCTTTATTGAAGCCCTTCTGACCACAACTACTGATGCACATAATTTCTCTGATGTATCAGGCATTACAAGTTGCACATTCAAAACCTCAACAGTGATTCTTTCGTCAAGGTTGGGTTTACTATAACTGTCTCACAAGCTCTTCCATGATATGCTAAGGTTGGGATGGGCAACTTGTGGCCCTCCAGATGTTGATGGACTCAAACTCCCATCAGCCCCAGCCGTCAGAATCAGTGGTCCCAATGAGGGAGTTGGACTCCCAACAACATACAAGTTCCCCAACCCTCTATTAAGGACCCTTAGAGAGTTTCATTGTGGGAATATTCTTGTTAATTCTTTTCTCCTAATTATTGATTGTGTGGTGTTTAGCTTTTTATTTCAAAAGAAAATTTCATATAGAAAAGAAAAAAGACATCACAAGCCAAGTCTCCCACTTTGTCTCCAACTGCACTGAGAGACGGCCTCACACTACTAGAAATTCGGTTAAGCTCTTTGATAAAAGGATTAGGTGTTAAAATGGGTGAGTCACTCTCTTTTCCTTTTGTCCCTACCTTTATATAAGCTTGGCTAAATCAGGCCCAGGCCGGCAATAATGGCTCCCAATTCCAAATTTAGTGCAAACAGCTCTAAGCAGCAACTTGGGCTGCATTATGGTTTACTTTGGTTTGAATAGCTAGATGGCTTATTGGCAAAAAGGCAGATTTCAAGTTTCTATTTTAAAAAACCCACAAATGTTGCAACTTATAGCAGTGTGACCAGTATTTAAAAACACAAATTCTGTGAACATAAAACAACGCAAATTTGAAAAAGAATTTGCATTCTTTTATTTCAATTGATTGGCTTTTTCAGGATATAGAGAGCTTTTTAATTATTATTATTATTATTCAGTCACAAACTGAGAAGAAAGTGGTAGAAATGAGATATATTGAGCTGCTTGCATTTGGTGAATTATAGTGCGCTGTAATTTCTGGTGGGGGGAGGGAGTGGTCTTGCTGCTGCAAGTGCAAACAGACTAGAGAGATCAGTGGAGGCAACACAAGAACAGTGATGTTCTTGCTACTTAGCACATGTCCCACAGAGGACTTATCCCTCCCATTTCCTTTTAACTGTTAACATCACTGGCAATGCAATACTAAGCATGTTGACTTGGAAGCATGCCAATATGTACTCAGCAAGGCTTATTTCCAAGGCAGGGTTCATTGTATTGGAGCCTGGGAGAAAAAGTCCCCAACGTTCCAATAGAGATAGCGGATAACATTTAAGCTGTAGGAATATCTGCCCCATCCTCATAATTAGGAGCCCCACGGGAACACATTTTCCTTTCTTAGGGTATTTCCAGATGAATACCTCCCTCCTTAGATGACTCAGTCATTTGATCTTCCACTGTGAGGTACACATGAAATTGCACTGACTTTCCACGTGGCAAAGGATACCACACTTTTTGTGTATGATCATCCTGTTAGGAGGCATGATATTGCTGCATGTGCAGGGAAGAGGGTACGATTCACCTAACCATCACCAACTTAAGAAACTCTGCCCCCCATAATTCTTTTAAAAATCATGCTTCTGTCTCTAACATCATAATGTGGGTGCTTTAAAAAACTTAAATGCACGGGCAGTACCAATTCCACCACGAACTCCCATCTGCAAGCACTTTTAGTATCTAGCAGAAAGTGTCAAAATGTGTTTGGTACTTTTTTTAATTTTTGCAACTGTTAAGAGCTAGGAACATTTGGATTTTGAAGAATCTACCGGCCATATTTCTATGGTACAATACAAATCCCTGCCATGGTGATTTCTAAAAGCCCAGAATAGTACCAAAGGGAGTATCAGCTTCTTTTGAAAGATCAACTTGAATACAATGCCGACTGTATTCTGATTAAACTGCTTTGGTCTTCATGTTTGTTTGTTTCAGACCTATTCTCCTCTGAAAAAGGAAGGAGTGTCTGTGTTCTTAACATGCAGGTTCCAGTTGATTCTGAGTTTTTGCAGGCAAGAGAAGCTCCACATCACAGTAGCTAAAACCGTACCCAGCCAGCAGGTCTTTCTGAGAAATGTCAGCTAAATCTGATTCATAAGCTTTGACAGGACTCTGTGTGTTCCTCTTCTCTAGAGATTTATGCAAGAGTTCCTTCATCCTCCTGTTTTCTTTGGTGGTTGATTCCCAAATTATTTCAAGTTCACTTTCCACTTCCCTAGGAAGAAAAACGAAAATGGATTTGCAAGTTTCAGATGCTTTGCCTTTTTTGAGAGTATTTTTAAGGTGAACTACCCAGCCAGTACAGAAAGAACAATTAAATTTATTTTTGTACCTGGAATGTTGTCTAGAGAACACCATGTGCATAGAACAGAAAGAGTAATCAGAGGATTCCTGGCATATAATTCAATCAAATGTACTTGTTTAACCGGTTTTTATGGGTGTCTAGTTCTGAAAGCATCAGAAAAGGTAACCCTAATATCCTGGGCCCCTTATTGGTGATGTCATGGTTCAAAACAGGACTACAAATTCTCCTCTAAGGCTGTTGTGGGTAGATCTGGCTGTCTGAGTCATACACAGTGGATTGGGACAGAGGATCTTTTCAGTTTCAGCCATTTTCACACCGCATTGTCCTTTCTACTACTTTAGGCTCATCCAATGTTGTGTTGGGAAAGTCCCCTGTCGAAAATCTTGGACACCTGTGGCCAGTCAGAGTGGACAATGGTCTGGCTCGATATAAGGCTGCTTCAGATGTCTGAACTATTTCATAGCTGCTTTATATTGTTGATGAAAAGCCTCTTTGCTACCAAATACTGAGATGGAGTCATGTTTAGATAAGGTTAAGCTCAGTTTGAGGATGGCAGTGCCCCCTGTAAGAGCGCTGGGGCTATTCAGATGGCCCACCCTCGTGGATGGATAGAACTGAATGTGTTCCTAAATGCGCTGGGGGATTTTCCAATGGAGAAAGTGGTAGATCACCTGTATAATTGGTATGTAAAAGCATTATGACACCAGTGGCTGCATTTTCAATCCCTTTCCTAACAATACCTAGCATGGGATTTGCCCTTTTATTTGTGACACATTTTGTCTGCTGCTGCCTTGAATTTCTCCTCTTACCCTTAATATTTTCTCATCCTACTGCTGGACATTCACAGCTTTATTTTTAACCTGTTAAACTCACAGGAATTTAGGACTGTTTTCCATTTGAAAATAACTGGTATCTGCAGTGGTACCTCATAGCATATTTCTGCAAATTTCATTGTGTTTCACACTTTGTACTGAATTTTTCCCCCCTGTGAAATACGTAACAGAAGTTGTGAATGTGGCTGAAGGGTGAGATATCAGGTCAAAAGCAACCGGTCAAAACAATCCTGTTTCCTGTGAAGGTTTTCTAGGTCACATTGCATTTCTTTTGACAGGAATCCCATCAGAAGGAGCTCAGCATGTGGCAATTTTTAGGGGTTGGTCTGGTCTCAAGAGTATTGCAATAATGTCCTTTGCAAGAACAACAAAAATCCTCAACAACAGAAAATCTGAATCACAATAATAACATACGCCTATATGTTGCTCCCATAATTGAATATAGCAGAGATACAGCCCATGAAACCTCAAAGAGGTACTTTTTTGCTGCAGAGCTTAGTGGACACCTCTCTGTTCTGGTGCCATGGTGGCCAGTCAGCTTAGAGGTGGTCATGTCAACAAATGAGGCATGAATGACAGCCTTTATTTGTATCTCAAAAAGCTGCTCTACTTCAAAGTATATTCCTTAATCAATCAGGGCAGGTTCCAGAACCTGTTAAGTGATTTGGTGCCATCTCCCTTCCTACTGGCACCTGCACTTCCTGTGATTCTATCAGATCTAATTTTTAGTAGATCATCTTATGGTAAAGAGAAAACATGTTCAATGCTCTTTTGGTCTTCAAATCTGTCTCTGCTCCATAAATCATTCAAGCAAACTTTCCCGCAAAGCAGTCAGAAATCTGCTTATGTCCTTTCCCAGCTTGTAAATCTTGCATTCGCTTGTCCTGGTTCAACCTCTTGGCCAAGGAATGTCTAAGAGGGCAAGAGGGACCCATTTCAGGCTGTCTACCTTGTGGTTTTTGACATCATGATAAAGGGAGGAAGATGGCAGAAAAGCAAGTTATGCAAATTAAGTATACAATTTATTCTGGGCACAGATTCTTAAGTTTTCTTGGCAAAAAAAGGTCTACACAAGCCGCACCACTGTTGCATTTGCTCCATGTCCTGCTCAAGCTCTATATGTCAGAAACCAGATACACCATCAAGAGCTTCACGGGACATTACTTAGTCTAATGCTGATCCAAACCACCTTGAGGTTTTTTCTACAATCAAGTGGCATATAGATTTTTTTGAAATAAATAACGAATGTTAATTTTGTTGGGCTATAGGTTAGAACACATTTATTTCATTAAGGAAGGTATTTGTATTCCTCAATTTCAGTTCTACTGGGGGAACCTCCAATGCATCTAACAACACTTTTTTTTAAATCAAATACTTTATATAAATATATATACACACACAGAAGCGGTAATAAAAATATTTTACTATGTTTTTATATATGCTGTAAGCCACCCAGAGTAGCCGGGGAAACCCAGCCAAATAGGCGGGGTATAAATAATAAAATGATGATTATAAAATTATGATTATTATTTTTAAAGTATCTAATGAAATCAGAACAGCATAAAAATAAGAATCTCAAAAGAAAGCAAAAATTAAGTGTCCTGGAGTGTTGACATGCCATCAAAGGAGGAGACATCCACACTTTTTGATATAAGAAATTCCATGTTTGCACACTGGGGAACACCCACCCAGGAAGGGGCAAGGTCAAGGGGCAGGGGGAACGCAGTGCAAATGCACTGGCAGGAATACCAGGTTCGCTCCCCCAGTACATTTGCTTCACACCTATCTCCCTGCTGCTTTGCCTGCCCTGCCTAGTAAGTAACAGCGACCCACCTGCCAAGAAGCAAGAGCAGCAGCAGCTCTGCCTCACCTGGCATGCCACCTCTGGGTGGGACACGGAGAAAGGTTTCACCTCAAAGGTCTCAAACTGTATATGGTTTTAAAGATGATAACCAATACTTCCCATCAAGCTTGGAAGTGGATTGGGAGCCAATTCTCCTGGGTGCAGGGCTGAGCACACATGATCAAAAAGGCCAGCTCCAGTTAGGATGCCTTCCCTGCCATATTTTGCACCAGCTGCAGCTTTCAAAAGGCAGCCCCACAAAGGGTGTGCTAAAGCAGGAGACCAATCTGGCTGTGACTAAGGCAGGTGGGCCAGTGGCCAGAGCTTTCTTCTCCAGGAAGCAGTGCAGACCAAACTGAGCAAGAACACTGCTGGCCACAGTAGCCACCTGATGATAATCCAGGAGGGACACTGGATCCAGGAAATCTCTATGAACCTGTTTCTTCAAGGGGAGTGCAACCCCATTCAAAACACACCTGCCTTTGCTTTTCTATTGGCCAAAGCACTTCCATCTTGAACTGAGTTTCAGTTCTCCCACAGCCACCCCTTTCATGATCTTAGGCACTGGTTCAGTTATCAAGTGGGCATTGGTACTGCCATTTAGGAAAGGGAGCAAATAAGGCTTCATTTGAGGGAGCACTTTATCAAATATGGTGGTGTATGGAGCTGTGAAATTTTACGTAACTCGAAGGATGAGCCTAAAAGTCTAAAAGCTTCCCTTACCAAGACCCCCAAAATTTGGTATGTTTATTTCAAAGCTGCTTAGTACAGCTGATTTTTCTTTTTGTTTTGGTCTTTCTGCTGCATTTGCAGTGATGACTGCAAAAGGCTGCTCTTTTCCTCTCTCATTACATGTGTACTGAGCAAAACACAAATGCTACTCCCGATGGATGCTCCTTTTTTTTTTTTTTACAGAATAAATGAGATTGAATGATCATGCTGTAGCATTTCTCAGACTGCTTTATTGCAAGTGGAGACAAAATGAGATTCCCCTAGTAGAAGCTCAAAACAAGAATGCCAGCTTTCAGGTTAAGGAGTGTCTTTCCAGCCTGATGTCTTCAAACAAAATATCCTCTCCTCCTTCCCCACGTGCTCTTTGGAATAGAAAAGACACAGTTGTGTGCCTTAGGGATTCTTGAGTCTGCTTGTATAAGTGATATTCTGGAGAGTTGCTATAAAGCAAAAAATAATATCCTCAACATTCAAAAGTAAACACTGCCTCCTGAGCATTTCAAGGGTTCCTGCTAAAGCTCACTATCTTTCAGCTTTTGGGGAACCCACCTTTCAGTACTAACCTCTGACCTGCAAATGATTAGCTGTCATTCCTGCATTGCTGGAAGTTGCGAGTCCCTTCCAACTCTACCATTCAATGATTCTAAGTTCAGCCTCTCTAGGCTTTTGTGCTCCATGACTTCACCTGCCATTGTTTCCCAAAGAAGTCCTGGTATTACGTATAAAAGAAAGGAAATACTGCAAGACTCCCTCTGCAAAGTGGGTGATTCATATTGAAAGCTGGATGGCTGGCTTCATCAGTTGTCGTGGCGAAATCTTACGCACAACACTTTAAGGGTTTTAATAAAATAAACATGCCATTCACACAGCCTATTACTTTCAGTTGGGTATAGCGCTGAGATTAAATGTGTCAGTGAAATTTCTATCTACTGGGAACAATTTTGCAGGCCACAAATTTTCTCCTTGAGCGGCGCTGGTGGAAATGAATCTGCATCAGGACATTATTTGCCCAGCACTGCCGATTCTGGTTGCCAAGCTACAGAAGATTAGTGACAAGAAGCCCACCCCTAAGTCCTTGGTCTGCTTTTCTTCTGACCGGGGTGGGGGGTAGAGTGGGAGGAGAAGGAGGAGGAGGAGAGAGATCCAGAACAACCTTTCAAATGACAGCTTTGTTCAGGGACTGGCTGCACTACAAGACAAAATTATATTTACTCCTTAAAGCGCTTCCGGATTTGGAGAGAACTGAAAGCAGAATGCAACCAGAATGGAAGGAATCTGGCTAAACTAAAGGAGCCCAGCATTCAGGAAGCGTGGGGAAAACATATGCAAAGCATTTTAGCTTCCTGAACTGTAACATTGCTTGTCTGCATAGCTAAGCTGACGTCCCATGGTCATTGGCCAGAATGATTAACCCAGCTATACATCTGTCCCATCCAATCCAGATGTTTGTTAAAACTGACCTAGAATAAGAGAGACATCACAGCAGGAAAGCATCTCTTTGAGGGCAAGGCAAAAGCTGCATTTGCCTTTCACCAGCTACAAGCACAGCTCATCTTCCAGAATGTCAGTAAAAACTTTCTGACAGTAAGAGCTGTTCAACAGACTCCCTCGGGGGGTGGACTCTCCTTCCTTGGAGGTTTTAAGCAGAGGTCAGATGGCCATCTATCATGTATGATTTAGCTGAGATACCTGCATTGCAGGGGGTTGGACTAGATGGCCCTCGGGGTCTCTTCCAACTCTACAATTATACGATTCAATGATTCTAAGACTTGGCAACCAACTGCAAAACACTCAGCAACTCTGCTGCTGTTGGTGACAACAACAAGGGACAAAGTGCTGCTGTTTAGAACTACTTCCCACAACTGCATTTTCCTGTGCCGCAGTGGACTACTAAATCAAAGTGCGGGCAATTATTTTAGCTTTATGGAGTTGTATCCAACTGACTAAAAGCAGCCCCACTGAAGTAAAGGGACCCAAGTGAGTCATGTCCATTCATTTCAATGTAGACACATTGTTCTCTGAGCAGAACGAATACTGGATACAACCCATTGTGAATGGAGTGCTTCATAAAGCTTGGACTAGTACAGTGGTACCTCGGGTTAAGAACTTAATTTGTTCTGGAGGTCTGTTCTTAACCTGAAACTGTTCTTAACCTGAAGCACCACTTTAGCTAATGGGGCCTCCTGCTGCCGCTGCGCCGCCAAAGCACGATTTCTGTTCTCATCCTGAAGCAAAGTTCTTAACCCAAGGTAATATTTCTGGGTTAGCGGAGTCTGTAACCTGAAGCATATGTAACCTGAAGCGTATGTAACCCAAGGTACCAGTGTATATTAATAGCCTTTGCTGTTTGAGGTGGGAAGTATGAGGGGTGGGTGGGTGTGCTCTCTGGAGTGGCAGGTAAGAGAAGAGAAATGGTTCTAAGGGGTTGACATGTCTAACACTGCTCTAAGGGGGTGACATGTTGGGGAATGCCAGCACTAGAGATAAAAGAAGTGAGGATTATTTTATTAACGTATTTATTATTTACAATTATACCCCACCTTTAGTCCAAGGAGCTCAAGGTGGTATACAAAATTTCCCCCTCCTTCCCTTTATCCTCATAACAACCATGGGAGGCTGAGAAGCAAGGACTGGCCCCCAAGGCTTCATGACCAAGTGGGGGATTTGAACCCTCCCAGGTCCAGCACTCTAACTGCTATACCACACTGCCTCTCACATTGATGGACAGGTGTTCTCCCCTCCCAGATACATGCATGCTGTCAAGCTGTATGAAGCAACACAGGCTATATGCACAATAGAAAGTTTATGTTAGATCAAAAGTATGGTTTGGAACGTGGTGGCGGCAGGACCTCCCCTTCCACACACCTGAACTACAGGGAAACCTGTCTGAATTTTGCACATCTTTAGCTCTCCAGATATGCAAGCGGTCCCAGGTTAGAGTATCTGGTCCCATAGCATTGTTTGATGCTAAGCTGGTGCTTACAAAACACATTTATTCAATCATTTATATGCTACCTTTCAGCCTTCAAAGGGACTCCTAAAGTGGCTTAGGTCATTATTAAAAGGAAATGTTTTTTAAAGCAACAAGAAGAAGCACAGTCTGCCTGGAAGTTATTCCCAAGAGGAAGTTTTCCTTGCACCCTTTCTAAACAGACAGCTTGTTGGAGGATGCCGTGTGGATTTCCTGCCTACGGAAGCAATCCTGTGCACAAGAAGCTGCTGTAAAGTTACACCAGATCCAAGCCCTGTTCAGCAGCAGGCTTTTGCAGAAAGAACTCAATCTCACAAATTTAGCTGCACAACAAACCCACTTAAAAAAGAAGACTTTTTACAGAAAGGAAAGTGATAGTTAACAACCAATTGATGGGGAGTCCTATGTCCTCTAAAGAAACAAATCAGGATGAGTACTCAATAAAGAGAGGGCATTGTATAACCTCCGTCCAAGCTTTCTGCAATCTGGGGGTGCCCTAAGACATGTCCCGTGTGAATTGATACACCAGTCACTGCAGCACGGGGACTATGCACAGAGAGCACATACACACTTTGCCGAAAAATTCAGAAGTTATCTGACCACGCTACTTATCCTCTACTGGGAGTTGATAACTGACACAGATGGCATACAGCTTGAGTTCCAGGCTGGATTATTTTATCTCACAATGGCTGAGATGATCTGCAAAATTAACTGCCTAATTATCTGTCTCCTGTGTTGTTTCAGTGCTGGTACAAGGAAACATCTCTGAAGCCTTCCCATCGCTAACACGAGAAGTAAGAAGCAGGGCTCTCGACACGGAGAATCATCTTCCAGCCAAGACCTATTCAACTGTTTATTCCCTTTTTTGTGATTAGAAACCTCCAGATCCACGAAATATTCATTTTGCCAAGTGCTCTTAACTGACTGCCCTCATTTCCTGTCTGTCAGAAAAATGTCAGCCTGGGACTTCATCAGTCCTCACTGGAAGACGTTATTAAATCAATGAGCATGTGACCAGTGATTCACTTTGGAGAGAATTATTGAAAGCTCAATTCAAGCCAATAGCTTCTGCGTGTTTGCTTTCCTTCAGCAAAAGGCAGTACAGCTGCCAGGAGGATTTTTAAGGTTGGCTGTCGGAGCTAGCAGGCAACGATTTCCTTCAAGGATTTGTAGGTCGGGGGGCTTAGAGAGGGAGAAGGAGGGAGAGGGGGATGGGGGAGCTGACAGAGTCAGTGGAGAGGAGGAGATTTTCAACCCAGCAGCTAGGCAGGGAAGTGAATACAGCCAAAGCACGCCAGAGGGGGCTCTTAGGCAGAGCATGTCCTGCTCCTTTACCAGTCGGGGCTAATGGGTTTGTTTAAGGCTTTGGCTGACTTACCTTTTCTGCTGCAGCGCTTCGTCCAGGGTTTCCTGCTTCTCTTGCAGCAGCCGCTGGAGGTGCCTCATCTCACGCTGGTACTGAGCAGCCTTCCCTGCAAATTCCTTCTCTTGCTCCGATGCTTTGAGGCTGATGTCTCCCAGCTTTCCGGCAGCCGTCTTTTTATACACCTGTGAGAGTTGGAGCAGAGCCCAGTTAGAATCAGCACCGGGGCTGCGAGCCAGCTGACGGGAACTCAACTGGAGGGAAGATGGTTTTCTCCCACAAGGGCTTCATCCTGAAACCAGGGGTGCTTTGTTCAAAGAACCAATCGGGTAGGTTGGAAATGACATGGTCCTTCCTTCAAGCATTTCTACTGCATGCACTTTCTACAGCATACAGCAAAAGGTGTCACTGCATAGGTCTACTGTGCTATTTTAATGCCTCCCTTTGGAGAAAGGTCTTTATAAAACAGGTCTTAAATCCAAATATGTTTGACCCATCAGGAAGCCAAGTTGGACTTTAAGCACATGTTGCTTATAGACAAGTTTAATAATGGTTTTAATTGTCAATGTATCACTGTAAGGCTGGGAAGAGATGCTACTGGGTGGCATGTATGTTCATGAATCCTTTCATCTTGGAAAAACAACTCAGCTGCCTTATAATTGCTTTGGGTGCCTTGAAGCTGTGTATCCTTTCACAGAAGCACTGGAATGCAACACGTTTCTCCCTGCTTTTGCTGAGAAAATGCACTGTTTATAAAAGCAAGGCATTATTTAGAAAACATTAGTTCTTTTTTGAAACAGTGAATTTTACTTCTGAATCGCAAAACGGCTAAGCATGCAAAAAGCAATGCTAAGTGAATGTGAAGGAGGAAAAATATTTCATCTTAGATAAAAAGTTTCATTCTGATTATTACTTTACACAAAACCTTTTATCTGCCTATATTTAAAAGGTCTCAGCTTTGTGAATACCTTAATCTTTTCTTCTGGATGAGCCTGATGTTAATGCAAGCAAATTTCAGATTTATTAGTGTGAAGATCAAAACTACACCCTTGCCTCAGGTCTTCATGGTCTGAAAATTTATCCAGCAGACTTGGAAAAGCACCGTTTCTAATTCAAGTCTTTGTACTAATAGTCATGTCTAAAAGTAGAGCAGGAATTAAAAGGAAAACAAGTTGCCCGGGGAAAGAATTAAGCTAGGGTGATGTGGGAGTCCATCCTATAAAAATTCAAGCATGTTCAATTGCATCAATATTTAAATGGATGGCAATGGTATATGGAAGCTTGTCTACTTGTGTTAAAGATAATGGTATAGCACAAACAGGGTGCAGCACTGCAAAGGAACCCAACTTGCTGTCTCCAGATGTTGCTGTACTGCAACTCCCACCATCCCTGACCACCAGCCACGTTGTTGGGGACTGATGGGATTTGGAGTCCAACAGCACCTGAAGGGACATTGGCTGTCCTGCAGAGTTGAGCACTGGGTGCCTGCCTGTCGGATGAACTCAGAAAACTGTCACCTGAGATTTTAGGAAGACTGAACTTTATGGGGGGGACCACAGCTCAGGGGTAGAGCACATGCACTGTATCTGCAGAAGGTCTCAGGTTCAAGCTCTGGGGGGCCCAGTTTCAAAACACAGGGAAGCAGGCGGTAGAAAAGGCTTCTGCCTGAGACTCTAGAGAGTTGTTGCCAGTCAGAGTAGGCAGCACTGGACTACATAGGTGAGTAGCAGGGCCTGGTAACGGACAGCTCCCTGTGTTCTTACTTAATGGCAGTAAACATTTGGAAATCAGATTGTGACTCTGAACCAGTGTGCCACACTTTATATAAAGGACAACCCTTTCCTTTTCACAGGATGTATCTAAAATAGCACACACACAAAAAGTTTGAATTTTTACGTATAAATTCTTCCATTTATTTTAAACTCATCCATTCTGAGAGCAACAAACAACAAACTTACCTGCCCGATGGATATGTTTTGGTTATAGTTTACACTGCAGTTGTATTGTTTTATCAGTTTGGGCTTTTTTAGTGTCTTTTCTTTCTTTATTACTTTATCGGCTGCCAATCTTACACTGTGTCAGTTTGCTTCTTTGAAGTGTATAATATGGTTTTGACAGCTGTGAATTTTTTCTTTTCTTTTAATGGTATAAAGGGCGGGGGGGAGAAAAGGCACTAATGAAGAAATAAAAAGAGAGAAGAACCCGAAAGGTGCACTAAAATAGAGTTTATCCAGTCCAGCAAATTTCACTTATCCAATCTTTCCTCAAGGGAACTGGTAAAACCCTACATGTTTTCTATGTGCTCTACTGCAAAATGATTCCCGTCCATATAATTTGTTTATTCCTATTATCATTACATTTATATCTTGCTTTTGCTTCAAGGACCTGAGGTGGTTTCCCCCCTTCCCTATTTTACCATTGCTACAATCCTGTGAGGTAGGTTAAGCTAAGAGGCAGTGGCCAGAACAACCCAATAAAATTCATGGCTGAGTGGGGATTTGAACCCTCATCTTCCATGTCCTAGTCCAACACTCTAACCACTACACCACGCTGTAGGTAATCCTATAGGTAACTGATCTCCCCTTCCCAATGTAAAATTCTATGAAACAGAACAAAGCTTTTATCTCTTGGCTTAGGTTTCCCTTGCAGGCGAGAATGGAACTGAAGAAAACAAGGAATGCAGCCATTTTTACTACATCTACATATGGTCTTGACATTTTAAATATTGATGCATTTATCTAAATAGGGATCCCACTTTCTTCAAAGTGCTCCCTAGGCTGAGGCTCTTTGGAGTCTTCCATCCCCCTCAGTTATGTTGTCTTTATAAAGCAGCAACCGCTCTAGAACTTTTAAAGGGGGGGAAATGGATAAGCATGGGGAGTTTTGTCTAAAACTGTGTGTACAACTGGAGAACTCCAAAGCACAGAATTCTGAACAGGGGAACTGCTTCAATCATACCTCTGGATCAGGTGGTTGCCTGGGTTCCTCCCCCCAGACCCGCTTTCAACTGTCAAGCTTGGCAAATATACCTAGACCTTCACAGAATTGAAAGGTGCATCACAAGTGAAAGCAGGATGGCACTCCCTAATGGAAACCTGTTATATTGGGAGTGGGGTGGGAGGTTGAATCATGCTCCATTTTACCACCTAGACACAAGCAGCTGCCTAAAATCCTCAAAACCAGAAATATAAATGAAATTGTACCTGGCCATTTCCCACATAAGAGCAAAACTTGGAAACAATGAAAAGAAAAAGCTACAAGCAGTGACATGCAAACTTCAAAGAGAGGTTGCCATATTAATCAGTAGTAGCAAAAGCAGGAAAGAGACTAATCCATTTTTAATGGAATAATTTTCCATTGAGCAGAATCTAGCGCCACCACCTTTATTGGTATGCTGCTTTGCTGCAATGATGTTCAAAGTGGCTCACAATATACCAAATGAATAATAATAATAATAATATATATGGAATAATATATATATGGAAAAAACAATCCTATTGGTCTTCAAGGTGCCACAACATCTTTGATGCTTTTACCAGTGAAGTGGATTATTTGCTCTTCTTGAGTGGTACAGAAGAAAGGGAACATCCAGAGCTTCCCAAGACAGACGTCTTCTGTTCCTTTTAAAATACTAAATTCACTGAGCAACAACATAACTTGCTAACTATAATTGCAGACAGGTTCATTTTGTTTTCTCTGTGTTAAGCTTGCTCAAGTGTAGGCAATTTGTCCCTGGGGAAGGGGTTATCGGAGGAAGGTATTAGAACTGGAGATGGTCTCTTCTGACAATCTGAACACAAAGGGGACTGGAAGATAAGGGAGAAGGCATTCTTCTTTCAGATAATTAGGAACATGACAGCAGAAGACTTTAAAAGGTCAATACCTGCAGTCTGAATTGTGTCTGGAAACTGACTGGTAATAAATGCAGTTGTTTCAAAACTAGCGTAGTATGAGACCTCAGTCTTGGAAAGTATTCCGGCTGCTGCATTTTGGACCACCTGAAGTTTATGGAAAGTCTTCAAGAAAGTGTCACAGAGCATACTGCAGCAAATTAATCGAGAGGTCACCGTGGCATCTTCTTGACCGTTCAGCAAGGCACACCTCCCACATCCAAATCTAGATCTGAGGGGTATAGCCTTCAGCCAAGGCCCCCAAAGCCTTAAGTGCAAACATGAAGGTGGTACATGGCAGGGGAGGAAAGGCCAGGTTCCTAGCATTTCAGGCAGCATGACTTAGTGCCATTCATTTCAATGGGTCTACTCTGAATAGAACAAGTAGGGATAGACTAGTTCTACCCAATCCAGACCCTTGGTCTTAATACTCCTTGCCAATCTCAGAGGCTGATGCTGCATAGCTCTGTTGCCTTTTGTGCCTGATGAGGACTTTGGGGTCTGAACACACCTTGTGGTTCCCAGTTTAAATCCAGGAGGTCTCTGATAATAACTTTGCATTTGGTACTCTGTGTGGTGTGTCTGTGTGCTTGTGTGTGCACACACATGTGCATCTGTGGTGGGGGCTATAGTCATAAAGGAAAAGGAGCAGGAAGGTAAAGGGCTCAGCACATTCCTCATGCTTGTTGCTTCTTCCTGTGCATCACACCCTCAGGATGCCACTCTGATTTCTTCCATATGTTTTTAAACTGCTCTTCAGCCGATAAGTCTCCTAGGGAGGCTTACATAAAACCAAGGAAAGCACTAAAAATGTGTGTCAATAAACACAACAGCGCCAAGCAAGTCACTGCTACTGTGAAGAGCACCATGGCTACGAACTAAGTCATTGCTTTTAAGTTCAGCATGAAACTCACAGAGTTTCAGAGTTGGAAGGGTCCCAAAGGGTCATCTAATTCAACTCCCCCTGCAATGCATTGTGGAAAATGACCATCCAAGCAGCATACTATACAAGGTAGTATTAAACACAAGACGGTACTTGTAGTGGTTGCTAGACTGGTTTACGCTTGTCCCTGGAAATGGTGCCTTTCCCTGCCCAACACTGTGAGGAGGATGCAATGAACTAGTTATGGGGCTGTTTAAATGCACCACTGGCCTTGCCCCCAGTTCAAAAGGTCCTTTCAGGCAACACATCAGACTTTTTCTAAGTAATGAAGAAAACATTTTCCTAAACTCTCCTGCCATTTCCCCCACTACTCCTCCATGCCTCTCCAAGGAATGCCTTATGACATCGCTTTAAAAGAACAAAACAAAAAACCCTCTTGTTATAATTAACAGAGGCAGGTTTGTCAACCTGAACATTTCGTCTGCTTGCGACGGCTGTCTATTCCTTTCATGTTTCATGTCTGCATCAGGAAAGGGACAAAATGAATTAGAGCATGCACAAGGGTCAGAGAGGGAGTGGGTGAGAGAGAATATTTGTTGGGAGGAATAGGGGAATAATAATTCCTGAGCATACCTGCTTCAGTGGGAAGAGGTGGCCCAGCTCTAGCATACTACTTATCTAGAAGCATTTCAGTCTGTTTTTTGGCCTGGTCTTGGTTGTTCTAACAGAAGACTCACACCAGAAGGTGGACAGGGAAAGTCCAGCCCTCTTAATCAGCAGTGTGCAACATCACCCATCATAGCATCCTTCTGGAGCTGTCTTGCTGGGATGGGACATGCAGTGGTTTGAATTGTTCCTGAAGGGCCAATCTCAGAAGGCGGTGCTGGGAGACTGCTGCTCCACCCATTGGTCTCTAACTTGTGGGTGACTGCAAGAGTCTCCTATGCTATTTAGCGTCTACATGAATCACTGGGTGAGGTTGTCCAGAGAGGAGGAGGATACCGTCAGTATACTAGTGACGCACAATTCTCTTTCCTTTCCATCTAAACCCAGGGTGGCTGAGGTTCTGACCCAGTACCTGAAATCAGCGATGAACTGGATGTAGGTGAGCAAACTGAAATTAATCCAGGTAAGACAGAGGTGGGAGAAGAGCTGATCTAGGATTAAGTGTAGTGCCTAATTTGGATGGAGTTGCAACCCCACTCCAACCCAGTTAAGGATCAGGTTTGTAGCTTGGAAGAGCTGCCAGATGTGTGATGGCAGCCCTGAAGACTTTTGAGTAATGTAGGCTAGTACCCTAGCTATGCCCTATTGTGATGGACAAGACCTGGCAGCTGATCACACAAACCAAGATGGGGGGGGGGGCTGGTTTTGAGAGAAGTCAACTTGTCTTCTTCATCGCAGTTCCTACATTGGAGGGAGTCAGCTTAGGCCAACCCTACAATTCTATGATGGCTTATTTTTCAACTTCCAATGAAAAACTTGCTATTTTCAGGGTGCTCTTGAGTTAAGCAATAATGGAATAACTTTCTGAGATGTTTGTTGGTTATCTTTCATATGATGAGATTACTTTCCTGTTCTCTGCCTTCTTGAATATTTGGTTTGGGCTTTTAATATCTGTAAAGCTCAGCAGCAGCAACCACCACAACCACCAAACAAGGTGTTTTAATATTGTTGAAGGCCTCCTTGGGAAGCCCTGAGGGAAAGAGAGACTGAATACAAATATTTTACCTAATTAACTGCTTACTTTGTTGACATGGAATTCAATCTACTTAAAAAGCATTCCCACCTGCCATCCAGGTGAATATGTTAAAGTATTTCACAGCAGACAGAGAGAATTTGGTAACTGAGGAACTTAATGCCTGCTATTTACACTCTTATGAATGCTTTCCAAGGAGCAATGCTTAAAGAGAAATTGTGTTTGGACATGCTGCTATCATAACTATTTTTTTGAAGAATCACATGCAAATGCACACTCTCTGTTTCTAGTGTTAGACCCTGCTCTGCTCCATAATGCTTGTGAAAGAGTGCACAGGGTGGACCCACCAGAGAATAAGTCAGAAACCGAGATCATTTAGCAGACCTGATGGTTAAGACAAAGATGCAAATGAAAATGTCTCCTAATAAAAATGTTGTTGTTGTTGTCATCCTTGCCTGTTCCCATTAAAATTCCATCACTGCTGCATGGCAACGTGAGGGTGATGAGCCAAGACTGAGCCAGCTCTGCTTATTAGGAAACGTGAACAGAAACAAATCCCCTTTTCAAGCAAAACAGACAAAACTGTGAAATGTACTGTCGCACTTATTTACCCATCAAATCCTTAAGAGTTTCACAACCACACATTCTTATTAATCAAAGAAATGCCATGGGAAACCTATATTCAATGGGGTTGTTTTCCCCCTAAAGGTTAAGTAATACCTTTGCTGAATAATTTCAAATGCACAGCACCACCAAATGAGCTACTATTAAGTTTCCCTCCCTCTGTAAGCTCAGAAACAGAGTGCAACATTACAAGAGCATCCGTGCATGATAAGAAGATTCGTCTCCAATGCAAATCAAACTCTAAATGCTTGTCAAGGTTGGATTGTAGCAACTGTTATACAAGTTTCTGATTTACATCCTCAACTGAAAGCCAAACGTTTTCCAGCCAACTTGCTTTTTTCCCATGTTGATAAACTGCAGTAACTAAATATTCCAGATGAGTAATTGCTCCTTAATGTTAACAGATCAACCGTATGTAAGTTTGCACAGAAGCACTACTGAATTTAATGAGACTTACTCCCAATAGCACACAGGATCTGAGTGTAGTGCAGATACTTTTTCCCACAGGTGCCATCCCAAGGCAGTTCAGAAAAGGAATTAGAGAAGGGGAACAGGGAGAACTAATCTTCGAGAGGGGCAGTAAATTTAGAGCAGAGGAATGGGGGCTGCTGGGTATACTTGCCCCAGGCCTTGGAATCATATCTAGGCCCTGATGGGGAAGATGGCATGATGCAGTGGACAGAGTACTTCACTTGGAATGCAGAAACATGGGTTCAAATCCTATAAGACCCCAAAGCTCACTGGGTAATATTGGGCTCCCTCAATTTAACTATGTGAGGTAGTTCTGTTCAGATATTCAAGAAAATGTCTAATACATTCTACAGTCTGTGGGGTGGTGAAGCAATTTTCTCTAGGATGGAAAGTAGGATATAAAACAAAACAAAACAGATTCAGTGAATATTTGGGGAAATTATACGAAACTGAAAACCAGAAACTTCTAATCAGAAGAGGTAACTACTGCTACCAGTTTTAACTTGTTACCGTATTTGCTTTTTTCTGTCGGTAAAGAATATACTCTGTGATAGGCTTCCCCAACCTGATGCCCTCAAAATGGTTTGGACTACAGGTCCCAATAACTCCAACCAACATGGTCAAATGTTGGGGATGATGGGAGTTTTTGACCAGGTTGGGAAAGGCTGCTCTAGGAACAACCATCAAAAGGGCATAATTTAAAGGTGAAACTCACTGCTATTATCTTTTACAGCCTGCCTAATTTAAAGATGAATCATTCTCAAACAGAGGGAGAAGAAAAAGTACCGAACGATGAGCTGGAATGCAAAATCTGTTACCAGAAGTTTACCGTCCAGAGCCGCAAACCCAAAATCTTGGACTGCCTTCACAGAGTGTGTGCGAAATGCCTGACAAAAATCCTCCACGTGGGAGATGGCTCCCATTGCATTTGCTGCCCCTTCTGCCGCCACAAGACAGAGCTGCAGGAAGAGGAAGTGGAGGGCCTTCCTGACGACGCAAACATCATGTCCAAACTCATGACAAAAGACAAAACAGCATGGAGCTCGGACTGCAAAGAAGTTGTCTTGACGCCAAAGAACTTGGCTTCCTCCAGTCCTTCTCATGGGTCATCAAACTGTTTGGTGATTACCATCATGGAAGTACAGAGAGACTCCACAAGGACGCCAAGCCAGAACACCCTCTCGGATTACTACACAGATCACAGCCTTGACTCGGCATCTGTGAACTCTCACAGCCACCTGGATCAAGATCTTTTCTCTAAGCTCTGTAACCATGTCCCCAGAATACTGGTGTGGCTGCTTGGATTTTTCTATTTTGGTTCTTTGCCACTTGGAATCTATTTATTGGTGATTCAGAAAGTGACCCTTGGAATTGTCTGTGTCAGTCTCGTGCCATCCAGTCTAACTGTTTGTCTTGTGTATGGCTTCTGTCAATGCCTTTGCCAAGGAATGTGTGACTGTTCCTCTAGAAACTAACATTTTTTAAAACTGAATTTTGGATATTGGCACTATAGACCTTCAAATGTATAGGCTATTTAAAGCCTGCTGTGGGTTTTTTCTTTTTAAAAAAAATATCAGTAGCCAAAAATGAGACATCTATATTTAGATGTTCCTAACATTCCATCCCACTCTCCCAACAGGTAGCCACACTTTAGTGTGACCCACGAACAAAACCCAGAGGGGTTAATGGCTTTGACAGTTATCCAGGGCAAAGTTGTAGGATCCCACAAGGGATACATCTGATAGAAGGCAATTTTTTTTATCTCACTAGGGGCTATTTAGCTTCCATTGCAATGTCCACAATCCTGACAGGGCCAAGCATCACTGAGAGGCCCCCAGGAGAATAGTGTCCCTCCCTACACCTCCTAGAGGTTGTGGAGGCAAAAGAGTATTCCACCCCCAGCACTTTTTCCACCCCAAAAGTCCAGCTTTTGAGGGAAAAGAGAGGAAGGTATTTCTTTTTTGCTTCCTCGGAGGCTGGAGACTAAATTTGGCTTATGAAAGAGGGGACAGCATTTGGAAAGAGAGATATGGCCTTGCTTCTTGTTCTGCTTCGACAAGGGCTTCAACAATGGACAGGAAGCGAAGGAAGAGGAAAGTGAAGGAGAATAGCAGGACTGGGAAAGGACTGGCACTATCACGCTATCTCCCCTGTCAAACAAGATGATCCTGTAGCTAGGATGAAATAAAAATGCAGATCTGAAGAACAGACTAGGTGAAATGGTATTGCCAATCTATTCTTCAACCTGTCTTGAATTTGTGTATTTTGAGACAGGGATGCCAAATCAAAAATGATGGAACTAGGGTATGTATACTTATATAAAAGGCTATGAAGCTGGGATGGTCTGAAATGAGATCTGTTTTTTTGCATGGATTCTCCTGTTCTGGAATAATGTTCCTTTACTTTAAACAGATTTGGCAACTTTTCTGCTAGAACATACTGTTCATTTTTTTAAGCCATTGTAATTACCGGTACAGGTCGTAAATTATGCTTTATTTTCTGAGTGAAACTCTTGAGGAAAACTTTCCTAATTAAGGCAATGTCAAGCTTTTGGTCTTTGGTACCAGCAGCCTGTTACTTATTTTATGTGAAAGTAATCTCCACTAAGATCGGTGGGCATGATTCAGCAGTTGGAGGGCAAGCTTTAGACCCAAGGACCCAATGCTACCAGCAACTTAATCTGGCCCCAGGAGCTGTGTACATCTGGAACGCCTCCTTCCTAAACCAGCAGCCTGTAAAGGGACCATGGGAGACTCTTAGCTGGGAACTCCAGACTAGGGTCTGCTGAAGCACACAGGTTTCTCCTGATGGAAATGCATGCAAGATCTGGGTGGGTGCAGGCTGCTGCTCAGGGCTGTCAACAGAAGTCAGCATGTTGCTGGCTTTATAGGAGAAAGACACAGCTAGCTGTGGCCTGGGGGCTTTGTAAAGGATGGGATAAGGAAACAGCAAGCACCAGCACTGGGCCTCCTGAAACTGTGCACTTGTTATCTGGGCCAAACAGTTACTGTACTACCAAGTTTCTCCACCACTATCCCAGCCTCCTCAAAACCTCCAGGACAGGACCTGCTGGATCTATGACTTTAATAAGGCTCACAACCTCATTCATATCTACCATCCCAAGATGCTCCTTTCTCCACAGAGCAGAGGTGCAGGTATGCTCCTGGATTGACAAATATCTAGCATATGTAAGGACTGCATCAGGTAATGTAGTATGTACTTGGTTGCAAATAGGCTTATAACCAACAAATAATCATAGCCAGTCATTAAGTTAGAGATCACTATTTTGTCAAACAAATAACCTGTCCACTTTTAACTCTGGCCCTGCCCAGCACTTGGAAGGTTGGCCACAAAAAATGTGGCCCATAGGCTGGTGTATATGCCAAATAAAATACCCCTAAGGATTTGGGGGCACTAATACAAGAAAAAACAAAAGAGCCAGCCATGATCACAATAAAATAGCGTCCTCTTTCACACCTTGGATAAAGGCTAACTTTTTTAAAGGTTGTCCTGACTTCTCAGCTCAAGGCAGTTTAATATACTCCAAACATTAGAAAACAATAAAAACTCGACAGTTCTGCAGCAACAGATAATTTAATAAAACAGTGAAGCCATAACAACACAGCAGCAAGAGCATAATGTTGTTTTTAGCTGGACTACCTCATGCTGCAAGATGCCTTGTGCTGGTAGGGAAAGGAGGACCAAAATCCCAATTGAATTTTAAATGTTCAAGAGGCTTCCAGCTGGTGCAGGCTGAACACCTGTAAGTGTAGCTGCCCAAAGGACAGGAGGAAGGAGAATGCTTTTCATCCTCTCTGCAAAAAGAGACACAAAGGGATCAAGTGAGCACTGCATGTGGTGGCACTCCAAAGCCTCAGGGCTCCTCCCAACTGTCTCATTTCCTGGAGCAAAGGCACATGAAGCCCAGCCTGTCTGGCCTTGTGTTGGGAGAGGCAGTCTCTAAGCTGCCCACAAAAGGCTAGATTTAGAGCAGGACTGCCAAAGTGAAATATGGGACTGATATGTCACAGGAACTGAACTTCATCCTATTACAAGTTGTACTTATGTGACTCAAATTCTCAGGGACTGGAATATTTGCTAGGGAGCCAACCATTTATTTAGTACACAGCTTTTCCACAGGACTAAATCATTTAGTTCCTTTATCTATACAATATTGATATGGCATCTGGGAACATGGGAAATTGCCTTACACCTAGCCATAATATTTGCCCCTGTAGCCCACTACTGTCTACTCTGGAAGCAGCTCTCCAGGGTTTCAGGCAGAGCATGGTCTTTCCCACCACCTGCTACTGACACCAGGAATTGAAGCAGAGATTTTCTTGCATGCAAAGCATGTGCAAAACCAATGAACCATCTTATCATACTGCCACTTACCTGAAAGTAAACCCCCCATAACATTGTGGCATTTGCTTTTGAGTAAAACGTACAGGGGACTGGGTTGTAAATCTCCAAAAATTAAGGTGTGGCCATCTCACAGCTGTGGAACTTCCTCCTCCCCTTCCTAAGCCTTTTCTGAAAGCATCACAGGGCCTTTATATGCAGTCTTGCTTTCAGACAGAGGGCCTTCTCGGTAGTGGCGCCCGCCCTGTGGAACGCCCTCCCTTCAGATGTGAAGGAAATAAGCAGCTATCCTATCTTTAGGATAAGACATCCGAAGACAGCCCTGTTTAAGGAAGTTTTTAATATTTAATGCTGTATTGTTTTTAACACTCGACTGGGAGCCGCCCAGAGTGGCTGGGGAAACTCAGCCAGATGGGCAGGGTATAAATATATTATTATTATTATTATTATTATTATTAGGCCTGAGTCTAGCTCCCAGGTACTGTTTTTCTGCACTGCACATTACAACATCATCTTTGGCCTTGCTCACACATAATGGTAAGCCAGGCAAGGTAAACCTCCAGCTACCAGACCTAACAAGTCCCCCTGCCTGCCCCAGGCCTCCCCACTTAGCCTGCAGCATAGGTTGACTCAGACTATGCCATCTGTCCCACTCCCGATGTTAGGCACAGGCAGGTAAACCTATGGGGCCAAACTGGGGCCAGAGTGGTAGTGGGGCAATAATGAGGGAGAAGACTGGAAAGACGAGGAGTCGGAAGCCAAAGAGGTAACAGGGCTTAGTGAGAGAGTGTGTGGCAGAGAGAAGTCCATAATCAGACGCAGAAGTTGAAGTAGGCGAGGAGGAAGAGGGAGACCAAGAGGCAGAGATGAGTCAGGTTGGTGAAGAGTTATGGGTGTGTCCCCATGCTATTGAGAGAAGATCCCCTCCCCCCCCCCCCCATCTCCCAGAACCAGAAGAGGGCTGAAACAGCTGCAAGAGAGACAGGCTACACGCAGGCACCACCTCCGATTGCTTGGGGAAAGCCCTCTCCAGGAAAAGCCCTGGACTTAAGATGGCTGGGGGAAACTGGGGACTTTCAGTCTTGGCAACTGATTCGTGGGTAAGACCTACTGGGGATGAGCTACTGTGCTCATTAGGCCTGGCACTCAGCCAAATCAGGGAAGATTGTGGTTTTGCTAATAAAGAGTTGACCAACTTTGAACAGTGTGATTTACTGTCGGCTCGCTATGTCACATTTATTTAGGGAAACAGTCTCAATAACGTTGAAAGGCAGGGTATTAAACCAATTCTCCTTTTTCTTTAAATGAAATGATTCTGCAAATTATAATGCAGTTCGTGCCTTTAATATTAGAAGTGGGGCAAGTGTATTTTGTTCGGGATAGGCTGCAGCAGGATCAGCCACATCCTTAGGCATGGAGAGAAATGTGTCCCAAGCAACTCGAGGGCATCTGCTGTGGCACTGCAAATGCCTGCCACTCCCTTCCACTCACCTACCACACCTCAGTAGATATGGTATCCCCATTATTCCCTTCACAGTTTTCACTGCAGCAAACACCAGATAGGACGTCAGCAGCAGCAACTGTCACCTGGTCCCAGGATGTCAGATCTTGTCCACTATAAACGTATGCCCAGAGTAATCGTACACAACACTGAACAAGCGGATTGGGCCTTCACTGTTTTTCTCAAAAATAAATACTTAACTGGAGACACTTAGGAGTTGCAACAGCTCATCCATATTTATGAAGAATTACAGTATTTTGATTAGTGGAAAGCTACCCTCAGCTAGCATTTTTCTTCTAAGACTAAAAAAGAGAGAAACAAAAATTAGGCCAACTGCCAATTTCACTCCAGGGTGCTTGCTTTTAATCAAATATTTATCTTAAGGCTGGCTAGAAGAAAGAGAATGCAAAACAAGCCTGTGAAACCAAAAGGGCAAAAGTGCCTCAGCTTGACGCAGTTTGATGCTAAAAGGTTATGATGTTTATCATTACAGTAATTGTTCACGAAAAATTAAACTGACATTCTTTTACAACAACATCTACAGTACAAAACAACTGTTGTAGTTCTAATATGAAAACCTATAATTATTATTCCAATGCCACTTAAAAGCTGGTAACTGAAAAGACATATTTATATCTATATTTTGTGTGTGAAAGGGATTTAAGATACACTCTCTAAAAATACTTCCCAAATGAGCCTCCTACTGGCAAATACACACATGCAAAGTATCCATATAATTGTTGATATGATTAATTCTGAGCAGAACTGGAGCCCTGAAGAGAACTTAAACCAAACAGGTCATTCCCTGGAGGGTTTGGCTAGCAAATTATCACAAAACTGCTAATCAACCCTCAAATTACATGAGTTCAGGCCATTTTTAATGTTTCAGTAAGGAGGTTACTGGGGGAAAGCAACCTGAAAGGGCAAACTGTCTCTTCAACTTGTTTGTGTGATTCCCAGAAGCATCTGGTTGGTCATGGTGGGAAGCCTAATGCAGGGTGAGTCTTTGGCCCAGTCCAGCAGGGCTCCTGACAAGGCAGAAGTGCTGCCGTTCAGTGGGTGGCTCTTAAGTCCAGAAATTATGTGGGAATAAGTTGCACTTTAATCTGAAGGGAAGGGTTGCACTTTAATCTGAAGGAACAGGTTCAATATGGCAGTGCTCCAGGATTCCAGCCCGTCATTTGAGTCCCAAGTGGCTCATGGCTGGAGTGTGCTTATGCCCAGTTTAGGCCTTCTTGCTAGCTACTGCCATTCTGGGGCCAGGATAGCCTGGCCAGAGATGTTCGTGCTCTAGTGGCCTCCTGCCTGCAACATACCCTATGCGGAGCTCCTTTTCACATCCCTCTTTACTGCAGAACTTTAGAAAAAAGGCTAAAGAATCAGGGACGAAACACCCGGTAAAAGCAAAAATGAAACAAACCCCATTCTAACAGCATTTTACAGCTTTGTAGGTCAGATACATTTTCCCAGCACATCCTGTTACTGCAGAAATCCATGGCATGCATTAGCTAGAAGCAAAACTGCATGAAATAGCGGCTGTTGCAGCACTTTGAACCAAGCCACATATTTGTGACTGCAGTTCTAAAAAAAAATTGTAATATATAACAGAAGAACTGTAGTGTGCTATAGATATATTGTCTGCAAACTCTACTCACCTTCACTTTCTCTTCTAACATCCCTAGGCGCATGTTTCCTTCTACTATTTTGTTGAGAACACCATCCTGCTGTCTTTCCAAGCAACTGGTCTGGAAAAAGGAGGGGGAAGGTGAGCTGGCAAAAGATTTTGCTGTTCTGAAATGTATTCTGCTGATATATTTATGTATATATCAATTACATTTCTGGACTGGCTTTTATCCCATAGGATCCCAGGGAAGTGAACACATGATAAAATAATAAAATAATTAAAAGGATTACATTAAAACAGTTTGGCAACAAGCACCAGAATAACCATGCCCATTCACAGGCCCCCACTCAAATGTTTCCCATCACTTGCTACCAGAGACCCTTTCAGCTGAAGATGCTGGGGGTTGAGCCAGTCATCATTGGCAGGCAAAGCAGCTGCTCTACCACAGAACTGTGGCCCTTCCCTAACACTGCCCTAGCTGAAAAACACTGTTCAGGAGGCATGTGAGCCTTAAAAGAAATGTTCAAAATGTTTTGTGCCATACTAACTAGTAGAAACTACAGAAAACATATGAAACCCACATGCAGGAAAAATACATTACAGAATGAATACTTATCAGGTCTTGGAAAACCACACACACTGAAATGCTGACTAGTTTTCCAAAATCAACCACTTTAGCAACAGATTTCAGTCACAGTAATTACCTGAACAACCAAGAAGAGCTATTGCCTACAGATCTCTCATTATTGTTCAGTGAATTAATGCAAACATTCTACCTTCAGTTCACTGGTTTCAAAAGAATCATTTATTTATCATGCTGAGGGAAGTCTAAATGCCAACAAACCACATCTGTGACTGCATTTTGCACAAAGGTCTCCTGTACTATTTTAACCTTAGGTTTTATGAAATGAATAAATAATAAAAATGGAAAACTGAGAAAAACAGGACAGGAGGCACAGAAACGTCCTATTTCTTGACTGCTCTTGTCATGAACCCATAGGTGAAGGGGATAATATATAATGGATTGTTTCAAATATAAACGATTTTTTCCAAACCAGGTGGTGGACCATCAGCTGCTACAGTTTGCATTCCTCCCCTTGCTTCTCATCAATTATATTTTTAAAAGACATTTTTAAATAAACACACATTTCTCAGTCTAAAATTGTGAGTTCATAGGGTCTGTTTGTAAAGCACCTAGTGGTAGGCACTACAGATACAAAAAATATTATTTAGATCCAAGCAGGCAAATGGAACTACTGCATGGATGCCAGAAGTACCAGCTTAATTTCAATTGTGTGTTTGTGTGCCTCCTCCCCCCCACAATGGTCATGAGGCCTCAGTTCACCTATGACATTAAAGTGTGTTTTACACCTTTTCTGACTTCCTTGGCGATGGCTATGGGAAGCAAGGTGGTGTTTTACATAACTTTCTTGGCAGATCAGTGGAGGTCAAGTGGTTATTCAAGTCTAGACCAGCAACTTTTACGGTAAAGACATTTCAGCTTCCTGATTGGCAGGGCAATCCAAATGCTTTCTGTGCTGGGTCAATCAGGATTGGGCAGATGTGTCCCTCCACCCAGCCCTTATGGCCTCTGCCAGCCTCCCCTATGCAGTGATCCCACTTTCAGCCACTGAACAGGCTGGCAGGCCGAGGTGTCATCGCCAGAATCAGCAGCAGTCAGTGATAAGATCCAAAATGAGGCATTTGAGGCTGTGGGATTGTCTGAGCCAGCCTGAGATCCAATGGTTCTGGAGCCAGTCTCTCTGCAGTCATTGGAGGGTATTGGGCCCAATCACTGCACCAGCTCCAGGCTAGCGCTACCATCTGCCTGCCTCACCTACCCTCCCTGACTGGCATGTTCAGTAGATCTGTGAATGTGGCAGTGGTCCTGCCACTCCCAGCTTCCACCAGGCAGAAGCTGGGATTAGGATTTCATCCTAAAACTAAACACTCTGTGGTCTGCACTCCAATGACACTCAAGTTTGGCACCTGTCAATTTCAGGAAAATACTATGCAAAATTAGTCAGCTGCAATTCTCTGATAACCCCAAAATAAACACTTATACAAAGAATAAGTGCCACCAAGTTGAATGGTGCTTACTCCCAGGTTCAACTCTGCATAAGATTATAGCCCTATGTGTATTTCACTCTTTAGTGCTCCAAACACTGCGCCATTCATGATATAAACAAGGTTTTGAATTCCTTATGGTTATTTCATTTAACCAGAAGGGGCCACATATAGACAAAGGGTTTTAAAAAAAAAATTACCAAGTTTAAAAGACGATTACGTTCTTGAGTCATATTTTCTGTCAAGTTGACCAGGTCTGCTAGAATCCGGCGAGCTGCCATCTCCTCTTCCACTGCCTCTTCCAGCTGCTGCTTCAGAAGGCCTATTTTCTTCTGTGATCGTCTACAAGTTATTTTGTAAGGTAGAAAGAGTCTTTAGGAAGCAATTTAGGATCACTTAATATTGTGATTCAACTCTGGTGCAATTCCACACCCACAATGACTTCAACTGAAATATACCAGCTTAAGCAATCACTTAAAATGCATCCAATTATATTTTTAGATATTTAACCAACGAGGTTACACCACTTGCAGAAAATCTGAATTATTATTATTATTATTATTATTATTATTATTATTATTACACATGACTGCTAATTCAGTAACTCTGTGAGCTAGTCTTTGATTGCACACAGAGCATCTAGCACAAAGAGCTACTGAACTAACAGTCATGTATAACAAATTCATGAGTTAGAGCCCAGGACAATTTAGGCTATAACTGTGGGGGTCTGGCTCCTTCAGGCCCATTCTTTGAAATATTCGCTTCAAAGCACACTGCTCACTCTCATGAAACCAGTTAAAAATGAACTATGGTTTAACCTTAAGTTTGAATCAGGTGGGTTTGATGGTGTTTTCAAACCACCTCAA